>NC_048895.1:85433119-85648378 GCF_011077185.1 Oxyura jamaicensis
ATCCAGTGTATATATATATATATATTTATCTTAAGGGAAAGGGTTTCATGATTTGACCCATTGGCAGTATATTATATATATTATGTCTTTTAGTATAGTAAAGGATATAATATATATATTATATAAAGTATATAGTATATATATTATGTCTTCTGGAGTGTCTGTGAGTCACAATTGCATTCCCATGCAAAATTAAGTATATATTCAGGACTCAATAATTGATATTAATGATAGAAAAAAATATTAAAACAGTAATTTTAATAATTAGTAAATTAAAGCCTGGGAAAGATAGCTAGTATTTTAAATATCAGATTGAAATGAATAAAAACAATAATAATTAAACTAACAAACAAAAACAGCTTAATCTGAAGAATGTGGAATTACGAATAAGAATACAGCAGGACTGGCCTGATGTTGGTATTAATAAAGTTCCAGCAAACCAATTACACAGTGTTTGAGATTCACCTGACATCTGCCTATTATATTCCTTCTTTCAAATTCTTCTGGAAAAAAAAAAAAAAAAAAAGAGAGAGAGAGAGAGAGAGAATATTCCTGACATTTTTAAATATTTACTGAAGAGCAACAAGTTATTTAAAGTGAGACAGTCTTCAGAAAACAAATCCCATAACTCTGAGAAGTTGGAGAGTAGATTTCAGTTCTATAACCTTTTTATTAATTTTCCCAGCTTGTCTCTCATGTGTGACAGGCATGTCTCTATGTGTTTGAAAATAATTTCTACTTCACCCCAAACTGCGTCCTTGCAATCAATTTAGAACATAGTTCAAAACAAGTAGCAATAAAGTGGAATGATTTATTCTTCTGATGCAATTGCACGCTGCCAAAATTTTGTCACACTTAGAAATTTAGACATTTTACTCTGTCTCTTACATCTGTTTCATGAACTCAACTTCAGAAAGAGAGCAATAATTTCTCAATTATCTCCTAAAATAATCTGGAATCTTGTAAAGATAGTCCATGCCACACCCCAGATAGATGTCTTATCACCTCAATCTTCCACAACACCAGAACGTAAGAAATGCTAAACAGCAGGTGTATCTGAGTGCTCACTTACATAGATGAGGATTTAAAAGTATCACCCCTGAACAGAAAATGCAAAAAAAAAGGAAAACAAAACATGAACTAAACTTGAAAAATTTTGAACAAAAATTTGAAACATATTGCAAGGGACTGGAAACAATCTCAAGAAATTATTAAAATCACATCCACTGGAATAGAAATTTTTGTCCCCCTGTACTCGGCTCTGGTGAGGCCGCACCTCGAGTACTGCGTTCAGTTTTGGGCCCCTCGCTACAAGAAGGACATGGAGGTGCTCGAGGGAGTCCAGAGAAGGGCAACGAAGCTGGTGAAGGGTCTGGAGAACAAATCTTACAAGGAGCGGCTGAGGGAGCTGGGCTTGTTTAGCCTGGAGAAGAGGAGGCTCAGGGGTGACCTTATTGCAATCTACAGGTACCTGAAGGGAGGCTGTAGCGAGGTGGCAGTTGGTCTATTCTCCCACATGCCTGGTGACAGGATGAGGGGGAATTGGCTAAAGTTGCACCAGGGGAGGTTTAGGTTGGATATTAGGAAGAACTTCTTTCCTGAACGGGTTGTTAGTCACTGGAATAGGCTGCCCAGGGAAGTGGTGGAGTCACCATCCCTGGAGGTCTTTAAAAGACGTTTAGATGTAGAGCTTAGGGATATGGTTTAGTGGAAGATTTGTTAGCGTTAGGTCGGAGGTTGGACTCGGTGATCTTGGAGGTCTCTTCCAACCTAGACTATTCTGTGATTCTGTGAAATATTTGTATAATGAATTTTCCATCAATTCCATGAAAATAGTAGGTAATACATGTATAATCTGTGTATATACTATAAAGAAACTCTAATTACAAGAAAAATATGCATGCTCTTTATAGTTCTAGCAGATAAGAGGTTTACTACAGCATACACAAATAAATTATTTCCAAGTCAAATTGTTGTTTAATTAATCCAGCAGTGCAGTCTAAATCCTTCTCGAACAGGTAGCAGGCATCCCAGCTGAAACTGGTGTCCAAGCACTTCTTCACAGCCTTAGTGTTTTCTGTAATTGTTTTCCTGCTATAGTGGACTGTAAAATCTGTAATTTCTGAAAGACATATCCATGCCTCAGAAGAAACGTAGCTCCAGTGTGCTACGTCTATGTGACAAATTCAAATGAAGCCAGAGTGCATGGAGAAACCTGAATTTGTATTTCTTATTCTCAGTCTGGATCCTTTGCTCAAACATGAAGGTGGATTTAGCTATTTGTTTGGGGGGGGGGGGTGGAAGAAAAAGGGAAAAAAAAAAAAAAAAAAAAGAGTGAAAGGCTATAATCATAATTTATGAGAGGTTCAGAAATGTCTCTGGAGAATTACTTTTACTACTGTTACTACTACTACTGCTATAACTAGTATTACTCAGTGTACTTTTATAGTTCTCCCCAAAATAATTGCCATTCTTTACAGTGATGAGAGAAAGTAGGACAAGTATTTGGTCCCATCTTTTATGTCTGTTTATATTTTTCTTGTCTTTTTTATGAAGAAAATACAGAAAAAAGTAAAGAAAAGATATACAAATAATGTGTCCTCTATTTTGAAAATGATAGTTTTATACTATAATTTAATTACTATCAATTTAACTGTACCATAATTAAATGTATTATTTTAAACCAGAATCTTCTATATAAGCAGATTCCCCTATTTAGGCAACACAATCTCATATCTGTACCAGGGGCTAAACAGTCGCATAAAAATAGGTTTGAAAATGATAGATACAAGTACTTTCTTGAATTTTACTTTCAGCGAGTGCCTCATCAGAAATGCTAGGATTTTATAAATGATTTATCTCATTTAGGAGGTACAATAGAAGTAGCATGAGCAGAAAATGGGTTTCATAAGAATATTGGACTGTAGATTAACATTTTGAATCAATCAATATTCATGGTGTCTCTTTAAGCATTAAAAAACTTTGCCCTCTTAAATGCTAATAGGATGTCATGTTCTGCACCTGTTATATCACCTTCTAAATAGGGGTCTCAAGGTAATTATCAGGCATCCATATATTAAGCCTCAGAAAATCAATGTTACATCAGATTATTCTCTTGGAATTGAAAGAGGAAAAGAATGGTTCCATGTCTTCCTGGAGGTTATACAAGAAATGTTGTAGAGCAAAGTTAACAAAACCAAAGACAATATTCCATGAAGTACGTCCCACTGTTACATGAAAACTCCACAGAAAGTTCAGGATCGTTTATCTCCTGTTTGGGGTATTCGCTAACCTTTATTAAGGGCTCTTTATTAAGGCCCCAGTGAAAGATATGATTAGTTTCAATCATTCCTTCTAACACTCATTACATTGCATACATCAACCATGAATTATGTTTACCATGAATTATGTTTACTACTACATTCAATTTCCTAATTCCTTCTGGAGTTCCCCTGAAGGTTATGTATAGAGTCATATACAAATGTAATAGATATGAGTACTCATAATGTTTTCCAGTGGTCTATATGTCTGCAGGTATATAAATACATCGGGACAAATTCTGTTCCAATGATTGTATGGTTCCTTTGAAGCTGAACATATTTCTGACTGTATGTCCTGGTTTTAGCTAGGATAGAGTTAATTTTCCTCCTAATAGCTGGAAGGGTGCTATGTTTTGGATTTAGGATGAGAATAATGTTGATGACACACTGATGTTTTAATTGTTGAAGAGCAGTGCTTACACTAAGCCAAGGACTTTTCAGCTTCTCACTCTGTCCTAGAGGAAAATTAACTCTATCCTAGCTAAAACCAAGACACTCTGCAGACCTAAACCTTTAAAATTGTAATCAGGAAACGGGTACACCATTGCTGTCATTGCTTCAACTCCTCTTAGTAGAAAAGAATTACTGTTAACAAACATATTGGATATTTTCCTTTTCTTTTTACATTCATTCCTGTCTCTTAATAATCAAAGTTGCAAACAAATTGAGCCAGAGCACAAAGGCATTTTCACAACATTTTTGTTTTCCATGTCTACAACTCTGTGACTGCAGAACTTCTGATAATTTTAGAGGGAGGAGTCTGAAAAAAAAAAAAATGCACAAATTGGAGCAGCACAAGTAAATTCAAACAATATCTCTGATTCCAAAAGCAAAGCTGCTATTCTAGTCTTATGTAAAGAAACTTACTTCAGCCTTTATCTTCTCTACAAGTAAGCGATCACTCATGCTTCAGTAACTGCTGAAAAGATGATAAAGATGATTCCCGAAAATCCATCTTATGAGAGTGACACAAACAGAGAGAATGTTCAGAGACAGGATTTTGGTTTCATTACCCAGGAGAGAGATTTTCAAATAGATTTTTATAAGGAAAGAGAGATCGTATGGAGAAACATTATATCGATGATTTAAAGGCAACAGGGAAGCCTATAAAGAATGAGAAGAGGTCCCCAGAGTCCGCTGGCATTTCCAACATAGAGAAAACCTGTCAGGGATATTTTATTTTATTTTGGGGGGGTGGGAGGGTAACCAATGGGAGTTATAGAAATACTAAGGTTTTAAAGTTAAGCAGGCAATGACAGGCAGTCTATCTTTTTGTTTTAATTATATCAGAGTTCAATGATTTTTTTTTTTTTAATAATTCCCACTTAAGACACCTCTCTTGATGAAAACAGAATTAACCAGCTAAAAACTTCTTTGTCAGTGCTTTTATTCAGATCACCAACCTTGTCTTGATATTGCCTTGTCTGGTATCTTGAAAAACTCAAGAAAATTTTATCCTATGCAAGAAAGGAAATGTTTATTATTATGACTCAAACAAGTAATTAAAATAGCATCAACTTCATTAAAAATAAACAGAAAGCAAAAAAGTTTTGCAGCAGCTGTTGTTAATTATTATGTTTCAAATACAGTATTTTAATACAGCAATAATGTAGATACATGGTACAATTACTAGAATAGCAAAAAATAAAAATAAAAAATAAAAATAAAAAAGCAAGAATGAGGGCAAAATACATACAAATTCATCATCCCATCTACTCTCACAAATGTTGCTATGATACCACACACAAGTGATATGATACCACATACCTGTATACATAAAGGACTCCTTGTGAATAATAAATGTGAACAAATACTCTATAGGCACCTTTTGAAGGTATAGGTAAGAACAGCACATGCACAAATCATCCTTCCGATATTCAAATGCCTTCACTATCAAAAAAAGCACTTTTTAACATGTTCATCCTCCCAGAGATAGGCAAGATTTATGGAAATGAGTTAGACCGATCAACAAGGCTCCAAATCATCAAAGCCTGGCAAATCTCTGAGTCCCCCAGACTGCAGCCTTGGGGATCTGGCTCAAGGGCTTTTCTGAAGGTCACAGAGAATATCTGTAGATGAATGGAGAATCCATTCCAAATTTCTAAAATCCAAGAACATTATTCTAATTACACTTCCTTCAATTCCTATGCCTTAGGAAGACTGCTAAGATAATTTTCCTGTATGAGCAGTACTCTCATTTTTTTTTCATATAGGTATCTCCTTGTGGTGGTTTTACCATGCTAGGCAGCTGAACACCACAACTGCTCTCTCACTCCCCCTCCTCAGATGAGGAGGGGAAGATGTAAAGATCAACTCATGGGTTGAGATAAGGATAATTTAATTAAAGGAAAAAAATATATGTTATTATTAAGGAAATATTATTATTAATTAAACAATTTAACTAAAGTGAAAAATAAGGGAAGGGGAAAAAGAAGGGTGAAATGCAAAAAACAAAACAAGTAAAGGCTACGTGGAAGTGCAGAGGAAAGAAATTGCTCTCTTCTTCCCACAAATGAGCGATGTTTGACCACGTCCTTGAAGCAGGGCCTCAACGCACGTAGCTGGTGTTCGGGAGGAGGACAGACGTTTTCGCAACGAGAGCCCACCCCCCCCCCCTCTTCTTCCTTTTTCCACCTTTTATTGCTGAGTGTGACATCATATGGTATGGAATATCCCTTTGGTTGGTTTAGGTCAGCTGCCCTGGTGATGTTTCTTTCTCACTTTTTTGCCCACCCCCTAGGAGGGTCAGAGAGAGTCCTGATGCTGTGCCAGCACTGCTCAGCAGCAGATACAACACCGGTGTGATACCACTGCTGTTCTAGCTACAAGTGCAGAGTGTAGCACTGTATGGACTGCTGCAGGGAAAGTTAACATCCCAGCCAGACCCAGTACACTCCTGTCACTTTAAAGCTATGCCCTGCTCAGTGGCAAAATATAGGTGGGAGGTAGGGGGTTGATGGCACTAGGTTGTTTCAGTTAGCTTTAATATTGCACAGGTCAGGATTATCTCAGTTACTTATTCATTTGACAGTTTTCTTCAGGTTCTTATTCAAATAATACTCAATTTTATTTGGTTTATGTAAGGGAATATTTGTACAGAGGTGACGTAATTTTCTGAACACCTGCCTTGCCTGCGTCACCCCAGCCTCTCCTTGAGGAGTGTACATTTCTTACCTATGGCATGAGGAATATGTTTAACTGCAGTCTCTGATTCAGTCATTAGATGTCCCTGTGCGCTGTGAGGGACTGTACAGCGCATAGTGCCTGATAAGCAAGGCAGAGGTGAACTACACTGGTTCTGGGAAGTCTGCATGATGCATTTACTCTTGTTGCTATCTTATTAAATACATTTATCCTCTTTAAGTTCTGTTATTTACCATTTGGCAGAATCTAAGTGATTTCATATCCAGAAAATTCAATTGGCTAATCCTAGTTAAGTAGCATTGTTCCTTTTACTCACTAGGACAAGATGCTGTCAACTGGCCTTTAAGTCAACGTCTTTGGTTTGCCCAGTTTAGATTAATTAGCCTCACCAATGAGAACTAAAGGTCAGACTGAGTTGCTCATGTGCCATGAGCATCTCTGCATCTTCCTTTCCCTCTCTGCTTGCACCTGTGCCTTTTTCCAGCTGTCTGACATTTGCTCTCTACCCATCCTCCTAGTGCAATATAAAATCCCCTGAATAACAGAGCAGGTTCTGTGGGGTTGAAAATTTGTTGATTTTCTCAGAAGTTTACAGTTTTTCATTAGACTGGAATTCCAGACTTAGTAGTTTTATAGTCATGTCCCCTTGTATTTGCCACAAGTTAGTTAAGAAGCACTAAAAAAAGTGAACAATGAATCATAAAACACAAAGATGGGTATAAAATCTTACACAGTCATTCCGTTGAGGCCATAATCAACTTCGACAAGAGCACTGACTGCACAATTAAAGCAAAGCAGAACAGTTTGTGTTATATTGAAAAGATAATTGTTTTCTGCCTTATCAGGAAGAGGAACGCATGTTCACAGTGCACTCAACAAGTGCTGGAAGTTTCTGCACCAACCATCAATACCAAAGTATCTATCCTGTATCTGTGGACATTAAATAAGCCTTGCAAATAAGCCTTGCAAAACCTGAGGAGAGAAAAGATGCTTTTCTGCCCTCTGACTTGGTAAGCTGAACTCATGCCTTACAATATGTTCATACTCTCTAATGCTTCAGCAGCTGTCAAGTGAATTTCACAAAGCCGTTTTATATTATGAAGTGGAAAATATATTCAGAAGCATCAGAATTCACTGATATTTAATGTTTTTTCTCTGTAATGAAGTCTGTGCAAATGTAACAAAAGCAACTACTGTAGCAGTGATTCTAACTACTTTCCTAAAGCACTGAAAGAAATGCTGGCATTTTAATGGCAATTTATTCTCTGCAGTTTAACAAAGATGTATGTTCTTATTATTTGCCTTATATTGCATCACGTATTATGAACACATGCAGGACTGTGTTCATAACCCTCACAATATGTTTCAGGAAAAATATTTTTAGTGAACCTCTTACTTTTCATTATTTTTATATGTTGTAGAAAATACCATAAATGACTTTTTAATGTTTCTGACAAAATATGTCATGATACATTTGCATTTGAACCAATCTCTGTGGAGTCCAGATGCATTTAAATTATTGTATTAAAAATAAATAAATAAATAATAAGGGCTATATGAAACTGCAGCCAACTTTTATAATCCAGTCACAATCCAAAACAAACCAAAATCTAAAATTCAAAACAAAGAACTAGTTTGGCTTGGTGTTGTATTTATACCATGTATTTGCCACTTATGTATATCATTCTAAGATTCTCTGTAAATTGTGGCTGACAATCTGAGGAGACAAATACATTTATTACATTGAATTAGAAAATTATTAACTGAAGAAACGCTTATATACAAGGTTTCAGTCATACAAACACGTGCAAACGTGCTACACATTGTTCACAAGCAGAAACAGTATTTTTGATTAGACTAATGATGTACTTTAATTACACATTAGTTTGTAGAACTCAAGCCAAATATGTGATGGAATCAAGTCCTTTATTAAGAGTACACTTGGGACACTTTGTTACAGGACCCTTCAGATTATAGCTCTCCATCTGTTGTGTGTTAAGGGAATTAGAATAAAGCTAATTTAAGAGCTGAAAGGCAATGCACTTTCACTAAAAAAGCACAAATCCAGTCTACTAAGAGGGTTACGAGAAGAAGAATCAGTAATGCAAATATAAGATACTTATCTGATGTTACTGGCTCTGTGCAATTTTCTGGAAGGAGAAGCTGTCTTCCAGCTCAGCAGATGTCCTCCCTTCAGCCTCTGCAAGTTTGCAGTAGACCCATCTGCTGCAATCCTTATCTGAATTCTACAGAAGAAAATGATTAAGTCCCATGTGGGACTTTTCAGTTACTTTCATAAAACACTTAAACTGACAACTATTCTACAGCATGAAATTCTCTGAGGAAAATAATATAACTTAACTGATGTAATAAAATTAAGCCTGTAACATAACATATAGCAACCCAAATTTATGTCACATTAACTGCTTTTCTGAATTAAAGTCAACTATAATATGAAAACATTTATCCTTCTTTGTGAATACTGATGTGATTTTGAAGAAATGATTATATATTACAGAAACCTTCCTGTATTTTTAGTAGTCTCTGTAATGTTGAATGAAGAGCTATGTGTCTTTGTTTTACGTTTCTCAGCCAACCTAGTGTTTGTATTCAATAGAGAAATGTTATTTCTGCCAGCAGAACCACTTGTACATCTAGATTTGGGTATATAGAATCAGAATTCTACATACCATGAATGACATTTTTATCCAGCCTTGTTCCCGTGAGACATGCAACATGCATAGGTTCAAAACAGCTCCTATAAATTATTTATCAGTTTTTCTTATTTGTTTATTTTGTTGTGATATTTGCTGGGTAAGCAATGTTTCCAAAGTGTTACAGGAAATCAATGTCAAAAGTCTTGCTGGTGGAATTCTAATGAATTGGAAAAATTTTGCTATGTTACTTAATCTCTGTTGCCTTTGTTATCGGGAATATTTTTTGTAACATGTGATAAGACTTACTGTTACTGCATTAGGAATAAAATGAATACTGATAAGAGGCTATTACAAATTATGAAAAATTGATCAGCCTGTCATATTGTGGCAGAACAGAAGTCTGTTTCTGTATTAAAAAAAAAAAAAATACATTATGAAAGAACATGAAGTACTCTAGCTCACTTTCAGAGCCAATGTAGGAATATTGACAGTGGTCCTACACACGGAATTGTAAAGTATTTCTAAGATTAGACATCTCTCCATGTCTCCCAAACTTTTACCTGACTTATCAAAATTCTACGATATTTAGGCAAAAGTCCCCTTTTTTTCTTGGGTGCTTAATGAATATGCATAACACCATATTTCATTGATTTCCATCATTATTATTCCTCACATTGCTATTATTAAGTGTTTGCTGCTATAGGACCTTCTGTTTTCTCTCTGTCTCTCTTAAGACCTATTTTATTTCATTCTAACATCTGTGTTCCATTCTCTTTTAATTGTGTAGGTTTGTTTGGGTTTTTACACTTGGTTTCCCATTATGCTTCTGGATGAAATCCTGGTCACTATGAGGGATTTTTTCTAATCAGTTCCATAACAACAACTCATCCTTTTAATCTATACAAATCAACTTCTCTTTTCTGAACATCATGTTCCATAGTGCCTAAAGCATGTTTGGAGCTTTTATTGACTTAGATAAGTTATATTTTTTAGCACAGAGCTTAAAAACATGTAACATTTCCCAGAGTGGCCACTGATCACTGCATATCCTACCACAGTGTTAGACTTCCTGTGAAAAGAATATCTCACACAGTGTCCCACATACATGTTGCAGGAGTAGATTTGGCAGATTTCTGACCCCAAATCCAGACAGCATTAATCCTGAAAGCTAGAGTTCTGAAGATATCACTTCAAGAAACTGTCCCATTTGATTGTCAGAAGGCCTGTCTATCAACAATTTGTACAGCACCCTGCCTGATATAACTGACCCAAAACCCTGACCTGAAGCTCAGATCAGCCACAGACATCCCACAAGCTTATTCGTGAAAGCCCTTAGCACAGAGCAAAGTAGCTTATTAATAAGTATTTCTCTCTCTCTCTTTTTTTTTTTATTTTTTTATTTTGAAATCAGCTGCCCAGATTGCATTTCTACTAACAAGGTGCAGCAATGCAATTTCAGGGAATCCCACTTAGTGAGGCATTCCCTTGCATTGTTCTCAGAAAGCTACTTTATTTCCCAGAACAGTCAATGCTTTCCAGCTTCCAGTTTCTACACTAAGTTATAGAGACATGCCTGCCTTGGATGAAAATGAGATCCAGGGGAAAAAAAATATGGAAAGAAAAATGGGGATAAGTAACCATTTGATGTTTTCTTCAGTACGAAAAAATGGACAGAATGCTGCTTTCACCTTGTCCTTGTAGTGTAGCATGGACAATCATATGCTTATTCATTTCCTAGGGTAAAGCAAACACCCTATGACAGAATTCCTATGAAGCAGGGCCATTTGGCTGATTAAAGGTATTTGCACAAGTAGCCTATATAGAAAGCCAACCCCTCTATATTCAGAGAAACTTAGGTCCCAAGAAAGCAGGACCTTCTTGACATACAACGGACACATTTACCCATGCGGAGACAGTAGGGCAAGACAATATGTTCAAACCCTGCATGGGCTTCCCATGACAGGAGCTACCACATAACCTAACCCAGGATTCCACATGGTTCTTTGCTTCAAATAAAGATGACCATGGCTAATAATTCAGTTACTGCTAAAAAAAATAAAATAATAATAATAATAATAATAATAAAGTAACATGGATCTTTGTACTGCCTGGATGCTTACTTTTTTTTTTCTTGTCTCACTTTCACAAGCAATGCTGAGCATGTGCTGCTGTGGCCCTACCATTAGCTCATTAGCTGCACATAAAAACAAATGGACTTCAGGTATTGTTACACAAGTTACAGAAGGTCTCAAAAGAGGTCATTCAAACTGAAACCATAGGCATCCATAGAAAACAAGGCAGAGGTAACCCTCCAAAGACATTGTTTCTTTTCATCCTAAGCTATTCAAGCTTCTTGAGGAAGTAAATTGAAGATGCAACCCAGTGCCACATGCACCCATGTCCTCATGTCCCCATGCATGTGAAGAAAGGTCAATGAGACTTGTATGTTTTAAGCGTTATTTTATAAAAATTTTATATTAAAAAAATGAATATTTTTGATGGAAGCTGGTGCCCAGGAAACCATCTGATCCCCCAAAGAGTCTCAAGCCTAACTTGCTGGTGCCAGTGAAGGTGTTGATTTCCATAAGCAGAACCTGTTTGCAGAAGCAGATCTCCAGCAGGCAGCAGTAAAATAGCTGCCACTAGCACCCTCAAGACATGGCAACAGCTGCCTCTGATGACCTTAAAGCACCGTGTGATATTAGCTCTTATTATGTTTGTTACCATAGTGCTTAGGAAAGTGGAGCTTGCCCAATATATACACAACATCCCTGCTCCACAACAGCTTCTTATCTAAATAGACAAGCTGATAAAAGCTAGTGCAAAGGATTAAATATATAAACAGAGCAAGAGGAACAACTGCCTGAAAATTTCATGTCAGCTACTCTTGTTTACTTGTCCTTTGGGCAGAGTTTAATTAGTAAGGGATTAGCTGACAGATAGTCAGAAGATGGGATGGTAAAGAGAGGCAAGGAGAGGGAAGGAGGCTGAGATGGGAATCTGTGAGAGAGGAGGCTCAGGGGTTACAGAAGGTGGCTGCATGGTACAAGGGAGAAGTATTCATAAGCCAGACTGTAAAAAGTCAGACTGATGGCTGAGGTTTTAACTGTAAAGGGACAGAGGCACAATCCTGTCTTGCCATTAATGGGCTTATAGCAAGGAGGCAGTCCTGAGTGGTTATTGCTGTTAGAATACTCAGTCTGCCTACCATGTGTCTCACTCAGGGGCTCATCGTTACAGGGACATACATAGCTGTTATACAGAATGCTATTTGTTTTAACTTCCTCAGAACCAAAATCAGCCTTGAGCTGGTTCCTCCAAAAGCTTTTGTCTGGCTAAGTGCCGATGTGGTGCAAAAAGCTGGTGCATCCTAGCAGGTACCTATGCTTTACTGTTCCAGATCAGATAGCTGAGGAGCCACAGGGAGCCCCATCTCTTTAAATCCCCACTTATTTCACAGCTGAGATTGCAGGAATCCAAGTAAAATGTCCTTTTCCATTTGCATTGAGCAGAGCACCAAGTCTAGCTAAAAGCAAGGACTAGTTTCTGGAGTGTGCTTTCTATTGTGTCATAGGGAAGCTGGGGACCAGCCATCAAGGTAGCCATCAAGAAATGGGAGTCAGAATTAAAAAGATGTCAGAAAAAAATGACTGAAATAAACTGTCATGATAACAAAATTCAATGCAGGGGCTGAGAAGGAAAGTACAGTGGCATTGTTTCTTTTTCCTAATAAAAATGTAAGATATGCAGCCTTTCTAAATGATAATTCTCTTGTGAATTCTGAAGGCAGGGAGATATCTACGTGTTGCTGTAGGCTCCGGTGAAATGTAGAGGGAAAGAGAAACTGCCAGTGGAGGGTGGTATTGTACAACATAAAATAAATAGCTTCTTTTACTTTGGAGTTACCAACCAGGAGCAGCAGTTAAACCCCACAGCAATCCTCCATTCTTAGTTTCCAAGATAACACACAGTGGTGGGCTGGAAAGCACCTTCAGGTCAAGGACATGGAGAAGATGAGAAAACTGCAGAAAGAAGTAGAATGAAATTAGGAGATGGGCTGAAATGGTCACAAAAGAGAAGGTAGAAATGGAGAGGATGCAAACCTGAGGAAAGAAGACCAGACAGGAGAAATGGTCACTAGGGCGGAGGATCAAAATGGGATGGTTGAGTAAATACTACCTTGGTGGGAAATGTAAATTAATATGTGTGTATATATATATATATATATATATCTGAAAAAATAGATCAGAGAAAAATTGAAGGGTTAATTTAGGGTTAATTCTGGACTGAAGGGGGAGGAACAGTATCTCACCCAGGAACAACAGATTTCCTGATGCAGATTCTCCCTTCCTGCCATCCATATGCAACATCAATGCTATGCAGAAGCATATGGACCCTAACTGAAGGATGGAGGTTATAAGCTGGAAGTAACAACCACAACTGCTTATACTTTGAAAACATTTTTGAACTCCTGTCCTACTTTGGCAAATCCTGTATGCTCTTTTATGAGAATGGGTCATCTTTAACTGAACATTTATACAGTGTACCTTAGATCATTGAAGCCTAGTTTAGCAATCACTGATAAGAAGTATGATTTTAAAATACAAACCTGAACATGTGATTGACAATTTCTAACAATGCACACAAAGGAACTCTTGCCAGACCCCAAAATTCTCCTTCAGAAATGAACAAATTCTAGAATTTATTGTTTTTCTTAATCTAAAATTTTCTTTCTTTAAAATACAATTTCAGCTTTTTATACATAATATACTCCTAACTGGACATTGAGTAAATTCTTGTTCTGTGTAGGTTAGACTTTAAAATATTTGTGTGTAAATATATTGGCCACATCAAAGAATCACTTTGAAAATAATGTTTGGAGAAAAATGTGGCTTGTAGAGGACCTATAGCAGGCTAAATTGGTGTTGAAACAAATTTGAAAAGTTACTTGCCCATTTACAGTTGTTTCTGTTCACTCATTGTGAGAGAATTATACAACCACAAAATGGATACAGTAGGAAGGGATGTTGGATGTCATCTAGTCTAACCACACATTAAGACCCAGGTCAGTCGGAACAGGTTTCTGAGGACCACATCCAGAAATGTTGAATATTTTCAAGAATAGAGACTTTACAACCTCTCTGGAGAGCACTGTTCCAGTGTTCGATCAGCCTTATATACAAAAATGTATGTTTAAATGTTTAAACAAAATTTCTTGCATTTTAGTGTGTGATCATTGCCTCCTATCCTTTCAAGAGACACCACAGAGAAGAGGTCTGTTCTGTTTCCTTTACCCCTTCCCATCTCTTACTTAAAAAAAAAAAATGTTAAGATCCCCGAGTCTTCTCTTCTCAAAGTTAAACATCCCAGAACTACTCAACATGCACAGTAGTGCATGTTTAATACATTTCACTCTATAGACTAGTACACTGAAACTGAAAACACTTCCAGAAATAAAAATCTGTAACAAAGAAAAATTAATGGCAATCAGCAACTTCAAATAAAGCAAGGTCACGACCTGGCTAAATAATATATGACAAATTCACTAGCTGCTTAATGAAAATGAAAAAGCAATATTTAAACATGAGAATGACTTCAAAATTACAACTTTCAGAAACAATAAAAATATACCTTATTTTTCACAGAAAATAGTCAAAACATTTTTTTTTTTTTTTTTTCTGTTTGGAATGTACAATGAATAAGAGCTTATCTATTGTTTATTCTCCTTAAAGTTTATCAATAACAAAACATCAAAATGAGAAAGGGCAGCTGAACAATACAAACAAGAATTATATCATGGTTTGAAAGAACTAGTACAAATCTCTCTGTATCATTAGGCTGTATCAGCTGCATTTCCAAAATAAGAGGATGGTCAGGCACTGGAATAGGCTCCCCAGGGCAGTGGTCATGGCACCAAGCCTTCCAGAGTTCAAACAGTGTTTGAACAACACTCTCAGACATATGGTTTTGGGTGGTCCTGTGTGGAGCCAGGAGCTGGACTCAGTTATCTTTGTGAGAAGAGAGAGAAATCCATCAATAACGTAAAATAAGCGTATTTAGATGATAGGCCCGGACATGTAAAGTCAATTTGTTTGGCATGTTACTCAAAGTAACTAAAGCAAAAAGACCAATAATACAGATAACAGGAGTGCTTAAGTTACTTAAATACTTCTCCAAAGCTTGCCAGGCATAGTTCAATGCAACTTCAAAATTACTTCCATTTTTTTGCATTTTGTTAAAAAAATCTTGGAGTTAAGTTTGGATATTTACACTTGCTAGAGTTAAACTTAGTTTATGACAGTTACCATCACATGTGTAGATCAGGAAGTTTTGGGGGATGGTCAGGACCAAAAGAGTCCTGCTGACTGTTGGAGCTGGTCCAAGGTTCACCTGTTCCTTGCTGATAAAAAAAAAAAAAAAAAAAAAAAAAAAAGCAAGCAACACTCATCTCTTGAAAAAGAAGAGTTAGAAATTGTTAGCAAAGCACTTAAGCTTAGCATAGTATAGCTTCCACCAAAAAAAAAAATCAATAAATTTGCATACATGTTGTGCATTATTTTTTTTTCTGGTTAGGTTTTAAATTTTTCTTCTCTCAGCAGTTTAAGTGCCACACAACACCGGTGCGCATACTAGCTTTTTTGTAAGACCATTTCTTCAGCCAAAAATTCTTGCCTGCTAGATCAGTCCTGTGCACAGGAAATATGGTCCTTTCATATCTCACTCTCATCTGGTAAATTTAAAAAGTAAAATACTGATGAACCAGTGCAGCAGTTGTGCATGATGAGGAATAGGTGGGGAAAAAAAAAAAACTGTGAAAGAAAAAAGAAAGAACAGTGTTAGACTCAGCAGTAAAGGGCCAAATTTCTCACAGAGGAAATGACAATTTTCTCACAGAGGAAAAACTAAGCTAGTATGGGGATACAAGCGCACCAAACACTTCATATTTTCCCTTCTTGCCTTCTTGCTCACTATTAAGTATCGTCTTCCAATTGTCACAACATGAAGTGGAGCTATCAGCTAATCATATCTTTCCTGCTTCTGTTTAGACAATATATATTTTAAAAAGACCACGTCCCTGCATGTCTTGCTTCACATAGAGAAACACATTTGGTAATTTTAGTTTTTTATAACTGGTAACTGCAATATTTGATTTAATTTGCTACACTGCCCAGGAATGTTTCTTGAGCAGTGAGTCCATCAACTAACTCTAGATTTAGCTAATAGCTAAAACAAAGGTTCTTTCTAAGTAGCAAGAGGAAAACAATTTGGAAGAAACTTATTTCAGCTCAATACAACCCCCCATGATATAAACTTAAGCAGTTCCAGGAATAACAGAAAATTGTGTATGGGTATGGAAGTAACTACGTGTTAATCTGTCTGAGCGGATGTACTGTAGTCTTTATCTCCACTGACTGGAAGCTAATGATCAGCTTGCTGTATCACTGCCAACTAGAAATAATAATAATTATAATAAATATCTTTTAGATGTTTAATGATACCAAAGAAAGATCATGTAACTAATAACATAAGCATAATTTATCAGAGATCATCCCGAAACAGCAGACTGTGGTATTTTTCTCATAATTATGTTGAATCAATTAATATCATGCTTTTTCCATACCCTTATCTCCTTTTTCACATGAAACAACATCTAAATTCATTAATCGTTTTAACAATGTACAGCATAAAAAGCTTTTTAAGAAAACACTGATGATGGTGTCAAGCAGGAGTTGTCAGGGATGTGTCTGCAACTCCTCATGAAAACATATGCCCTCAGCATTTTTCCCATTCTAAATAGTAAGAGGTGCTAGCACTACTTAACTGTGTCAGCAACAGCAAAACAGCAAAGCCTTCTAAAGACCCTAGAGAATATTAGGGAAATCTTTTGATTACAGAAGAGGTATAACATTATGTTCCTGAAAGGAGACAGAGAACTGCATTAATCCATCACCTGCTTCACCTTTGTGTTCAGAATGGGTTTCCACAGAGTTTGCTGAGACTGTAGAGAAAAGTATCAGGCTCCTCACCTTGGAGGAGAAAGGTGTTTATCATAGGAAAGAGATCAGGTTGCTACACCATTCAGTATGAGCAGGAGTTCTTTTAACTCCTTGATGTTAAGCTTGATGTTAATGGTAAAGTAGTCTGGGTTAGGGACTACAGCTCAGTGTCTATCAGTAGCCATGTTGGACCAGATCAAAGGCCCAGTTAATCTTCTATCTCAGCTACATTTATGGCCAATAGCAGATGGATAGGGAAAGAATATAAGGAACAGGAAAGCAGAAAATTATCTAGTTCCTAGCTTGCCCTCTCAGTGTTTGACAGTGATTAATGGATTTTGTGCAAGAGACTGAAATGGGAACAGCATACATATCCCATTTCATGATGATCATTTACAGATTTCTTGAATTCCTTCTTATTTTTATATAAAGGAAGTAAATTTTTCAAAACACAAATAAGTACATTGGAAAATGTATTGTCCTGACAAGCTGCTGAGTCCAACGCAAAAGGCTCAGGAATAAGGTAGAAATAGATATCAGAAAATTAAATTGGGGATTTTCCTGTTCTCATATTATGAGAAAAACTAAATAATGTAATAACCTCCTCTACCTCTCTGTCATCTCACTTTCAAGCCAAAGAATCCTAGCCTATGTAACATTCCCTTACATAGAAACCATTCTGCAGCTTAGTTATTCACATTCAGCATCAGGACACAGATTTGTATCTTTTCACAATTACTGAAATCAAAATTTTAATGATTCTGAACTATTCTGTACCACCAGCAAATTTTGCCATTATATTACTTGCACACACACCCCCCTTCCAGTTTAAAACCTAATGGTAACACCAAGCTATTGAAATGCTTGCTTTTTTTCCTTAGTTCTCATTTTATAACAAGCTATTAATAAAGAATATATATATTTATTTTTTTATTCCATGACAGTTTAGTTTTTTAAGGGTGGACAGCTTAAAAATTGTGGATATCCAAGAACATTGTATCAGCCAAATTATTCTTGCTATCTTACTTATTTATTTTTTTATGTATTATATCAATTTCCCTAGTACTGAAGTTGGAATTCCTGAGATGTTGTTCTCCAGGTTAGTACCAAAATCTTTGCAAAAACTCTTTCCTTTGGTATACAGGCTGTTTTAAAGAGTCAGTTGCACAACCCAGAAACCCATAACATTAACCTCTGATTTTCTTATGATTTCCTTGGATCACCGATATTTTTCTTGGACATTTCTCACAATATAATTCACTGCTTTAATCAAAATTAAATTATTACTCCAATTTGGCATTTACTCAAACTAACAACTGATTTAATTTCCACAACTTTTGCTGAATTACTGTTATTTTAATGACACCCCAATAGAAATGTAGGTAGGAATTTCAATGTATTATCCCAGTGTTATCACTGTGTATGGCCACCAGCAAAGGGAGTTCTATGACTCTCTTCCAGGATACACTGGCCAAGTTCAGTTTTGAGGGGACAATGAAGGAATTTCCAGATGAAATAGGTTTAAAAGAACCATTGATCTGAAAAGAAAGAGGACATTTGCAAGAAAAATATCTTGACACTGATCAGTTCTTTCAGACAGAAAATATCATTTCTTAGTGTCAAACTATCTTTCCTTTATGTGATCTTATTTGGTCTCTGCTACTAAGGAGAGACATGAGAAAGAGGAATTGTCTAAGAAATATAAAGAAAAACATTAAACAAAACATAAGATTTTTTTGACCTTCCTGGGAGATATGGGTCTGTGCTGTTGTTTTGTTGTTGTTTTGGTTTTGTATTATTTTGTTTACTTACTAAATATAAGTTTTACATTAGTTCAGGAAGAAAAAGAAAACACAATGACTGGGCAGCAATCGTTGGCAAAGTACAAATACCACTAAACTGGAAAAGCTTAACAAAAAGACAACTTGGTTTCTTCACAACTCATTAATACAGGAGTAGTGCTGATGCCTAACTTTCATATAGAAACTAGAATATCTGAAAAAAATAAAATAATAATTCAACTCATTTTTTTAATTTAAAAAATACTTTATGAAATATTTCCTCAACATTTTAATTGCATGAGAAAGAAAAAAAAAATCTTTCTTACATCTAGTTTCTTGTTTGTTCCTACAGATGCATTTCTAGCTCCCCATTTTTGTCCCTTCCATTTGCAGATATAGAGTTTGAGAGACAAGGCTTGGTTTGGCCAAACTCAGTAGCAAAGAACGGAGCAGAAGAACCCAGGTTTCCTCAGTTTTAATCAAAAGCCTACATCTGTGTCTACTGCCTAGCAGTTGCAGGATACCAGTCTGGATCCCGCAGAGGCAGAGAAAGACTTGGGATTATTTAAAAAATACTTCATAAGTACAGATCTACCCTTCCTTGTGGTGAGGCAAGTTTATCAGGGAAATGCAGCATGGAAATTATAAGTAAAACAGTTTGCTTGACCAGAAGGAAAAAATGACACAGAACATCTAAAACTAGAACACAAACTTAGATGATTTAGACTCCTGTTTGGAAGAGAAGATCTGTCTTTTTTGCATTGGGAACTTTAGTTAGCCAGCACCCTGATTTCCATACCTAAGTACGGTACATAAAATTTAACACTATACATAACTACTTTTGGATCATCTTTATGTGGCAATGTCTTGAACCTCAGTCTTGACCACCATTTACATAAAACATCTTCAAAACAGGGTTCTCAATGGCCTAAATTATTATTTTTCTGCAAACAAAGAAACAGCTTTTGTTGTTTTTAAACAACATGTCAGCATACCATTTTAGATATGTGCAGTGATTCATTGAGTTGACCATTGACAGGTCTGATTTAAAACATTTACAAGCACTTATCTTGGATGAAAGGATATTTTAGTATACGGTTTTGCCCTTCCCATGTCTTGGTAGTGTATTTGTAGTGCACTATTGAATTTCAGTTGAATTCTTTTAATTGCCTCTTTAAGAATATATAATTATTGTTGACAACAAACCAACTAGAAGAAATGCTTCTAGATTAATTAACAGTGACCTATAATTAAACACTACAGTACTTAGAGATGGAGTGGTCCCTAGATAATATTGCTTTAGCTTTAATGAGTGTTTATCATTCTTGTTTGCTTCCACTGTGCCAGTTATCAAGGTTAGTTAAAAAAAAAAAAAGAAAAAAAGAAAAAAAAAATCTTAATTAAATGGAAATACATAGAAAATACATGGAAGGCACTGCCTTAACAGAAAACAGCTTGAAATATTCATCATTTAGGCAGCATCCCAATGCAGATTCCCGCCCTACAGCCCTGCAGCTTTTAGTCAAAGTTTACCCATGGAGCTCAATATTTTCTGAAAGTCATACCTTGACACTAAACATCACTGTGGTATCTTCTAGGATTGTTTCTGCACATGTTTTTTTTTAAAAAAAAATTCTCTGAAAGATACAAAGCTTTAAATGTGTCTTCTCCTATATGAGAATGTCTCACTCAGCATTTTTAAAAGAAAGGTTTTCTGATTCTTGCTTCAGACTCCACTAACAACTCTGCATAGTAATTAAGTAAATCTCTTTATTGCACTTTTTAAAATGTAGTCAAATGCTTAAATTAGATTCCTAATAGAATTAAAGGATCACATTCCCACCAAATTCCATAGGGAGTTTTGTACCTAGGGTTCTCTGAAGAAATGGCTTATGATTTCCAGAAATGCCGACCCTGCACTTTCAGAAGATGATGCTAGAAACAGTGGATTCCACTACCATAAGAAAAATTCCCTGTGCTTCCAAAAGTTGCAGATCCAGACCTGAAGCAATCAACAATGAGATAACATATTAGGGGAACTTCCATCTTTCAACTGTAACATGCTTATAAATGAGTGCTAACGATTATGTGGATCATAGAGGTAGTCTGTATATGACTATACCACATACCATATGATTATGATATATAAAATATGTAAAGTTGAATACTGGTACTGCTAAATAATGAGCCTTCTTTAATACTCAAATTTTCTCTGGTATATATCTTGATCATCTCCACTGCTGACTTTCATTGTGCTACTGACAAGGTCTTCCTAATTTGTTTTGTTAGAACAGTAAAACAATATAAGTGATACAATTTATATAAAGCATTACAATGAGCACTGGAAATAAGAAAAACATTGGGAAAATAAGAAAAAGCAGGCCTTGTTGGTCTCAGATCAGTCTCTTTACTAGCTGGTCCAAGTAGTTAAAATTAGGCTATCTCAGGAAGGGAGGGAGGTTGTCATTGTTTAAATCCTAAGTAAAAATAGAATACTGATTGGGTTCAAATGAAGGTTGTTCTTAAAGCAACTTGAACTTACAGTACTAGAAAACACAGTTGCTGCCAGTCTAGATATTTCCTAATCTAAAATCCAGTTGCACAGAAATCTCTAAGTGAGACAGACATTTACAAATACCCTCCTGGTAGAAATTTAGGTTTATTGAAACACTATAAAACATTCTTGAAAACAAAAAGTATGGCACTTTTATACGTTCCAAATATGTAACAGGAATAGTTATTCGGGAAACTGGAACAGAGCTGTTTGAAAACTGTATTCACTC
This sequence comes from Oxyura jamaicensis, assembly GCF_011077185.1. NCBI lineage: Eukaryota > Metazoa > Chordata > Aves > Anseriformes > Anatidae > Oxyura > Oxyura jamaicensis. The sequence continues at coordinate 85,454,802 of NC_048895.1, forward strand.
ACTGCCAGTTCTTGGCCCAGCTATAGCTGTGTGCTTGAAACATCATTTCCCACCATGTTTTTTTGTTTGTTTTTTTGTTTGTTTTTCTTTCATTTTATTCTCCTTCCATGCACTACTTTCCCTCCCCCACAACCAACTTGGAATCAACTTGTGCCAGCCCTGAACATTGCTGCAATTTACTGCTGAGTCACATCATTTCCCTGCTGTCACAGAACATCATCATCAATTCTATGACAGAAATATCACAACAGCAACTTTTCGGTATGAGGACGGAGAGGGGCTTCCAAGTCAAATGTAGTCGGAAAGCAGAATATAGTATGTTCTTTCAGAGAAAGTCTCTTCCTTTTCAAAGGAAGTTCCCTGGTTTTTGCGATCACAGGTTTGGAAATAACCCAATCATCTTTCCCCATGATTTCACCTCTGCTCACTTGCCATACCTCTGGAATGCTCAAATGCAGTGTTTGAAGACAATGGGCACTAGAAGAGACTTCCCTTGTTTATCGTGGTGGTGCTGAAGTCTACTGGGGTTGACAGATGCTGCTCCAGAAGGTTAATAAGATGAAGAAAACTCTTCCAGCTGGACCGTAAGAGGGATTATGTCTGAGCAGCAGATAAAAAGATTATTCCCGAAACAGACACTGCTTTTTTTTAAAACATCGTCACTCCTGTCTTACCACTCCAGTCCCCCAGGCTAGAAGTGTTTGCGTTGAAGGCATTTGCCCAGCTCTTGAATTCTGGCATCCGTTCCACTCTTCAACTGAGTGCAATTCAAAGCAGCCCACATCTGAGGACACCTGAAGAAATAACAAAGGAAACAAAATCGGAAGAGCGTCAAAAAAAAAAAAGGAATATATTTGGAGATTTTAATTGTTAAAAAAAAAAAAAAAAAAAAAAAGTCTTCTTTCTTGACCTCAACGTTCTTATTTCCTGCAAGATTATTCTTGAAAACTGTGAATGATCAATAGAGAGCATGCATTTGAAAACTGGATTAATATTTTTCATCGTTTGCTTTGCTCTCCAAGTTCAAGAAAGCAGAGGTAAGTTCATATATAAAAATATTATATTAACTTTAATAAATAGGTTAAAAAAAAAAAAAAAAAGGAAAGAGAAAGATCAGGTCATTTTGTGATTATCTAATTATTTGTTTGGAATTTGGTGTCTTGGCAATTCAAATAGAGACAGCACAGTTGGTGAGACAGCTATGAAGCTGGAAATGGAAATGTTGACAATATTTCTCATGTGTGTTCCCTTGGCTTTACATTTTCTATAAGAGATGCATTTTAGTTTCCATTCACCTGCATATGCTCTGTTATGAAAATATATATATAACTTCAAAAACGATTATATGGAAGGAACAAAACAGCTGAAAGAATGTCTAAGGAAGTGTTGATATTGAAGATTATCTGCTATCTTTGAAATGAAGAGAAAGTAAAGTATATTTCTGTATTTACCAGCTATTATCAGAAACTACTTAAAAACTTTTAGAAATACAGATTTTGGAGGAATAGAACATACTGCCAAATAAACAAGAAACAGCAATGCTAAGAAAGATTATACACAGAACAGAATAAGCAGGAAAATATAAATATTACAATAGGAAAATGAAAAGGAAATATCTGCTAACACAAGTACATATTCGGAAAAGTTAAAATAGAAAGAAACCATCCTATAATTATAATAACATGACAAAATATATTCCTTTTGTGATGCATAGTATGATTTTTAAATGCATTCCAATAAACAGGTCTAAATGAAAATAAGATGAAGTAGTAATATGTGAAATTATCTGCAAGTAAACAGAAATACTGACAACTTAGTACAACAGCTAGCTAACGCTCCCTTTAAAAACATCACAAAGTTCATAGCAATTTTAAAGCTTCTTCAACAACAGAAAACAAAAAATGGTGGTGTGATTTTTTCCCTGTATGGTTCCATATGCAATTTAGATGTTTGGGGAAAGTGTTTAAATTGTGTGGAGTTTTCTTACTAACTTTTCTGTCTATGCTTTGATATTTAAAAAAAATAAATTAAAAGAAGACTGCTTGATGCTTTGCCCACATGAATGACCTCCTATTTTCTGTCAACTGCAAGCATATTTATTAAATGCAAAGAACATAAAATAATAAAAGTCTTCCCAATGGTATTGAGATAGAGATGGAGTGAAACATAGTCAACTGTCAATAAGAAATGGAAAGTTTTATTTCCACATCACTTGTTTTTGAGTCTTGTTCTTCTGTGTACAGATTTTCTTTAAAAAATAATTCAGTTCATGTATCTCCTTGATATTATGTAAATCTGCTTTTGTGGACAATTACAGTACTGAAAATATGTTTGGGAAAAACTAGTGCATTAGCTAGCACTAGATTTATACTCTGTTTTTCTTTGATTTTACCTTTTAATTTCATGCCAATAGTCTTATTTAATCATTAATGATAGTTTGGAACTATGGCAAAAAATGAGAGAATGAATTCATCTCTGACAAGGAAAATAAGGTTTATCAAAATACACTGGTTTTACACTTAAATTGCATATTCTTTGATGGAAAAAGATAAATTCCATGTAATTCATGCATGGTTGATGATATCTTTACAGTCTATATTTATAGTTATGGAATGAGAAAATAATAATGTGAAAAATGGAGTCACAGTTTCACCCATCATAAATTTTGCTTGTATGTTACAATGCATGTCGTATAAAAGATTGTCACAAAATTATAGGAGAGTATCTTGACAGAGGGGAATACAGAGCTGTATTTTATCCCCCTCAGAGATGCAGTAGAAGTCTTAGTATTTGGAAAATCTACCAACATTCAGAAAACAATGCTGAATAAGACACTACATATAGCATCTTGAAATAGGGAGAAAATGATTTAACTGTGAGCTTAAAGTCTTTTTTATATCTTGTATTTTTCTCCTTTCAAATATAACAAACAACTCAGCTGCCATTGTAATATATATCAAAGCTTTTATAATAGTATTTTAATTTTCTAATTTTTGATGGCTTTCAAGGGGAAAAAAAAATCTATATATGTATGTAAATGATAATTGGAAAAATTTCTTCCCAGCAGTTTTTTAAAATACATTTGGTATGCACAAATACATAATAACTGTTTTTTATTGTTATATAATTATGCTATATATAGTATTTTTAAACTGTGGTGTTATCTCAAATACACATACAAATCTCAAAGGACTTAATGCTTGTCTTAAGAAATTTCTTCACCAGAGCAGGAATGTATTCAGAACTGTTTTATGACTGAGAATTAGGGGCAGAGAGTTAGAGAAAATATTTTGAAAAGTACACATGTTCTCCCAGTAGTCTAAATACTTATATTAATCACCTATTAAAGATCCTAACACAGATGATTCGAGGCTTTTAGGACTATTCTAGTTTAAAGTACATTTCAGCTATGACAAACTAGGAAATAAAAGATTAAGAAATAAAATACTCCAATCTTAAAATAAGAATAAAAAGAATAAAAATATCCAAATCATTTTTTATTTTATTTTTCATTATGAACAAAACTATCTGAAATTCAAATTCTTGTTTTACTCACATTTGTGTTTTAGGGTGAACAAAAATGGGGCTTACTCAGAAATTACTTTTGATTCTTCCTTCCTAAACCTTATCTTAGGACTAAGATCCATCTCTCAGGTATTTGGAGGCTGTCCAGTATCACCTCCAATCCCACAGATAACAAACATGAAACTGTCAACATAAAGACTTCAGAGATGGAGTGTTTATCTTTGACCAATGCTAGTGCCAACTCCAGGAAATGACCTCAGGACTTCAACTCAAATCTTTGACACTATCCTGACACAAACTGTCTCTAATAATGTCCAGAGAAAGTGAGGGGGACAAAATCTGTGTGATGGCAAAAAATATATATATATATACAATCAAAATATGACAGTAATTTTAACTGCTGAATTGTAAAACATTGAACGTTCACACTAACCAGCAAAATACAGACAAGCTCTGAACTCCCCAAACTATACACTGTTGCTGAGTACATCCTAGCACTTGGTACTGAGAATGTACCAAGAGAGAGAGAACATTCAAGAGTGCTTAGTGTTAGTTTTTAATCAGCAAGCAAATATACTCTATTTACTCAGTCATTCTTTAGGACACAAAGGCTTTCTGTGTGCTCTACAAAATCATTTTAATTCATTCTGACTTACCACTTCCCTCTCAACTGTTCTAATTCAACAATAACTGTTGCAGACCTTCATTACTATAATTGTCCTCAAAAAAAGGGTTAAGCAAACCTGTGCCAAACAGAGAACAAAGAATATATATCTTCAAAGAAAGAAAGAAAAAAAAAAAAAAAAAAAAAAAAAAAAAAGCCTTTAGCTTTGTGCATTAAGATTATTCTTTACTTTCACCCATAAAACAAGGATTACCAAATTAAAGCTAGCTGTCCTGGTTGTGCTTATAAACAAATGAAAAGTAAAATATTGTTTCTTTGTTTAAAAAAAAAGCAAAACTGATAGCTATTTCCTGACTAAGAGACAAACTTGGATAAAAATACTAAAGTATCAATGTGGAATCTTAAAGATTAATTACAGTTCTCATCACATCCATTCCACAGTAATTAGTGAAAAATATGTGACACTATATGTGACTGAACAATTAGCTGGGAGGAGGTGGGGGGGAGTCTCGGAAAACAACTGTGGACAAGACAAACATTCTTAATAACAAAATATTTTCTCTCTTTACAAACTTTTAAAAATATATATTATTAAAATATAATATATTTTGATAATATAATCTTTTTAAATATATTTTTACATATAGGTTACAACAAAGTAACTTTACTTGGGGTCCTAACCTGCTAGAAATATAGATTATTGTTTTGGGGATTCTCCATTTCTCAGCTGACTGGGGTGTCCTAGTAGCTTCAGCAGTGCACTAGGTGATATGGCCTGTGTTCATCAGATATAGCAAACCTTGTTTTCTTCCCAGAGGGAAAAAATATGTTTTCCCCTTTTCATTTGTACTTCTGTCTTATTCACCATCCCTTTGGGTTTGAAATGAGAGACCTTTACTCCTTCCCTATCATTCTTCCATTTTTATCAGAAATTAGGTGCACTATCCTGCATTTTTATGCATTTTGCACTTAGCAAGCACAACTGCATTTCAAACAATTCCTTCCCTGTAGGAAAGTGTGATATTGAACAGCACATATCCTAAAAAGAAATATCTCTCTAGCTATCTGTCTGTCTATCTGCTTGTATGTCCATATATATGTAGGTTATAAAAGTGTGGAGAAGAGCCTTGGTACTACACTGCATTTTGTCACTATCAGCTTCTATTTACTGGACAGACACTTCAGAATAGTAGCATATCCGGGAATCACAGAATTAACAATCACCCGGAAGTACCCCAGCACCTGCTACAGAGTAGGCGTTTATAAACCCTTACGTAATTGTAGCATGCCTTATCATGGTATGCAAGAATACCACCTGTTTTAACCTTGTTACCTGAAAAAGCAACACCATCATTCTCACATGACAAAGCATGAGGACCTGAGCTGTAACATAAAAACTGAAGTCCTGACCTGTATGAGGCACTAGTCATAAAACACAACAACTGCAGTTTAGCAAGCTGAGTCTAATCACACAGACATCTGCAAGTCAGTAGGACCCAGATTCTTTCTAAAAATTAGGAAAACTGGGAGTCTACATAGCTAATTGCACTTAGGCCACCATGTTTATCTTTTCTGTAGTGAGGTTCTACTTTCTCTAAAATATCTCATTTGGTGCAGAACCAAGATCACCCGCTTATTTACCACTCTGAACCTTTTACTAGCTCTCTCAGATTTTATTCAATCATGTATTAACAGTCTAAGTGTCCCTAAACTTAAGTTACCCAAAGTGTCAGTTTTAGTAATTATGCTCCAAGTATATCTTTCATACATGTGAGTCAACACAGAAACCCCAGGAATTTCAGGCAGGAGGTAGTAGCACATTCACATTTTACTTTATGATTTCGTGGTTATGGCACTAATGGAGACAGTTCTAATGAGGTCCTTTTCCCTCTCTTCCTCCCCATCAAAAGTGGATCAATTGAATCTAGATCAGAAAATGGCAATGCTTGGAGCAAGGAATAGGATAAGGTGATCTCCAGACTCCAACATAAATTGATCTATGGAGCTTGACACTTAGGCTTCTCTGCTATTCATATTGGAAGATAACTAAGTTCAGTATGGTTAAGACCAAGTCACTCTCTATTAAAATAAGAAGGAATCGATTGAGTAGAGACTGTATATTGTATTGCAGGATGAGTGGCCCTAAACTGTGGGAAAAAATGACCAGTTCAAGTTACAAAAGTTCAGGCAAAGAGATGGCACAGTGGCTTCTGGATCCTGGATGCTGGATCCTGGATGGCAACTGTGGTAATCATCATCACTTTTGAATACAGCTACCTCAAAAATTCCGGTCTGCACTGTGATTCTTTGACTTGTGCCATTGTGATTGTTGATATGTTGATAAGTATGGCAATATATCACTGCAACTTGAATTTCTCACTGACTTTCTCAGAGCGTGGCTGTACATCTTGAGTAAATTTGGTTAGAAAATGAATAGCAGAGGTGCTCAAGTGAATGTTTCTTCAGTGCAGAATGGATCCATTCCTCCAAGAACTACTCAAACATTTAAAGCATTTTCTTTAATGTTTTGATGCAAACAATATCAGATCATAGAACAGGATTTCAGGCCAAATGCTTTTAAGATGTCCAATGTAATACAAATAGATATATGTTTCATACATCAACCTGAAAAGCAAAAAATCTTCAATGTTGTTTCTAGTCTGAATGTTGGACTGTTAGAGGATTCAGATGTTGGCAATGAAACCATAGATGGCATGGTATCTTTTCTATGAATTCCAGCACCAGCAGCTAGTAGAGCTGAAGAATAATCATAGAACCATAGAATCATAGTGCAGTTTGAGTTGGAAGGGACCTTAAAGATCATCTAGTTCCAACCACCCTGCCATGGGCAGGGACACCTCTCACTAGACCAGATTGCCACAGCCTCATCCAATCTGGCCTTGAACACCTCCAGGGATGGGGCACCCACAGCTTCTGTGGGCAACCTGTGCCAGTGCCTCACCACACTTTGAGTGAAGAATTTCCTCCTAACCTCTAATATAAAACTCCTCTCTTCTAGTTTAAAATCATTCCCTCTTTTCCTATCATTATCTGACTGAGCAAAAAGTTGCTCTCCATTTATCTATAACCCCCTTTAAGAACTGAAAAGCTGCAATAAGGTCACCCTGGACAGTGAGGATTCTTCACCAGAATTTGCACTTATCTGTCTGAAAGAGAAGGGATATATTTCTACTCTAAATGTGACATAAGGTGTCAAGGAAAACATAAGTTTCTTATGGTGCTCTTTCAGTTAGGAAAGAAATGTGTCAGAATAACGTGTTGACTACAGATTTTTTGTATGTTCAATATTTGTGGTTGGTACTGGCTACAGTTATGGTGAATGCAAAGTCAGTGTTGCTCAGTATATGACAACTGAATTCACAAAAGCAAAATAATCTTCCTGGAGCATACTATGTTTTCTATTCTCAACTGTAGTAGGTAAATAATTCACCACAGTTCATTTATCATGAATTCTATAGTTAGAATAATTCAATTATGTTACTAAATTATCTGTTTAGAAAGGGAGAAAAAATTATATTGGTCTGTAATAGGTCCTAAGTTTGCATTTCATAAAAACTGTGTTTCAAACAACCATGTTCTTAGCCTACTTTCTGAAGTCAGTTGATTTAACAATTGTATTTCTCCACTTGGCATAGAAAACCACACAGATTTCTGTGAGTAGTTAGGAGGAATGGAACAGCTGTGAGGCTATGATGTCTAGTTTAGTTTTCCAATGTTAACTACTTGCAGATATGAATTTTTTCACACTTAATGACATTCCAAAGCACCTTGGTTAATTAAAGCTGGTCTTTGGTACCGAAATGTAGATCTGGGTTAAAGGGTTTTGAACAAGAAGAATAAACTTCTATTACATAATTCTCTGCTAGCTTTGAATGTATCACCTTTTATCACCACTAAAAATAAATAAATAAAAGAAAAATTAGAAAAATTAATAAATAAAATTAGACTTTTACTATTGTCATTACTATAACCATATATTTCAAAATCTTTTATCACGTTCTTCTCCGGATTTACTGCGTACTGTTTCACTATAACCAAATATTTAATATTTTTCACAGAAGAAAAACTACATGAATATAACACATAAGAATTCATGGAAGTCTTGTCTTGTTTCAATACGATGTTAATACAATCTTTGTCTTCCATAGAGGTTTAAAGGAGCATTGTCATGCATTCCTACCAAGAAAGAGGATTTATGAAATCCCACCATTTTCCTGAATTCTCAGGAAGGAAACTCCCTTGTTACTGATCCAGATCAAAACAAAAACATAAGCTTTAAAAGGCTGAAAATTACAGAATCTATCTTTTAAGTACCCTGATATTTTAGCTCCAAACAAGGAGCCTGTCACACCTCTCCTGAGTCGTAGTGGGCTTGAACACAGTTTTTGAACATGTGCAGGTAATGTTTTGTCATGCTGAATGCAAGTGAGAGACAGATGTCAGATTCTTTGTGTCTTTAGTACAGAGTCCCCACTGCACAGGCAGGGCCTAGCACCTCCTTGACATATAACACTGAATCTAGTATAACACAAGGTACTGGTAGGTACAGTAGAGGTTCTCTGGTGCTGGGTATGTAGACAGCAACTTCATGATACTTGTGCAGAAGGTTTTCTAGTGGAAATTTTAAGCAACCTGATCTAGTGGAATGTGTCCCTTCCCATGGTATGGGGGTTGGAATTAGATGGTCTTTGTGGTCCTTTCCAATGTAAACTATTCTATGATTCTATGACATAGGTCAATTGAACACAGGGTCTTCCATGCTGGAGGCCTGGCCCTGGCCCCGGCCCTCATAGATCTTTGCCACAGCTGGATACCCAAGCCTCATTCCATAGGTGATGTTACTATTCAGTGACATTTAACACAAGCCAACATGTCAAATAGGAATCACCTCGCTTATTGTTGCCAATATCAATTTTGAGGAAATAAAATTCAATTTATTTTTAGGATAAATTCCTTAGCCCACTTTCTCTCTTTTAGGAATATACAGGCATTCTCCTCTGGCCAGTGTTCAACTTCTTCTGAGGCTAGGCACCTATGTCAGTTCCTTTTCTTTCAGCAGTTCACTGACTGAGTACAATAAGCCTGAAGAAGTGAGATGCAAACTGAGCTACCTCCAGTGCCTCAGCTACCTCAGGTAGACCCTAGATAAGACTCACTACCCTCCAGGATGCAATGAATGTTGCCATCAGTTCTTTCACTGTGTGCCTTAACAATAGTTAAAGAATGTATAGGACCCAAAGATAAGTACAAGCAAGACATATAATCTTGTACTCCTATGCAGGACCTAGGCTGCATAAAGCCATGCCATACGTTAATCTTTCCCTGCTCATCTAAGCCCCTTCAATCTGTTCAGACCTTTCCCATGCAAATAGGATTGAGGCAATGTGGCGTAAAAAGAATATTAAAAAGTATATAAGGAGAGAACACACCATAGGCAGCCTGTCTGTCAGTGTCAAGCACCATTTGAATTTGGGGTGCTCACTACTCCCATGACAGGAGGAGACTGACTCTGAGAGAAGAGACCAGGACATTACCGCTGTTTGTGCTTTCTGCATTCCATCTGGTGTTTACACTAATAAGCCCTTTCAGAGATCTCAGGATCAACTTCCATGACTAATCATCCTTGCTTTTGTTACTGGTTGAATTATCAATATCGGGGTTGTTGGTCCTGCTGGCCCTGCTGGCCCTGCTATATATTTAATTGGATCACATAAGCACAACTATGACATCTTTCTTTAATTCATCCTCTTTAATAAGCATTTCTCTTGTTCTATTTCAGTAGTTCCACTTAAATAAGCCCTGTCTTTTAATTAATAATAATTTCACTCTGAAGGCAGTATGTCTCATTTATCAATCAAGCATTCTTTGGTTTCCTAAGAATATCCTAACTTATTTTTCAGATTTATCAGTTTTATCATACATGTCAGACCTTGTGATGATTTTAATGATGAATTATTCATACTTCAACAGTTTTGTCCTCATATCACCCTGAATTCTGCTGCTAAAAACTTTAGTTACCACATTTTAATTTTTTCTCTTTGGATAGAATGATATCTTAATTTTCAAAGGTAAAGTGAAATGACCCTGAGTAGGCAAGCAGAACCGTGATAACTGTAAACAGATAAATATGTGGTCACTTTCTCAGAATGAAAAGTCAAAATAATAACCCTAATTCAAGAATAGGGAGATAATTCAAGGTCATTACAACAATCATCTGTGAAGAATCTCCTCTCTTAGTCTTAGTATAGTATAATTCTTAATTCAAGTTAATGACTTAGGGGTAAATCCTGGGGAAGAAGCAAATCCTTCAAGAAAGGCCTCTGCTCCATGCAAAAGCTATCAAAGAGCTTAATGACAAAATCCTCCACCCCAGTTGGTCAGACTCCCTGGGCAGCTGGGCTATCGCGGTTAATAGAGCTCATAACAGGTAATAGACTTACAACTGGCTTCTTTCCATGTAGATTATTGGTATGTTATTTTAGAAGATTTGAGGGGACTACTCTGCGATTTTACTGGCAGTGGATCTTCCTTGGTGGTAACTTTATTACTCTCTCCCCATATATCATTCAAATCTTTCAGTGTCCTGAATGATTCAGTGTCCAGTGTTTGGGCCCTTGTGATTTCTGGTGGACACAAGACCACATTTTCACAGAGCAAGTTCCTTTTATGCAGTGTTACCTTTATGTTCCATGATCTGATATGATATTACTGTGATATGATCTGATATTACTCTGGAAAACTCGTTACTGTCAATGATTCTATAACAAACATTATATGACTACATCATCATTTTCATTTACTTTACAACAATTAGATAATTCTACTCATGTCAGCTGCTGCCTCTAGCACGTTCTGCAAAACCATAAAAATTGCCTGTTGCTTTCATTGTATAAACTCCTATATTTTTAAAATATTATTCATAATCAAGCACTCAATTTCTTTCCATATTAGAATACCAAATATTTCATAATATAAATGTCATTATTATGTTTTTTACACAGAAAAATTTGAATGTTAATTCTGAAGTTAAATAAGAACCAAGATACATATGTACACTGGCATATATGGTAGAATTTCTCCCATTCTTTACTTGAAGTACTGTTCTTTTTGCACTTGTATGCTTTTCCTTTGTTTTTCTCTTATTGATCAGATGCTAACTTATCTTTAAACATTTAATTAACAAAGTTTCCAATTGTCAAGATACTGTGTTTCTACCTTCCTTATTTTTTCTTGATTAGTATAAGTACATGATAATTAACATTTATTAAATGCAGCGTGCTATTTCTTCTTTATCCTGCAAACTCACAGTGTTTTACTCTTATTTTTTAACATTACTCTCACTAAACTTATTTCTTTTGAACCATATTATTTCATTTTATTAACCTTTTACAAATTTTTAAACCATTCATTAAAACAATAATTCAGGCACACATATACCATGCTTTTCTTACATCTTCTTCCTTCAAGTTTTCCAGTTATCTACAAAATTTACCCTTTCTTTTCTAAAAAGTTCTTCCAACAAGCCTCGTATTCTGATTACATTTTACTTCATTTTTCATCGAAGCATATGAAAATGCATAACATCAAAAGTATGAAAATGAAATGAAATAGATATTTTATATGAACTTTAATATCTTTATTAAAATGTATGCAAAATTTTGGGAGATAATCTAAAATACAGTAATGGGTACTGTTGCATGATCCTACAAAATGTTGTACTTCAGCTTGCTTAAATGTATACCTGTTTTTATTGTTAAAATTTTAACATGAAATTTAGCTGCTAAGTCACATAATAGAGAATCTCATACATTTAGGAAGCGTGACCAACTGAGTCTTGAGTTTTTGTGTGCATTCTAATATGGGGGTTTCTGTGTTTGATTGTATTTGGAGAACACTTTTCATAAATGAATAGCTGCATAAGTAAAACTTGAGCCTAGCTGTTCAATTTCCACTTAGTGATCTCACTTTTTTCTACTGTAGCTGTTCCACTTTTCTGGGAATAATTAAAGATCTATTGAGATACAAAGAGCTAGAGCATTCCTGACACTATCATGCAGTGTCAAAGAAGCATAATTGCAGTCTGTTCTGATTAATACATCTGTTTTGGTGAGGGATGGAAAGAGGAGTGCACTGTGGAGTAAAAGAGGAAGATTGGAAACAGCTACTTCTTTCCCCAAAGACAATTAAACTCCTCCTATTCAGCTTTTGAAAGGATGTATTTCAGTGTCTAGTTCCCAGGGTTCAAGACAATGTGAAGGGAGATGTGACCTGCAGCCCAGAGCAAAGACAAGAACATCTGAAAGGGTACCCATTTAAGGTACTACTATTTCTCATATTACGTATTTGTTAGTATAGACATCTTTTTGTACTGCAAGCTAATACAGATGTTTCACTTTCCACAAGCTCCATAGTTACTTAACAGAGTGCTGTAAACTTCCCTATGGGGTTATAGTCTCACAAATGAGATGCTGTAGCACAGACTTCGAACACCTAAGTATCCTTTGTGGATCTAACCCAAGGACACTACTGAAAACAAGATTTAGGGCTTCTGAAACCTTTACTGTGTGTGAACTGACAGTCACATAATGAGTTATAAGGAAATTAGTTACCAGTTTTTTGAGTCATGGTTGCCCAGCATGATCAATGAACGTTTCTCCTCAATATATTAATTCATTCTGTACATTGAAAACACCATTACAGTTAAAAACAAAGAGCTCTCAGATTCACAAGTATTTTCCAGTCATGATCTTGCTTACTGCCTATTCAATGTATCTTTATGTATGTTTACCTTTTATCTTTTCCAGAAAGCCCTAGTAAAATAAATCATGAAGCCAAACATCTAGCAGATGCCTCAGGGTCAGACAAAACAGAAAGAACAACAAAGAGGTCCAGAGTGTCAACCATAAGGCGGATATTTGACATGGCAAAACACCGAACAAAGAGGTCATCCTTTTTCTCAACTGGTGTGAAAGTTTGCCCACAAGAATCAGTGAAGCAGATTTTAGCCAGTCACCAAGCTTATTATAGATTAAGAGGTAAGATAATGATTGTAGCCTGTGATTCTTCCCTGAAAGTATTGACAAAACCTAGTGATTTTTCAGAATCTTGTTTTTTAGCTCTAGAAAATGTATCTGATATTTACTTTATGATTAAATATTACATGCAAATCAGCACAGGTCAAGACAGGCAATTTCCAGAACAGGAAAAAAAAAAAAAAAAAAAAAAAAAAAAAAAAAAAAAGGCACTCAAAAGACTAATGATATCAATGTAATTGCATATTTTTAGAGCATGACAGAACTTGAAGACCAAATTATTCTTGCACTACTGTGTAAAGATGTACTGCTACTCAGAATTAATCCCACCCATTCAAGACATTTACAGAAACTATTCAAATGCCATTTCTTGAATAGATTGGTGTATCTGTACTTGTATTAAGTCTATGGAAGTGTTGGTACAACACAAGCACTAATATAATTGCAGCAGCACCTGCCAAGATGTTAGTCTTATTTTTAAAATCTAGAATGTTTTTTTCTGCTCTTTCCCAAATCCCTCTATCCCTCCCTCCCTTTCTTTTCCTCCCTTGACTGTAGAGAGCTTATAGAGTTACCACTCTAATTTTAGGTCCCTATAGAGAATAGTGCAAACAGTTTTTGATATTTCCTATCTTCCTCTCTCTCTCTTTCCCCATTCAGTGACTGTTCCAATTTGTATTTCTTTAAAAAATCATATTTTGGAGTTGCAAATAAATAGACCAAATATAACTCTAAAACATAGTCAGCACTTCAGGGATGCAAGTATTTAAGGCAACTTCTACTCTCTTAAATCATCTTAATTTATGTATCTGTTCCTCTGTATGGGTCTCCAATCATTCACATATATGTATTCTAACTTGGTTGCTCCCCAGCTCCCTTTCAGTGAACCAACCTGTTCCCTCTGAAGTGTAATCTGGATGTACAGCTGCAAAAATTTTACTCCAGTAGCCACTTTCCATAGGCAGAATGGACAAGCAACATCAATGTCTATGGATAGAAACATGTTTGGAATCTATTGTAGGACTGAATTCTGCACCAGTGGGCATTGGAGAAAACTCTGAAACCTATGTCAAAGAGGCTGATCCAAAAAGCCTTTCTTAAACGGGAATTAATCCTGAAAATCCTTAAAACTCTCTAGTTATGTCCCTGATTGGTCATAAAACAAGGTCTCCTAGGACAGGCAGCTACCATTAATCTGAATTTAAGGAATGGCAGCTGTGACATTTTCCTTTAAAATTGATGAGCATGCTACTAACATCTTTTTGGAGAGCAGCACATCACTTCAGAGTGGGAGATTGAGTTTTGTAAGCCTTGTGCAAGCATACTCAAACTTACACCTCCTCTTTCCTAGCAGAACATTATACACTCACAAACTCTTCTGAGTAGGTGTCACACAGTTCTTCTGAAGTACAGTTGAATCTGAAGTTCTTCCCCAAAAGTACACAAGAGAGCAGATGACTGCAGCTAAATAATTGGTATACTCATTCAGAAAAAGTGTTTCTGTTCTCTTGAATATTTGCACATTTTGCATTATAATGTTCCTGGTTAAAACCTCAAAAAGAAAAATTTCCTTCAAGGAAAAGATCAAAACTCATGGCTTCTGCCCTCCCAGCTGAGCATGCAAATGTACCTGATGAAAGTGTTAAATGAAGAAAAAAAAAAAATAAATAAAATAAAAAAGAAAAAAAAAAAAGAAAAAAAAAAAAAAAAGAGGTGAAAACTTTGTGATTCTAGCATTATACCTGAAACTACACCTAGTAACCACAGTACAAGCCTTCATGGAAAGATGATTTGGTAGCCATGCTGGAGTCTTTCAGCCTTCACTAGACAGCCTAAGAGTGGGACAATCTTATCGCCATTTTGTTTTGTAGACATACCTTCAGGTACATTGTTTTTCTTATCTAAAGTTTAGAAGACCACTTCCACCCCTCTAAGTCCCATGAAATATTTAGATGTGTGAAAACACTGTGGATCGTATCTGTCCTCTAGAGAATTTTAGCGCTTCCTTAGGGAAATTACTATATTTTCTTTTTGAATATTCTAATTAATTCACACGAAAACACCATCAGAAATGAGCACATAACAAAACACTGCTCAGATATATATGCTCAGAGAGTTACTAATAAAAAACCTTCATCAGGATGAAGACAGTCCTTTATGTGGGGCAAACTGAGAACATGCATAGAATCAGTTATGATGCCTGGCCACATGTCATGTTTATTTAAACCCTGAAAACTGGATTTTCATCAGATATTATATCTTTATTCAACAGTTGCTACACAGAAAAACAAGATGCCAGAGAGATATGAGGAAAAAAATGATAGAAAGAATCTCTAGCTGCTAGCTCATAATGAAAATCTTTTCAAAAGACATCTTGTTGCTTTTTAATAACCTGGCCACCTCTGCTCCACATACAGCTGCTCTACAGGGAGGGCAGGTGGTTGCTGAGTTATTATTATAGTGCCCTAATACCGCTACGTGAGTACATCCCTACAGCAAGTTTTGAGAATATCCATTTCTAGGACTGATTACACTAATTGCAGAGACACTTGTATTTTAGATAATGCAGATAATTATCTCACCGTAAGTCAAAGCATGTATCAAGTATTGAAAATAAATGTCCCATCTCACAGTAATGAACTCTGCAAAGTAAAGTGCTAAAGGGAACAGTTTTTAAATTGCCACCAAGGCTTTATTAAAATGCTTTTTCTACTTTGTTTGAAATTCCCCTTCTCTAAAAGCATTTAACTTTAAACAACATTTTGAAGAAGCCTGTTCCTTCATCTCAAGTGAGGGAACATTATCCTTTTATAAAGCTGAAAATACAGCTGGCTTTTATGACGAAGAATACCAGAGGAATCACCAAGTAGCAACAGAGGCAGTCACCCACTAAAGGGCATAGGGCAATAGCTCCAACAAACTGAACTGATGTTGCTCAAAGCGTATTCATTCTAGCTGCCACCAAGCCATGTTGGTTATCTTCTACAACTGCATTCACAGGCCCTGCAGGGGTCAACCTGAAGAAGTGGGCATTTCTATAAGTGAGCAAGGATGTCCATGCAGAACAGCACATCTTGGCAAGGACTGTGCTAGCCTGAGCTAATCTAGCTATCTCTTTGCACCACTCAGTGGTTTTAAATGTGACCCAGGTACAGACAGGTGACATTCAAGGCTTAGTTGGAGACTGTGCAAAGTAAGTGAAGTGAAATCCCAACATTCTGGGTGTATGGATTTTATGGTGTCTGAACACAAATACAAAGACTTGCATAGTTAGTCAGGTACGCAGTAGCTGCCTGGAGGAGGGATCAGTTTATCTTCCAGAATTGTCTGAAATTAGAAATGGTTTCAACTTAAAACAAAGAGGAGACTTCAACAAGATGCTGGTAAAAGTGCACTCAGAAGTGTAGACCCTGATTACTAGAAAATAGTTCAAAAAAACAAGGCCAGGCTCTAATATGCATTCTGGGTTTCTATCATGCTACAGCTCAACTTTACAGCTTTCTTGCATAAGCAGTGAGCCAATGGAATTACATACAAGTACTAATCTCCATTATTACATATTTTTATTACTGTCATGTACTTAAATCAGTTAGCATCCAGTAAATTAATGTCCTTTACAGCCATTCCTGAATACCATCTCTTCCAATTCCCCATTGCTGTCATATTTTCATTGTGTTCACTTTCATTTCCCTAAATAATACAGAATGCTACTGTTCTCTCTGCTGCCACAGTCCCTGTTAATCTTGTCTGATGTAGCTTGGCATTTAACTGGGTAATTCATCACCATGGAGGAGATTTTTAATATTGAATACATGAGTGTGTACAGTTGTCTAGAAAGGAAGGAAATGGTGTTCTTTCCAAAGGAATTTTACCCATACTAAGTCATTCAAGTTTTCCAGAGGAGCTTAAAGAAACATAAAAGCATGTATATGCTACAGGAAGTCCTTAAGACTTTGAGAAGTCTAAAAGCATTGCAAATGTAGAACATAAGAAAATCAATTTAGCCTGATGCATTTAAAAAAATATATTTTCCATTGAAGATGGGCCAGAAGGAGGACCCAGACTGTCAGTCTGACCTCAGTGCCAGGGAAGGTTACGGAGTATATCATCTTGAATGACAGTACACGGCACGTGCAGGACAATCCAGTAAGCATGGGCTTATAAAAGGCAGGTCCTGCTTGCTGAACCTTATCTCCTTCCAAGACAAGGTACCCTACTTAGTGGAAGAGGGAAAGGCTGTGAATGTTACCTACCCAGACTTTAGTAAAACTTTTGACAACATTTCCCACAGCATTCTCCTGGAGAAACTGGCTGTCTATGGCTTGGATGGGTATATGCTTTTCTGGGTAAAAAACTGGCTGGGTGGCTAGGCCAAAAGTGTTGTGGTGAACAGAGTTAAATCCAGCTGGAGGCTGGTCACAAGTTGTATCCTCCAGGGCTCTGTATTGGTTATTTAGCCAGGATGTGGTGGTTTTACCTTGCTAGGCAGATGAACTCCATCACAACAGCTCTCTCGCTCCCCCTCCTCAGAAGAAAAGGAGGCTCAGGGGAGAGCTTATCACTCTCTACAACTATGAGGCTGTATCAGGGTGGGGTGGCAGTCTCTTCTCCCAAGGAACAAGCAATAGGACAAGAGGAAATGGCCCCAAGTTGCACCAGGGAAGGTTTAGATCTGATATTAGGAAAAAATTCTTCACTGAAGTGGTTGTGAGGCACAGTAAAAGTCTGCTCATGGAAGTTGTTAAGTCACCATCCTTGGAGGTATTCAAAAAACATGTAGATGTGGTGCTTAGGGATATGGTTTAGTGGTAGACTTGGCAGTGCTAGGTAAATGGTTGAGCTTTTCCAGAGGTCTTTTCCAAACTAAATGATTGTATGAATATCAAAATCTTACATATGTTCTACTTAGCTTATTCTATGCCCAATTAACCATTCTGATGTACAAAACTTTTATATACAGTTAAAATTTTGATTATTCAATTATGAAGACTGCTAGATTTTTTTTTAATCTACCTCCCTGTTTGCTGTCACTGGAACCTCCACTGTATGTATTTTTGAAGTGACCAAAGTGTGCTTTGTGTTTGCCCTTTCTTCATGCTGATGATGTTATACCAAGTTAATCTGTTTTTTAAAATGGGGAAATTACAGTCCTTAACTCAGAGAAAACTAATCCTTCAGCATTAAGGCAAATGACTGTCAACTCAAAAATACTTAAAAGACCTAGAAATACCCAGAAGATGGATTTATTTACTAAGTACAGTAAAATGTGTAAATCCCAAATCTCTTTAAAAAAGGCTTTCAACTTTACTTTTTGGTACAAAGCATCCATCCCTAGCCCCTTTCTTCTTACTCAGTCTGCCAGGAAGCTGTGTGGGAAGCCTTTCGTATTTTTCTGGATCGGATTCCTGATACTTCTGAATATCAGAACTGGGTTACTGCCTGCCAGAGGGAAACCTTCTGCATATTTGACATTGGCAAAAACTTCAGCAATTCCCAAGAGCACCTGGAAATAATCCAACGGGTAAGGATTACTGACATTTATTTTGAAACTGAGGGAGACTTCCAAGTTGCTTCCCCATCTGCATATATATGGGCAAAATATTGCTCAGGAAGAGGAGGGGGCATGTGCTAGAAGAAAAATGTTAAAAAATAAACAAAGAGCTAACAGGCTTCTGCTCAATGGTTGGACACATCCACTAGTAAAACGCTGTTTTTCTTAATCTTTTCGCAGCGAGTAAAACATAGAACCTTCCAGGAAAGGTAAGTAACACAAGTAGAACCTCATCACTTGATGTTACTGACTTTTATGAAAAAGATATGTGTAGATGTGTGTGGATGTGAGCATATATATATAGCACTGTGATGTATTTCGTGTGTGCTGTGAAAGATATGTATGCTGTATGTGTTATAGATCACAGTAACTGAATCACAAATAACTAAGGCAGGCAAATATCTGAGTTGCCTGTTCACCTGGAGACAGCACAGGAGGTTTTCTTAGACTAATGTAAGCATGAATCTCTGGCAGAGCTATGGCCTTACATTAGACTAACATAAATGGAGAAAGGGACAAAAGATTACATGCAGTTCCTATAATGTTCAAAAGGAAAATCAGAGAGCTGGAAAGTTTATCTGAGAGGCTACTTGAGAAATAATATGAAAATGCTATGCCTTCACTTTAGCTTTCCCCTGTATTTTTACATGTCACGCTCTTGTAAACTAATGTGATGCTTTATTCTGAAAAAAACTCTTGGAAATGTATTATGCTTCTGATAGTGCTCAGAAGTCTGAGAATGGTAGGATTAAAGTTACAATATTGAACTCTCTGCATATAAATACTATAGCACATCCAAACAAACCATTCTCGACAGTTTCTCTGATTTATGCATTATTTTTCTTTCAAATATTTTTAGATTTTCAGATGTAGCAAATAATCTTCTCTATTCATATGTTATGGTGTCTCATGATCACAGAGGTCTTCTATATCTTTTTTGATTACGACATGGGTGCTTTGAGTATTCTTCTAATAAATATATTTTTAATAATGTAGTGCCCAATTAAACTCCCCTGAAAGTCCAAAGGGAGGTCTTCTCACTCAATCTAGTGCAAACAGCAGCAGCAAGGCAATACGTGAAGTGACTGATTTCAGAGTCCTTATGCTCTATGTAAACAGTGTGGTTTTCTCTAGGCACGATTCAGAAGATGAGGTAAATTCTATGAAATTAATAATATTTTAGTTGGAAATACAGGCAGCTGTGCTTATGAATTGTTGGACTTCCATCTTTACTACTACATGGACTGGGGAAATGTTCTGTATCTTCTGTAAGTTATCATATAGAGATATTATTTGAATTTGTGAAAACATTACAAATAGAAATTTAGTTCTCACTGCATAAGATATCTAAGTAATGTGTAAGTCAGGATTTGCCATACTCTATTCATGCTACTAAACAGCTAGTCTGGTCCTGTGTAGGAATGCAGCCCAGCCATCTTTTCTGTTCACACTACATGCTTTACATTTTCTCAGTTAACATGACACTACACATTTGCAGTGCTCTTAGGTCTCATAACAGTTTTCATAACAGTTTTCACAAAGCTCCACCTGCATGCACTGTCTTAATAATAGATATTTCTATATAAATGTTCCTTATTAATTTCCATGATGGGGCTTCTTTTTTTCTCCCCAGTCTACTTACAACCCGAAAAAACTGAAATTATTCATGTCAAATTTTAGGAAAGAAATATCTCAATATATGACATAAAAGATTGTTATCTAAGAATCTAAATGTTTCCAAAAGCTACAATTAATAAATAATTTTTAGAGTAGAAATTATCCTATAGCCTTAACTGCAGGAATCCTTAACACATCTACTATATAGTGTACTTTTTATACATGTGCGTATACACAACACTTCTGCTTACCAGGCAAGGTAACAGACTCAGTTCCAAAATTTTTTCACCAGCATATAACTGTAAAATGACAGAAACAATAAATAATAACACTAACATTACAAAAAAGAATCCTGTCACACTTGTTATCCTGTTATCTGACATATACTTGAAGTTTCAGCTGTCTGCCTGGGGACCATGGGAGACATTAATCCATGAATATTACATCCAGATTGAAATCTAAAGGTTCCTACCATCATCATAATATTGTCCCAGGAATCTGATTTGAAACTGTCTTTAGACTGATGATATTCTAGTGCAGGCTGACAACTGAACAAAAAGTACTCCCATCCTCTCCTCATACCAAAGCATGAAATGCCCTTGAAACCATGAAATGTCCATTGGCTATAAAATTAGAAGCCCAAAACACTCATTGAATTATCCCAATCGGATGAGATATAGCAAAGGAGATAATCAGTTGGTTTAGAAAATGCATTAGGTCTTGTTCTCATTACTGTCAGTGGACAATTATTTATAGACTTTGAAAAGAGAAAAAGAAGGTTCTGTGCACTGTGATTATCTCTGTGACTCCATCCTTCTGACTGTCCAAAGAAAATCACTTATGAAACCTCATGAGCAGATTTCCAACAGGACTGGGTGGAGGAATATATCTGATCAGTATTTTTATTAATTTTAAGAACAAATACCATATTGAAGAAGAGTACAGAAGTACAGTATTTCCATAAACTGCTGAATATAAAACAGAATCTAATGGTCCATTGCCCTGTATAATCAACTTATGAAATATTTCACTACAAATAAATTCTTTCATTTAATGTAGGTGCCATTTCTACATTTTGTTACACCTTTATCATTGTCAGTACAGCATGCTGATCACTAAATCACTCATTTCTATTTGATTGATAGGAAAGATGAAATATCCACAGAAAAAACAGGTGGCAAAAAGCTGGAAGACATTCCTTCTGTTTCTACAGGTAAAGTCAAATCTGCTTGCTGTGTAGCTGCCCATTAAATAGAATTGCTAAAATCAGTGACTCAGATCTTAGAAGTCTGTAATTGAATGAATGCAGTGGAAGCATGACAAGTTCAGTCAAGTACAATAAAAATGATCTAGCAAAATATTCTATAAGAAGCATTTTTTGATTTATCTGCAGCATTTCTTCTATGATTCTATTCTATGATTCTATTCAAGTGTCGCATTTCAGTTTTTTTTCACTGTCTTTAATGCATCTTATAAATTATGTTTTCACAGTTTCATGTGTCATGTTTCATGTATTCAGAGATAATTTTGCTTCAGTTATGAAATAACATTTATAGATGCTGCATTTTGTTAACCAAAATAAGCAAATGGTTGAAAATAAACAATTACTTTAGCCAGAAAGTCACAGCAATGCAAAGACATTAATTTGAGTAATTGATCCATTTAGACTTACCAACATTGTAGTATGTCAGATTTCTTTAAAAAAAGATAGAATTTTATTCCATTATAATAATCTGTAAATATGAACAATTTGATTCAAGGAGGAAACATGCTGTATACATATTTTCAAGAGGGCCAAATATGACAGAATCTTACTGATAGTGTCTACTAGTGTGGTAGCTTTGCTGGAAAACTTTGTCAAAGACTCTTGTTACTTTAAATTGAGACCTTAGAAAAAGTGGCCATCACAGCGACAAAGATCTCTCAGGGAGCTTACAATTGACCAACACAGAAAAGGGAAGATTTTTGTCCATCTTTGATATGCAAACCTGTTCTCACATTATTTTATTTGAATCCCTGCCAGGTCCCCCTGGCTCTTCCCTCCCTCCATATGCACCGATACCTAATGGCACACTGCTCAATGAAATTGTCAATGACACGAAGACTCCTGTGAAGGTGAGGATGGACTGTTTTTCTATCCCCCCTTTTGACTCACCTCTTGTTTTTGAACTCAGCTAGCAGAAAAAAAAGGGGGACAAAAACCAGTAAAACACTTTTAATGTTTGATGTTTATATTAATGCTCCCCTTTTTTATTGCTAGTAGGGCTGAAGGATTTTATCAACATCTATCTATATCATGAATGATGGCTCTTCCATACACAGTAGAAAGTATAAAAATATTGCAATCACTTTTTAAATAGTCTTTTTTTTTTTTTTTTTTTTAATCAGGAGCCTGTTGCTTTTTTTATGCCATTTTGCAAATTGCTTTTCACTAAAAACCTTCCAGAAGCCCTATGGAGGCAGACTGAGACCTCTCCAGGGCCCTGGGTGGGTCACACATCTGAGGAGATACAGGAAGGAACCCTTGTCTTGAATTTCTCTTCTGCTTTGCTCTAAGGTTTCTTTCATTTTCTAAAGAGTTTACCCTTCTGGAGTAGCTCTTTGGGAAGACTCTCTGAGTTTTTTGTTGTCTGTGTGCTGTCAGCATAAATAGAGGTTCATGCCACCTCCTCCCCACTTGTGTGAACTCAGGGTCTCAGTGTCACCACCAAGAATTTCAGAGTAGTAATGCTGGCCAAAACCTCACCTACGGCACCACAGGAAAATGCTGCCTTTCACCATCCCACCTCAGCAAACTTCTCAGCTCTAGAACAGGAATTGCACTAGGATAATCCTAGATAAACAGTATTTTTACTGTCTGAAATTATTACATCCTTGGGATCCAGAGAAACCAAATCATCTTAAAAGTCTCAACTACCTACCGGTATCTCAAGCCATCCAGAAAGCACATATGCCTTGACCTTTTATTTATATTGTACAGAACAGTCATAGAACCATTCAGGTTGGAAAAGACCTCCAAGATCATCTGATCCAACCATCCCTCAACCACCAATATCACCCACTAAACCATATTTTTATATACAGCACAAAATATATTTTCTTTCAAAACTGAGGCATCACATGTCATGACTTAGCAGAGCTGAGTTATGCAGAGCTGAGTTATGCAGAACTAATGGGGGCAGAATGTATTCTTTCCTCTTTCACTTATTCTTTATTACATAAATGTCTTATTTTCTCTCTTATCCCCTGGCACATTGTAACTGTGCATATTTCTTCTGCTTATTCTTGGAAGCTATCAAAACCCAGGTGTTACATATGGGACAGATGTCTCCAGCAGCATTATGCCACCCCACCCAACAGCAGAAATGGAAACCCCACCTCTCTGTAGGATTCAGTCTGATGAGTTTGCTGCTCTCTTGGGCCAGCTTCTTATAGAATCATTAAGACTGGAAAATCCTTTTTGACCTCCAAAATCCTCTGGTTCAGCCATCACCCTACCACCATTACCCACTAAACCATGTCCCTAGGCTCCATGTCCAATCTTTCCTTAAACACCCCCAGGGACAGTGACCCCACTGCTTCCCTGGGCAACCTGTTCCATTGCCTGACAACTCCTTCTGAGAATAAATGTCTCCTCATTTCCAACCTGAACCTCCCCTGGTGCATGTTGAGGCCATTCCCTCTAATCATATCACTAGTTACCTGTGAGAAAAGGCCAACCCCCAGCTCCCAACACCTTCCTTCCATGTAATTGTAGAGAGCAATAAGATCTCTCCCGAGCCTCCTCTTCCCCGGACTAAACTACCCCAGTTCCCTCAGCTGCTCCTGGACTTGTGTTCTAGGCCCTTCACCAGCTTCGTAGCCCTTCTCTGGATATGCTCCAAGGCCTTGATGCCCTTCTTGTAGTGAGGGTCCCAAAACTGAACACAGAACTCGAGGTGCGGCCTCAACAGAGTATGGGGCGACAATCACCTCCCTGGTCCTGCTGGCTATACTGTTCCTGATACAAGCCAGAATGCCATTGGCCTTCTTGACCACCTGGGTACACTGCCAGCTCAAGTTCAGGCAAGCATCAATCAATACCCGAGATCCTTTTGCCCTACACAGCTTTCCAGCCTGTTTACTGCATGGGGTTATTGTGGCCAAAGTGCAGGACCCAACACTTAGTCATGTTGAACCTCATCCCCTTGGCCTCTGCCCATCAATCCAACCTATCCAGGTCCCTCTGCAGGGCCTTCCTACCTTCTGGCAGATTGACACTTCCCTCCAACTTGGTATCATCTGCAAACTTACTGTGGGTGCACTCAATTCCATCATCCAAATTGTCAATGTAGGTATAAAGATGGTGGGCCCCAACATCAGGGGCCCCAATCATTCTCAATCATCCTGTTCTTGTTGTTCTTTCTAACTGAGGTATAAAAAGTATGGTTGAGAGTAGAATTGTCCATGAGCAAATACAAATGCAAAGAAGTGTTAAAAGAATGAGTATCTAACTATTACTAATAAGTATAAATAAGCAATGTATATGCAATCATTGTGGTAAACAAAATCTTGTTCTTTGTTAAAGACTTTCATATTTTTGACAGCTAAACATGATAGAAACCTGAAAGGTTTTATTCAAAAAGTGAAAGACTTCTTCTCTAGTAAAACATACTCGAAGTGGAACACAGGATTGGTATGTGTTACCGTCAATGACCACAGTTGTGAAGGGACAGAAATAACTGACAGAAGGCAGAGGTTCCTGGCTGGCCTCCTTGAATCACTTCCCTCAAGTGCTTATGTTCCAATATATGAAATTTGAAACTGAGCACTGTGAACAAGAATTATCTCCTGACCCCGTAATCAACAAAAATACAACATTACAGCTGGGATGATCTAGGAAATTTTTCTGAATGCACCCATAGTGACATTCCTTCCTGTGGCCAGGGCATGGTAGCCTGCAAAGTAATTGGCTTTTGGTGATTAACATTATTAAAGGAAAAAAAAATACTAATGTAGGCCACAATTGCAAACTGTTTGGGGAATCAATAAACAAAAAAAGAGTACTTCTAATAGCACTGAAGTCAACTGCACAGGAAAGGTGTAACACAGGTAGGGCCAATTCTACTTTACTATGAGGAAAAAAAAAATACAAATGTCTGAACATGAAACTGTAACAGAGAGTCTGGCAGTCTTGCTTGTTGACCAAAGGTATTGTAAGAGTAGGACACCAACCAGCTTTCAACATTTGCTTGTCCTCTCCTTGAGGTCACAAACTTTCCTCCAAAATGCCAAGTAAAGCCATAACTCTTTAATGACAGTGGAAACAAGAAGAGTTGGTAACTGCAAGAAATGGCTTGATTATCTTCATCATCTTCATTATTGCATATAAAAGGCAACACTCCTGTCACAGTAATAGAAACTTGTTTGCAAAGGCAGAAGAAACAAGCCAACAGAGGTGTCTGGGAATCCTTGCCATTTGTAGGATATGGTTCAGAAAGCTATTCTGGGGAGGGGCTTAAAAAGGAATACTTCTACCTATTAAATACTGAAATGTAGGGAGAAAAAAGTTACTTACCTTTATTTCTCCTATTTTTTTCTCTCCTCTTTTTTTCCAGGAACTAGGAACAAATACAGTCCCAGAACTGCCTGCAGAACAAATGGTAGAATTCAGTGTCACTCTCACTGATCAGGAGTACACAGCTGAACTTAATGACCCCAACTCTCCACAGTACCGACAACTAGCTGCCAAATTTCAGCTACAGGTAAGGAGGTTTAGTGAATGCTGAAACACTGGCTTTATACCTTGAGATTCATAACATGAAACTACTTTCATGGTGAAAAAGAACAAGAATCAACCATCCTCTCTTAAAGTAGATAATTTCTGTTGTCTCAAGACCTTCAGTTTTTCTTCATGTAGAGACACCTTTTGCCCTTGTTTAGGCCATCTGTCCAGCTACCAAGCCAACATCTTGGTCAGCAGTAGAGCCTCAAATAACTGATGAGGAGAATATTGGTCCAACTGTAACTTTAGGCATATAATTTGGACTTAATCAGGAATTAATGGACAGTACTTTGTCATAATTTAATTTCTGTAATAAAATTAATGAGAAATGTAATATAAATGTTAAAAACAATTAGTTACTGTTGTCTGAACTACTCTTGAAAGGACTTCCCATCATTTTGTTGTGCATTACCATAGTTTCTGTAAGAACTGGAACATCTGTTGTGTCTTTGTATAATTAATAATGATAACTGAATGTTCAGCTATCATTTATATAGATAGCAATTAATGACAAGATTCCCAAAAGACTTGCTTAGTAAATTTAACAAGTTGCTCATTAGTTTCATGAGTGTTCCTCAGTGCAAGCTATTTCACTAGCCTTGTTCATTTTCAGATATGCATAGAAAACAGTGAAGTTTTGGCAGAACAGATAAAAAGTGGCTTCCCTGGAGATTTCCAGTATTATCCTCAAAAAGAACTGCCTGTTGACTTTGGTTGTCACATATTTAATGATGCAATTCAGCAATCTGACTTTTGAGTTATTTCATTAATTTTAAAATGTTGCTATAACATGCAAGTAGAATATAAGGAAGTGCATATAGGAGGGGGAAAAATATAAAGTTTCTTGATTGTTAGGTTATTTTCCACTGTCATGAAACTTTATCTGTCCATATTAAAGAATCCAAAGCTGTTCTTGACATGGAATATTGACTAGATAATGATTAACAGTCCAGTACCATGAAATACAGCCAATGCACTTTCCTCCAAACAGTTCCATGGAGAATGCACTACTACTTGCATAATTACATAAATATTACTTTTGCACTATTTTCTAGAGTCAGACTAAGCTTAAAATGAAGTAGTTACATCAGTTCCTTTCTTACTGTCCTGTTGTAAGAGATGGGCAAAGGAATTATAGATGATAGACCATTTTCTGCACTAGACACTAGATTCTCTTCTGTTTTCTGAGAAAAAAAAAAAAAAAAAAAAAAAAAAAAGACATATAGGTTGATTGATATCATGTGGCTGATATTGTGATAATATTAGTGATAATAGCATTGTGATAATATCTGGATTTTCTCCTACTTCTTCACTTAACTTACCTTAGAGATACAAAGAAAGCTGTAGGTCTGACTGCACAATCCTTACCGGTTCTGACAAGTGCTCACTCATGAATAAATGAGCTTTAAGTTTATATGGGGTTTGAATGGAAATATACAGCTAAGGACCTGCTAAAGACCTCCACTTTTTACCTCATGTACATATAAATGATATGCTGAATTAAAAGGACCTTGTCCCTCAAAAAGTTTTTTCATTTCTTTTTGAGTGCTGAATTCCCTCAACTCCACAGGCTTTGCTAGAAGATGAAATGCCTAGATGATATGTTGCCTGATACTTAACAGGACCAGAAAATGAATCAGAAAAGAACAGTTGAACTGTGCCTTTAAAAAAAATCCATCTTCCGACACAAAAGATGTACATCAAATACTCTTTTTCATTTAGCTACAACAGAAAAGGACCAATTTGTGCTTACCAAGTCAGTTGGAGTTCAAAACATTGTTAGTTATTGAGGTGCTGATAGAAACATATTATTCTAGCCTGAAAAATGTATACAGAATCCATATTCTCTGCTCATTATTTATTCTTCATATTGACTCTTCTATTCAAAAACATGTAATTGTACAATTGTTTGCATTTGAACTGAAAATATATGAAGTGATTCTATTTGCATGAGACAGTTAAAACTTTCATTTATAAAGAAGTTCACAGATATTCTAAATACATCTACATGTGGTTAGTATTCCAAAATAATTAACAGTTTACAGTTAAAGTGGTTTGAATGACAAAACAAATTATGAACCAAAATAACTGAAAATAAGAAAAACATTTTATTCAATGCATGTTGCTTGACTCCCTCTGTTATGTAAATAGGTGATAATCCGTTAATAACTACATTACTAAATAAATAAATAAATGCATATTTTGTACTTCATTTTGTATATTAACAGGTAATACAGGCAGCATGTACAAACCAAATATTCTGTTTAAGTTGAGCAAAGCTGATGCCACAAAAAGGGCACTTAAAACTGTTTCCTAAAGCTATTTCCAAAATATGAAATATATAATCTAGTTATTTAATATTTGGTTTTGCTTTGTAGTAGTAGAAATTATACTGGATTAATGAGTCTATGTTTTTCTATAGATGCAAAAAATATTTGAGAAGCTTCCAGGATTTAAAGAAATCCACGTATTAGGATTTAAGTAAGTAAGAAAATGGAACTCATATTCCTATTGGAAGAGACCTATTAATAGCGGAGTATGTATTACTATAAACAGAAAATAGTTCTCTGGGAACAATACAGTGACAATATGGAGAGAAGTGCAAACACATTCAAAGTAAGACTATGAGTATTTGAATCATTAAGAAGTAGCTTTGATTCTCTGTGGGAACTAGAAATCCTACTGCAGGTGAAGTATTAAATATTTCGAAATTGTTTGTTTGCTAGCAACATTGTATTAAGGAATTTCTTAAATGACAAGGCAAAGAGAGTTAAGAGCATGATGATTTAGGTGGCTACTTTTTTGTGTGTGGATCCTGTGCTCTTCATATCTCAAAGTGAAGGTGTCTTGGAAAGAGAAGGTTGCAGGAGGATACATGTTCACACTTATAAAATTTTTCCAGTAGGTTGCTCCCAGGTATATCAGACAATTAAAATGTTTTATTTTTAATAGATTTCTGTTTTGTCTTGCCATTTCTTTTAGTGTTAGCTAAAAGAATTTTATGTTTACCGCTGATAAAAGCTACTGTATAATTTTCCAATAGAGAATCTACGATTTCTTTCAAAAACTGAATATTTCTTTTGTTAATTGTTCCACAGATAACACATTAGGTAAAGAGTTAAGGGAAAACCAAATTACTAACAATAACAAATAAATAAATAAATAAAAATGAAAGCAAAGAAAAAGAAGGAAGAGATAGAAATATGTGGGCTTATGGCATTGTACCAGGAACATTCAGCCCTTCTAGTAATACTTAATACATGTTGAAGAACATTCATATCACAATGCAATTTTAAACAATCACAGAATCACAGAATCACAGAATTTCTAGGTTGGAAGAGACCTCAAGATCATCAAGTCCAACCTCTGACCTAGCACTAACAGTCCCCACTAAACCATATCCCTAAGCTCTACATCTAAACGTCTTTTAAAGACCTCCAGAGATGGTGACTCCACCACTTCCCTGGGCAGCCCATTCCAATGTCTAACAACCCTTTCGGTAAAGAAGTTCTTCCTAAGATCCAACCTAAAACTCCCCTGGTGCAACTTAAGCCCATTCCCCCTCGTCCTGTCACCAGGCACGTGGGAGAACAGACCAACTGCCACCTCACTACAGCCTCCTTTTAGGGACCTGTAGAGAGCGATAAGGTCACCCCTGAGCCTCCTTTTCTCCAGGCTGAACAAGCCCAGCTCCCTCAGCAGCTCCTCGTAAGACTTGTTCTCCAGGCCCCTCACCAGCTTTGTAGCCCTTCTCTGGACTCGCTCGAGCACCTCCATGTCCTTCTTGTAGCGAGGGGTCCAAAACTGAACACAGTACTCGAGGTGTGGCCTCACCAGTCCCGTACAGCGGGACGATCACCTCCCTAGCCCTGATGGCCACACTGTTTCTTATACAGGCCAGGATGCTGTTGGCCTTCTTGGTCACCTGAGCACACTGCTGGCTCATATTCAGCCGACTATCAACCATCACTCCCAGGTCCTTCTCTGCCTGGCAGCTCTCCAACCACTCATCTCCCAGCCTGTAGCTCTGCTTGGGGTTATTGCGCCCCAGGTGCAGGACCCGGCACTTGGCCTTGTTGAACTTCATGCAGTTGACCTCGGCCCATCGGTCCAGCCTCTCCAGATCCTCCTGCAGAGCCTTCCTACCTTCGAGCAGATCGACACACGTACCTAACTTGGTGTCATCTGCAAACTTACTGAGGGTGCACTCAATGCCCTCATCCAGATCATCAATGAGGATATTGAAGAGGACCGGCCCCAGCACCTAGCCCTGGGGAACGCCACTAGTGACCAGCCTCCAACTGGATTTGACTCCATTTACCATGACTCTTTGGGCCCGGCTATCCAGCCAGTTTCTAACCCAACGAAGCGTGCGCCAGTCCAAGCCAAGAGCAGCCAGTTTCTTGAGGAGAATGCTGTGGGAGACGGTGTCAAAAGCCTTGCTGAAGTCAAGGTAGACCACATCCACAGCCTTTCCCTCATCCACCCAGCGCGTCACTTTGTCATAGAAGGAGATCAGGTTCGTCAAGCAGGACCTGTCCTTCATAAACCCATGCTGACTGGGCCTGATCACCTGCTTGCCCTGCAAGTGCTGCGTGATGACTCTCAAGATAATCTGCTCCATGAGCTTCCCTGGCACTGAGGTCAAACTGACAGGCCTGTAGCTTCCCGGGTCAGTCCTCCGGCCCTTCTTGTAGATACAAACAAAGCATATTTCTTCCCAGCTTTCCCCTCTGCAAAATTGCTGGAAAGTAGGAGAGAGAAGAGCAAAACAGAGTGAGAATGATTGCTTAACATTTTCATAATGAATGTAAGAAAAGAGAAGGCTGGCTACTCCATGACCAGCTGAGGAAATCTGTAGTAGCACCTCATAGTTACAATTTACATTAAGTAACGTGTTTCAGTCATGACTCAGAGAGATCTGTGATCTGTTTAGTAAATTGGTCTTAGATCTCAGGATTTGATAAGTATGTTCATCAACAAGGATGACAAGGATTGCTGCCCATCATCTACTTAGTTAGCTCCTGAAAGCTACAGATCAGCAAAGAAAGGCCTTAGGTATGTTGCTGTTCATTCTCCTTTGACTGTATTTCCTCATTTATTAGCAGCATATCCCACAAGGCAATATGGACTGAAAACATTAGAGATGTGCCAGACAATTCATCAAGGAAAATAACAAAATAACAGGGCATTATATTACAGAAGGTCAACATAGGCATGTCCTCCAGAGGTGATTAATAGGGCATTACCCCTGTGACTAGGATCTGAGTAGGCACCATGAGTGGTTAAGACTACTATACTACTATTGTGAAAGGTGTTTACTACCACCACAAAGATATAAAATAACAATGACAGTGCTTAAATTGTGTCATTTGTAGTGGGAAATAGGAAAGCTATTTCAAATATTTCAGACTATCAAGGTAAAGTAAAATTCTTGTTTTTTTTTCACTCAAAACATGATGTTTTCCATTGTTTGGAAGGGAAAAAGTGTAATGATGGAGAGTAGGCTGTCATTTTCACACAGAGATAAAAATTATAGATGACACACAGAAGATAAATTGTCAAGAGCTGTTTTTGATGTGCAAGTGATTTACCAGTATACATGAATCTTTGTTTTTCTTTCTTTTGCGATCCTTTATCACACCCTTTTTTCTGTGATGAAGACAGAAGAAGGAGAAAGATGGGTAATTTATCTTTAATTCATAATGAAGATAGATCATTTTATAGAGTAATAAATGTAGATAAATACATCAATAATGGGTCTTTACCTTGATGAGACAAAATGAATTGACTTGTGTTCTGCTCAGGTACAAAATCTGTGATATAAAACAGCAGGGCCAGCTTTTACTTTAATCTGAAAGGTTCATGCAAACAAAGTATATTAGGACCTCTCTAAAGGCAAGAAAATTGACCTGAGAAAATTCATATTCAGATGACAAAAGATCTCTATCAGTCATAAACTTACAGTAAAAACAATAAGGAAATTTTATATTTAAAATTTCATTTTTGATCATCTGTTTCCTAGCTGTGTTTCCATATGTATATTATCTTCAATAAGTATGTATTTGATCTGTTAACTCTGTTATCAGGCCAGACAGAATGGCAAAGAGATCAGTTACCAGCTTGATAAAATGCAGGAAGTTGCTGACTGCTACTACAAAAAAAACTACAGACTTTTGTTGATGTTTAGGAGTGTTGCTGAGGAATAATTTGTCTGGAATTTCCCAGAATTTCTCTTCCATACATAGTTTAAAAGGAAGAAATCTCTACTTTTTTTTTCTGGATTCTTGCAATTTCAAGTAAATGTATAGCACATACTAGGTAAGGTGAAATTCCTCTCTCTCCAGCTATTTGATGCTGTAGAAAGCAACTAATGTTTTGTTATTTTTCATGTTAATTATGTAAATTTAGCATATGAAAAGTGGCACATTAATAACAGGGAAGTCTCAAGTCTTCTGTTGAACAAGTACATGTAGGGAGAAGCTATACACACTCATTTGAACTTTGAAAAACTGACTCCCATTGTGAAACGTGATTTGCTTGCCACATGAGCTAAATTTCCTGGCTGTTAAAATTAAAGAAAGTTGTTCCAGATAAGATAGGATTTTTGATAATTTGTAGTTTTATGAACTTTCTAATCCCTTTTTATAGGTTCTTGTATAATTAATAGGTGATTATGGCTTCTAGTAACTGCCAGAAGGCACTTATGATTGTTTAAACCAATAATCAATGAGTTCAAACTGTATTACTTGCTCCACACGTCTTTGAGTAGTCATCTTAGACTGGATTATGTTAAGACATTTTTATAATCTTTCAATATTGGAATTTTAATTAAAAAGAATGCATAAAAGGAAAAAAAAAAAAGCTAAAGTATAGCAAAAGTAATTTTAAGGTGACAGGTTCATTAGAAAGTAGTATATCTATGTTATTCTTACAGGAGAAAATATGTTGTGCTTGCATGAATGTTTCTTTTCATTTGTAAAAAACAGGCTTCACCCATTAACTGTTTTTGCTGCACTGAACATTTTTGCATCTTCCCCTTGCAGATCAAGCAGCACTATAGCACGATATGTGGTAAACTTTGAGAGAGATGGCTCAGAAATCAAAAGCACTGTAGATGACATCTCAACTATTGGATCAAATAAGGTTGAAAATGAAAAGACTCCACTTTCTCCAAAGGAAGAGAGGGAGATATCAGCAACTAAACTCACAGTAACAGACCTTCAGCAACTGGTTGCCACAGCACTCCATGAAGACAGATCCCTGCCAGTGGACCTTGGGACACTTCGGTTTACTGACGGTCAGTAGGCAGTCCAGTAGCAGACACAAGTCTGAAATTAGCTCTTGCAAATTTATTCAGTTTCAATACCTTCTCCTTTGCTTTGCTCACAGATCATTTTCATCTGATGTATCCCAGTCTCTTAAGTGCTGCACAGCATTCAAAGGATGCAGAGAACAAAGTTAAATTTTATAGCAAAATATGATTTTATATAATTATATAGCCTAATTTCCAATCACATTGAAGAATCTGTTTTTCTTTGCTTTTTGTTTAGAAAATCTGGGTATTTTGCACACTAGGACAAACAAGAGGAAAAGCAAACAGAAAGATATCATGAATATTCACTAAATCATTCTGATTTCTCAATACGGACAGTCTCCTTTCTTTAATAAGAGGGAAAAAAAAAAAAAAAAAAAAAAAAAAAGCAAAACAAACAAAAAGTTTCCTCTAAACAAAAGCTAGATTTCAAAAAGCTAAGCCTCTATTGCAAGTCGGATGGAGCACTGGAACAGACTGCGTAGGGAGGTTGTGGGTTCTCCTTCTCTGGAGATATTCAAGGCCCGTCTGGACGCCTACCCTGGCAGCGTGCTCTGAGGAACCTGCTTTGGCAAGGGGGTTGGGCCCGATGATCTTTCTAGGTCCCTTCCAACCCCTACAATTCTGTGATTCTGTGAAGTCATCTAACCTCCCATTGGAGAAACAAAGGCACACCTTAGAGAGCATTTGATCTCAACTTAAATCAGTGGCATGAATAATTTTTCTCTCTGAAACAGAGAGGAAGTGTAGAAGACAAGTCCAGGATAGCACTAAAGCTTGTTCAGAAGAGCCCCAGCAGAAGGATGAAGGGCTATATCTAGTCCAGTAATCCAGCTAATAAGCATCCCCTTTATAGCCCAACAATATTTTTCAAAGCTAGTGTAGACCTAGTTCTGGGGAGATGGATCAAAAATGGGAACTTTTTAAAAATATTTCTCATATGTGTATTTGTCAAAATGATGTTAAAACACACACCAGATCTTAGCCAGAATGTTTCATCTAGAAACAGAAGCATTTTCTTCCCTCTAAAAATGTTCAGATGAACTAATACAGTCAGTATTATTAAAATATTATCAAATATGATAATATTTGAAGATAGATTGAAAGTGTCAAGCCAAATTTTCATGGATATGGAACACATTAGTAATGTCTGTTTTTAATCAGTTATTTCTCTCTAGTAATTTTTAATAATAAATTTCAGAAAAGCAACTTGCATGCATATGTGTTTAAAGATCTCCTTTGAGAGGGTTAAAGAAGCAACTGGGCACAAAAGCCAAAGCAGTAGGAGTAACAATAGCATAGACTTTGGGTAAAACTGAAAAAAATTTAGTCTTAATGAACAGCCCAATATAATGAGTCACCATAACCCATGTGGATTTAAGTAAGTGGTTCATACTTCAGCTGATTTTAATCATTCATCCAGCTATGCCTGGTTAAGCCCTCTGCAGATCTATTCCATTTATACTAAATAAAGAATACAAATAACACTGTATATGAAATGGCTGTTTTCTTAATAATTGCCAGTTTAAATTGAAATTTAAGCCTCTCTGTTCTTAACATGGATTTTTTTAAAGTCATTTTAATGGAAAAGAGTTTTAACATTGTTTTTACTGAATTTACATGTTTGAAGAGTATTCAATGTGCCATTGCTGGAATATTGCTCACTCACTCTCCCTCTATTTATTTTTTATTTTTTATTTTTTCAGAATCTATTAAACCACCTAGTGATTTTGATAACGATATCCAGGCCATGGTCACTATTCCTCTGGCAGGCCCTGATTTGGTGAGTTCATTCCAGTTGATTTAGTTATTTATTTCACCATGAGAAATAAATTTAAACACTGTGAAGAAGTTTGTAAATATACAGAATAATGCTCTTATGCAAAAATACATACCAAGGAAACAATGGCTCACTAATTCAGTAGTGCATCTCAATGAGAAGGGCAATTGACAGGGGTAGTAAAGGTCATCTTTCTTTGATCATTTTTAAAATAAAAGACAATGTGATTAGGATCACATGCACATACCAAATGTTTTATATATACCACAACATCATACTGAGTTAGTGGTTTGTACGTTCCTGTTACTAAAGATTATTGGTCTTTTTAGCAATGAAAGTTAAAATAATTATGAACCATAGAGAAATTTGGATTGGAAGGGACCTTAAAGATCATCTAATTCCAAACCCCCTGCCATACCACCCACTAGATCATGTTGCCCAGGACCCCATTCAACCTGATGTTGAACACTTCCTGAACAACACATCCATTCAGGATGTTCAACATCAACATTCAACACATCCCTGAACACAGGGATGGGGCATCCACAACTTCTCTGGGCCACCTGTGCCCATGCCTCACCACCCTCTGGTGGTTAGGTGGTATTTCCACATTTCCACCAGGTGTTATTTCCCTGGTGGTATTTCTTCCTAATCTCTTTTAGTTTAAAATCATTCCCCTTTGTCCTGTCACTGTCTGCCCAAGCAAAAAGTTGCTCTGTATCTTTTTTTATAAGCCCCCTTTAAGTACTGAATATTTTCTATAAGGTCTTTCCAGAGCCTTCTCTTCTCCAGGCTGAACAGCCACAGCTCTCTCAGCCTTTCTTCACAGGAGAGGTGCTCCAGCCCTCTGATCAATATTGTGGCCCTCCTCTGGACCTGCTCTAATAGCCCCACATCCTTGTGCTGGGGGCCCCAGACCTGGACTCAGCACTCCAGGTGGGGCCTCAGGAGGGCAGAGCAAAGAGGGACAATCCCCTCCCTTGCCCTGCTGGCCACTCTTTGTTGATACAGCCTAGGATGTAGTTGGCCTTCTGGGCTGCAGGAGCACACTGCTGGCTCATGTTGAGCTTTTCATGTCTCTTTCTGCAGGGTTGCTCTCAATTAGTTCTTCTCCCAGTCTGGGATTGCCCCTACTCTGCTGCAGCACCTTGCACTTGGCCTTGTTGAACATCATTAGGCTCACATGGTCCCACTTCTCAAGCTTGTCCAGGTAATGAAAACTACTCTTTAAAATCTTTTTCCCTCTGAATTCCTTTTTCAGGAGGACACCATGGCTGTGGAACTCCCCCTGGGTTATCCTAGCCCAGCAACAGTAGGCCAAACAGGAGACATCTTAGTCAATGAATTTACAACTGAAATACCTGTGCTAAGTGGAGAGATCAGTGCACCTGAAGACTTTGATAATAATTTTGTCTCATCTGAACCTGTGTACCCTACCAAACGCCCCAGAGAATCATCTCAGGACAAATCTTCTCCAGCCACAGAAGATACCACTACTACTTACCAAAGTTTCACAGTGCCTTTCAATGTTCTGGTTAGTACTGACAGTTCTCCAAAACCAGAAAATTCCTATTTGCCTCCTCCAGCAGATGAGTCGGCTAGCAATAACTTAGTCACGGATGACTATGAGTCTCCAACGGAGCAGGCTGTCACTCTGGCAGTTTATACCACTGGTAGCTTTACCCCACCTAATCTCCTGCAAGCCACAGATGAGAATACTGAAGCTGAGGGGAAGAAGGAACTGGCTGGAATAACAGAACTGCCTTTGGAGGAAGCTGACCAAGATGGTCTGTTTGGCCAAGGTAAGGTGCTAAAGACTTTTACATAAGAAAGAATAATAGAGATCCAGTTATTACACATATGGATGTATAGTCAACATTTTTCTAACTTTTCATTTTCAGTTGTTAGAAAAATATTTCTGGACCATCAAAGGTGAAAAATATAATTTGCATTTCTGATGCCCACTTCAAGAAAATCCTAATGCATTTGACTTTAACAACATAAAAACAACAACAACAAAAATAAAACAAAAAAAAAAAAACACAAATGCAAAGGCATAAGACAGGATTTGTATGGGGTATTATGGTAGAACTTCAAAATTTCAAAAAGCCAGAGCAAAAAGGCATGCCAGAAAAACAAATAAATAAATGAAATCCCAGCCAACACAAATGAGAACAATTCCAGCATTTAAAATA
Source organism: Oxyura jamaicensis (assembly GCF_011077185.1). Taxonomy (NCBI): domain Eukaryota; kingdom Metazoa; phylum Chordata; class Aves; order Anseriformes; family Anatidae; genus Oxyura; species Oxyura jamaicensis. The sequence goes on from NC_048895.1 coordinate 85,492,227, forward strand.
TGGAAGGTAAATTACTATGTGTTCTACAGACAGGTCTGGATGATAGCCACAAATATATGATGAAATAATTTATTCCAAGCAAGGTGTACTCTGGCACAGAAAAGTTTACATTTCTACAGATCTGATGAATGTAAATACTTTTTTAAAATTACTATTTTCCTTGTTTTTTTATTCAATTTTATTCATACAATAGGATTTTAATGGTACTCACAGATACAAGAAAAAAATAAAAAATATGTATACATGCATATATTTGAGTGAAGTCTGCATAATCTAAAAATGTACATAATAGATATGTTTCACACAGCTATAAGGAAAGTGTTTACCGTGCAAATGAAAAATGTTAGGACAAAGACTTTAGGGTCAGCTTTACGGTACAGGCATATTAGGCTTTTCCCTAGAGCAGCAAAATCTCAGTAAGGCTGATGCCTCCCTCAAATCTATCAGTGGCCTGGAAAGCCAAGCTGGCCTCACCAACTCAGCATTACATCAGCAAACTTTAATTTTATTTACATTTCTAAGAAGCCTGTGCTTTGTAAAATGCAAGAGGTCACTACAAACATGTGAGTAGAACTAATTCTTGTGTGAATGAATATTCAGATGTATTTTGGCACAGATTTTTGGCTGACTGAACAAAAAAGCAGAAGGCAGGTAAGAACTTCACTTGGTACTTCTAGGTCCCCAGGAATGTCATGCTCAACGTTTCCAAACTTGCTCTCTGCTGTAAGGAATGCCCCTGCTCCCACAGGAAGCTCTGATGTACCCCTGCTCTCTCAGCTCCCTTCTTGTCCAGTCTTTGGCCTTTCATGTCCCAAACCACACTCCAGAAGCCTCTTGGAGAGAGCACAATGAACAATCTCCCTCCTTTTATGTTCCTCCTGACCCAGCATGCACAGAATTTGCAAAAATTCCCCCCTCCTGCCCATCATCAACCTGTAAGCCAAAGGGGGAATGCCTGTGTAGTGTAGTGTCAGTAGCACTGCTCTTTCTGGATCCAGTAAATACCAAGACGTGCATTTTAAAGAATAAAGAATATAAATGCTGCCACTTGAGATCACGCACCACCGAAACCCCAAGCAGGGAGGAGCACAGAGTACTCCATGGTCATGTTATTGCACATGGCAGTTTCTCTGGTAGTTGGAGTTAACTGTTGTTACCTTTTCAGGCATTACAGTTCTGCTGCATAAAATGCAAGGGTTTACCTTCTACCTTCTACTGAAATAGCAGATTCTCATGCATGGAAAACTCTGGATGCATTCTGTTGTGTTTTTCACAGGCAGGAATATCACATGCCATGACTTAACGCAAGCCATCCTCATTGTGTGTGCAGGTTTATCACATGTACGAAGTAAGAAAATCCCATTCTGTACTCTTGCTTTTATACACAGAATTTTGAAGTGAAAGAAAAGCAAATACTTTATGATTAACAGCATGACATAAAATTTGGAAAAACACTTCTTACAAGAATTAACTATGAGATGGTCCTGAAAGTTAAGTATGTGATAAAAAGTGTTAAACACAACTATTTTCAAAAGCTTACTGAGAAATCTTACAATGCTACTGATAAAAGTACAGCATACCTTTAGATAACATTTATTATTACTATAGAAAAGTGTTATATTTGCAGGGGGGGAGGGGGGGAAGGGGGGAAGACATATGCATTTTTCATTCTATTCACTCACTGGGTTAGGGATTTATCATAAAATCACATAAAACTACATATCTGTTTCACATTTTGCTAAATAGCTGAAAAACCTTGTAGCCTAACAGCTCACGGTGACAAGAGAAGTTGGGGCTATTTAACAAAAATACAAAGCAATGCATGCAGAGGATGCTAGATCCATTATTTTTCTTCAGCTTTCTTGTAAAGCATTTGTTGATTGCAATATTTTACAGTTACTGCCTGAGTGCTTTTCACTTGATGGGAGGAGGGACACAGAAGATGGGCCTCTCTCTGGCCCCAGAGTTCAAGCTTGTTTGATTATTCACCACTATCAGGGTATGACCACAGTTCATTTGAATCTCACACAGGCTGTGTTACCTCAGGTCAAAATTAGCTGCTGTGTTTCTAAATGATCCTCAGAGACAATACACTGCATAGGTTAATGACTTTCAATGTCATCAGGCAAATGTCAGGACCAAGGGAAATGTTAGGAAGGGTAATACAAATTGAAAGTTCACTGCTATAAGAAATTCAGATTTTGTCAACAGATTTTTCTCATATAATTATAAAGTCAGAAATATATATATATAATTAAAAATAATTTAAAAAATAAATAAATAAATAAATAAAAAGTTATTTGCTTCTTCCTAAAGCCATTACTGCCTATGGAACACAACATGTAATTTTTCATTTAAAAAAACTGGATCTTCTGTATGTGTAGGTATACATGAGTAGGTTTGATCTTGTAAACATTTTTTGGGACTAGCCCTTTGAACACTACTTTCAGAAGTTATTTGTTTGGGTTAGAACCTATCAGTCTGCAAAACAAAATGAACTGCCTGGAGTTGTTAAAAATATATGTATATATATATATATCGTTCCTGAAAATAAGGCCTGCTATCTTGTTTGTCCTTGTTGAAGGAGTTATGTCTAAAACAAGCATTAGCATGTAAGAGTTCTGTCACCACCTCTGCAGATTAGTAAGAGAAAAATAAGGGTTCCTTCTCTAAAAAGGTGGGAAGCCACGTTAGCAATGACACATAGCTGTATTTATTAGTTTTGCTTAAAATCTTCTAGTATGTAAAACATACTACATACTTAACCTAAGAGAGATCTTGAACATTATTTACTGAGTTCTTAAAAGACTAAATTGTGCATACCCTTTAAAACTTTTTCTCTTTTTATAGCTTTTTCTATTCTGGCAGTACTGTGTACAGTATCCCCTGTATTCTTTTCTTTTTCTAGATGTTGCATATTTTATACGAAGTGACAGAATTAGATCTGGAAATTCAGGACTTACTTAACATTTATGATAGAGGTTTTATTAAATTCAGCAATACTGGTGACATTAACTGTAATACTGCAAGCAAATTTCATGACTAGCAGGTAGAGAATTTTTCTCACTTTGTGCCTGGCTTCATTTGATAGCTGCATTTCTTAGTAACCTTTTAACCTTTCACTGTTGCTGGAGTAAAAGAGCAGGAACTACTTAGATGGTGTTGTATAAGGTTGTGCAGAGGGTTAGGGTTTAAAGAGTTGCCTGCAATTGTACTACATTTATTCCCAGCCAATTTCCCACCCTACAATCCAAAAGATAGATTAAATTTTCCTCATTGCATGTTTAGAACTTTATCAAAACTAAATTTACGCATCTTCAGCATGAAAGGAAGAGGTGGATAACATAAATAACTTGGTCTGATGTTCTTTTATTTGTCCCCATCAGCTTTACATTTTACAGATGGAGTTAATTGCGTTGGTTATCACATGCACATAACTAGAGGCTAAACATTACTACAGATTCCTGAACGTTGAATAGCTAAAATCCATTCCAGCTACTTCCGTTGTATACCTACCTGAAGTTATTGAGCAAAGAAATGTTACAAAATAAATAAAAATCTGTCACAGCTCCTGAAAAGGTAATCAGATCTGCAAACTCACACAAAGTGTACATACATTTCTGTGTACAAGATCTAGGGAAAGGAGAGTAAAAATCAGGTGAGGAGTAAAATTAATGAGAGGTGTCCTTTTAAGTTATACAGGGGGATTTAGAAGGCTTGGGCAGGCAGTGGAAGAAATGAGCCAGGATTAGGTGTATGTTCATTCTGGATGGTGATGGTGTCCACAGGCAGTAATGGGGAGGGACCAGTGAGAATTAGAGAGCTGTGCTGGCCAGACGGTGATGGCCGTCTGGCCAGGCCTTGAAGAAGACCAGAACTACCAGGAAGATACTAAGCTGTCTTTAAGTAAGCCTCAGATTTGAATTTCAAATTATGTTTTGAGATTTCTCAAAAGAACTAAGAGAAAAGCCCTCATACATATTCCCAGACCTCTTATTGGAAAGTTATGAAATGCCTGGATTAAATATCGGGTTTTAAACTTTTGACTAGTTATAAAAAGGTTTTTCTTTGCCATAGAACCTTCCAAATTTGGTCTGTCATTTTCCATTTACAAACACTGCAAGCAAAACTCATCTTTTCTACTGAGATACCTTTTTGTTTTTTCTAGCATTCCTCTTTCTTCTTTTTTTCCCTCTGGATTTGACTCATCACTCTCTCTTCTGTATGATTAAATTTCTTCTCCCTTTCTTTGCAGTCTTCCCATGACTCTACCATAAACAGTATGACCATTCAGAGTGGAAGCCCTTCATGTTACATTAGACAGCCTGTTATTTCAAAATCCAATAAAATTTCAGCATTAAAAAAAAAAAAAAGGCAAACAAATGTAAATACAGATAAGTGTTCATGAAGTCTGCAACAATAATAATGAAATACTTTGACTTCCTAAACAGGAAGAAGAATTTTAAATTGTATTTTTTTTAACTGTAGCTACTTCCAGATCACATAATCTGGGTAAAAGGTTATCCCCAAATTCTGACCATCATAGAGGAAACAATATTTCTGGGTATGTTATATATAGAAAATATAGACAAAAATATGGAAATATAAGACAGAAATATAAGACAAAATAAAGCTAGCACTAAATTACTTCAGCTATTCTATTATACTTACATGTCTTGGTCTTACCAACTTCAAGAGACACTTGAGAGAGTAAGACTCTGCAGAACATATCCCAGTGTTTTTCCTATGAGGGAAAAAAAAAAAAAAAAAAAAAAAAAAAGAGTATGTGGTGGTCATATCTCTTTATGTGTAACTGATAAGACACTCATTCATTTTAGTAATTGCTCTCATGTTTATGCACCCTTGTTGTGAGTGACATCCTTTGATTTCTTCCTCCTGCCCAGCAATTAATTCAGTTGCATATTCCTCCTCCTTCCCTATTATTTCCTGGTAATATCTAGGAAAAAAATAATAATAATAAATCATTTTTTGGATGTCTGGGGATTCTTTCTACCTCTGGTTCATTCCCAACTACCTGAGGGCCATATGTGGTTACAATAGCTTTCTGTTTGGCACAACCAGCATTGTCATGGAAACAAAAACCCCATTACTTCTAGCAAGAATGGCTCCAGATATTCCCAGGATTGGAATTCATACGTTCTTTGTGCCAGGAATGCTGACCAGCTTATTCACATCACTGGTTATACAGGGTAAGAACTCTTCTGTGTCCCTTGCCTGTTTTTCTGTTTTTCTTGGTTTTCTTTGACATTAAAATGACAGACTTTTCTCAACATTCTCCTTCATCAGATTCTCTTGGTGCCCTTTCACTGGTTGCTTGCTGATTCAGATGTGCAAAGAATGTTTTCCATGAAGGTGCTGATTTAGTCTGATGGTTGGAAGAGTGAGCAGGTAGGTGTAGCTGTGTGATTTTCTCAAGCATTATAGAAAATATTGATAAAGTTATCTCTAAATTGAAGATGAGGCTGAATGCAAAATTTTCAGCAGGCCTATATCAAGATAAAACAGGATTAAGAAAAAGTTCATTCTATGTGCATGATCAGGTTAGAATTACATATTCAGAGTACTACAGGTATCCTGAAAAGTCTTAAAGGTTTTATAGTATGTGATCAGTGTGTGGCCAAAATGTACAATATGAGCTTGCTGCTCATATGCAGTAAAAATCCATATGGATCCCTTTTAGAATACTCTGTAGTTATTATTGTTTTTAAGTGTTTAAACTGCCTGCTCCCTGACAATAGTGCTCAATATTTTGAGCTGTTCAAATTCAGAATTCAACCACAATTACATTTTAACAGGCTAAGTCAGCCCTAAGGCATCTGGTCCAAAATCATTATCAATATCACTAAAATTGAAAGGCATACTTACAATACAACATACTGTAAAACTAGCAGGATCTTCCCTGTTAGATACTTTCCATCTCTCTTACTTGTTGCATTTTAAAAATACGAAAACAAAAACAGATTACCTACATCCAATGTGCACTAGTTTAGAAAAATATAATGGTCTTCATTCTGTGACATTCATTCCATTAGTTCCATGTTTTTTCAAATATAAGCAATGGTATGGAATAACAAATAATAATAATATTTTTTTAAAAAAGTATTCAGTGGTTTCATGTATCTTTGCATATCTAAAAGTACTCATCTGATAACAAGATCTTATGATGGTCATAGGTTTTAACTTTCTAATTTCATGTTTGTCTTTTCCTGTTTTTAGGTCCTTTGGTCAATATTCTACTTGAATGTATACCATGTGACTTCTATTCTGTTTTTACCATTTCACAAACTAATAAAGTTGTCTGATTGGCCCATGACCTACAAAAATTTGCTCTTATTTTTTCTATCATTCAGTGGAGAAAAACAGAGAAAGTGGAGAGGGATTTGGATGATATTTTCAGTTCTGAAGGACAGGTAGTGTAACTTGTCAGAATTGGTTTCTAATAATTCAAAAGTAAAATATATCAAAAATAGTATTCATAGTTCTACGTTCTCCATCTAGGCAGCTCCAAAATTGTATCAGTGGCATGTAAGAATTTTTGTGACATTTGCATGGCTACTGCTTCATGTTTCCAGGCATTTGTAAAGCTCTAGGTTGTTTTCACACATTCATATTTAAACTAATGAAAGACAATTTTCAAATTTAACTGTATACCACTGCAATTGGAACAATTGGAAAAAGAACCAGTAATCCTCCTGAAGCTATGGTTTAAGCAAAGTATTTTTTATTTAAATTTGACTATTCCTTTGTAAAAGCATATTCATATTTGCAAATTCATTGCTTCTTCATTTTGTTTTTCCATTTAATTCATTGATGTGAATAACAGTCAAATTCAGGCTTCTCAGTTCAGTATTGTATCTTACAGGTTTACAATATATTTTAATATGATTTTAAAATGATAGCAAATAGTGCAGAACTTTAACATGAAATAGCTTTCCAGAAATGGTAGTCACAGCAGCCTCAGGCAGTTTTGTTGTCTTTTCATTGTAAATGAAAGTGGGTTTCACTGAAGTCAGTGGAGAAGGAGTTCTGTTGGTTTCACTCAATGCTAAAACTGGCTTCTGGAGAGTTCATATAGACACAGAATGGCAGCCCTAGATCATTCTGGCTCTCATGTTTTGGTCTTACAGATAGACAAAATTAATCAGTAATTATGTGCTGTGAGGCATTTGTTGTGACACATTAATGATCCTCCCCAGTAGTTTTCTTAATCCTCATTTTACTTGTTCCCTAGTTAAAAATGAAAGACTTCAAACACAAAATCAGTACTTTACCTATTATATATATATGTGTATATATATATAACAATCCTGATTCAGGGATTTTGTGACATTTCAGTCACCAACAAAATATGTAAATTTGAATTCAGCTACTTACTGTACCATTCCATCTGGTATTTATGTCAGCAGAGCTGCCCATATGGAGATTCGTACCCTGCATTGTGGACCAGCCTTTTAATTGCATACTTTTTCCTTTGTTAGTTATTTTCTTCAGTCAGCTTGTATACAAGTATATCCATATACAGTGTAATAGTGTAACTTTCATATACAGAACAATATGTCAGTAGACTTGTAAAATTTGTCCATTGCCAATATGAAATGTCAGTGCTTATTAAGTTCATGAATGAAATGAAATGCCAGGCTCTCTTAATGTACAGCCTTCTGGGCATGCTTATTAATGCAAAGCCACTAGAAAATCTTTTCATGACAATTTGACCTTTCACAAACTCTTTATTCATGGTCAGTTTGAAGGGTTTTCCTCACTTAAAAAAATGTAAGAGGACAAAATAATTAGATAAAGTTGTTGAAATGGCAGCCAGTTTTTCAAATAAATGTATTTTACTCCCTCAACTGGGAAAAAAATGTCTGCATATAGCACTGGTTTCACAAGGATTTAATATAACAGTGCACCCAGGAAATTGCCTCTTAATTTAGTGTTTACGCATCTTTGCCAACAGCAGTTTAATTTTAGACATAAAACTATCTTCAGTACAAAATTGCCCAGCCTTGTCCATATAATACAAAAAACATCTGGAGATTTCAGTGAACATCTTTGTATTTAAGAGTTAGGATTGTTTTTTATCACTGACAGTATTGTTTAATTTCATGTCATTGTTTAACCTTCAATATGGTTACTCTGGGGGATACATTTGAATTCAGCATCTTATTCCATGCTCTCTGCGGGTTTCCTACACCAAAATGATGGTGTTGTAGACCAAATGGTGTGCTGAAATGAAATATGCTGAGACTAAGAATGTCTAAATCTTCGGTGTTCATGCTTTTAAACTTATCATAAAATAATTGCTTGTGTTTTTCCTATCCTTCTGTTGTAATAATCTCATCTAAAAGGCAAACTGTATATTACAAATAACTGCTATATGAAGAATTAATTCAAGTGTATTTTGTGTTCTACTTCAAAACAATAGATACATATACATATATGCACATATATAAAACCATGATTCTAACTGCAAATGCAAAGGGGTCTTTTAGAGTCCAAATGCTTGGGTCTTCTTTATGTTTCACTCTCATTTTTCAACTCCCAAAGATTGATTTCATCACACTCTTATGCAGACAATGGCAAAGCATGGCAAAGCATTTCAAATCATTTTACTCTGACACACGGAGCACAACCAAAAGAAGGGTCAGTGACCCCTTGTCTTTTGACTGATGCTGCATTGCAGTACGTGCTCAGCAGGATTTTAGGCAATCCCATTTCCTTGCACATTGCAAGGAACAACCACCACCTCTCTACTCAGTCACTCTCTCAGCTGGAGAGACTGATTAGTTAGAATTGGCAGCTTATGAAAACAGGTGAAATGTGCACCAGAGATCATCTTGGTGTGCCCTCAAGGCCTTTTAAGTTACTCTGCTTCTAATAGGATGATGCTTTACAGCCTATGTATAGATCATATATATATATGAATACACAACTGCATGTATATATCTATTCTAAACCTGTAGTATATGTTTGGTTATTATGCTTCATACTTGCTGCAATTTCAAAGATATTTCAACATTTCTTTCTCCTGCAGTTGCCTCTTTCTAAAATGCAATCTAGAAAATACCATCACTATTGTATGCTTGGGTGTACATTGTCAGGCTGTCATTGCTCCATGGAGTTGCAGGTTCATCCCATCAGTAGATCATCCTGTATTAATACCTCGAGCACTAATGCTAAGAAATCTTTTCTGTGTTCCCTTAACTAGTAAGGCACTCTCACTCTTTATCAGCATAACACATAACACCAAGAGTTTTGTAAACAGAGAACATTGCTAGGCTTGGTTTGGATTTGTTTTTCTAATCTGTCTGTAGCCTTGATTACACAAGAAACATGAGGACATGACAAGAGAAAAGCATCTCAAGTTCTTGATGAAGCATTAGGACCTCAAGCTGTGCTGCAGCATTTGGTGTTACATGTTGCATGTACAACCATGGCTCTGTACAGCACTTTTCTATTCTCTTTGGATTGCTCTCTACATTTGTGAGGACAAGGGCTGTAGCTCTTGCATTATACCATCAGCAATGTAAATAACATATCACAACAAATAAAAGAAGACTGTGTAACTGTGCTAGTTTAAATGGGTTTTACTGCACCCATTTAATCGTCCTGTTGTGCTTCCAGATCTCCACAGTTAGGTCTCACAGTAAATGAGAATGCAGCACTTGGTCTTTTTCTCTATCCCATCCAGCAAAGATGTTTCTTATTAGCAGTGTACTTCAGTGGCTTTTTCTGAATCACCAGTACTCTAAGCTCACTTGTAAAGTGTACGTGTGTCAGTCATGATGCATGAGAGAGGAGAGAGGAGATCGTCACATGAAAGGTAAATAACATTTTGATAATCTGGCAGAGCACATTTCCTCTGAGGGCCATAGAACTGGGCAGTCCTGATCCTCAGGGTAAATGCAAATATGCTTATCCCACTTACTTTGGTTTTAGGCTACCACAGTTCATTGATTTCAGTGAGTTCACTATGGACACAGATGTGATTAGAACTCAACCCTAAATATAAAACCAAAAATAGGTGAAATAGTCTCCTATAAAGTGGTAAATGTTGTCACTTAAATCATTCAGGTTTCCAAATATGCTGCCAGTAAAAATGAGGCACCTGGGAGAACATATCTTCATGCACGCAGATGAAGGCAACAAAACTGACTAAAATTTTGCCTTATCTAATACAAGAAAGGGATACTAAATATTGGCAGAGATGCATTATCTTCAGTAACCTCCACTCATTCTAAGCCCACAAGTCACAGAGAATTCACCTTTAGGCCTACAACTACAACAGAAACTCTGAAAATGTGTCAAGTTATGTTAAGCTTATCATTTACCCAAAGAACTGGGCATGGCAGAGGGAAGTTTGGGAGCCTCTTCCCTGGCTGAATTAAGAAAGAGATTAATGGAGAAGGGGAAAGAAGAGACCAAACTGTAATACTGAATCTAAAACCTCAAATCCTGTTCCCTGAAAGTGGTCAGAAGACCACTGTGGTCAGCATGTTTTGGAAACAGATCCTCAGCAAAGGGTATAAAACCGACATCTGCTGACACCTAAAAGGCAGGGAACACTTTAAAAAAGTTAAGTGTGAGATGTATAAGCATGGTTTTACACCTCTTTCAACTTACGTTCATATGCAGTGTGCAAATTTGCTGTTTGAATTAATATTTGGTAAACTAACTTACCATCAACCAGTTAAAGTTAAGGGCAAAATAGGTATCTCCTGCTTTGCAGTTGCCTCCCCTAAAACCTGGTCTCTGGAAAACCTTGGCAGCACCCAGCTCCTACTGGTTTGCTCTACTGCACCAAAGAATAACAAAACCTTTGTCCATCAGTGACAGCCATACAGGTCAGTTTGTGAACAGTTTGGAAGTGTCTTTGGTGACTGCATTACAGTCAGCTGCAAGATTACAGCAGAATCCTGAAAGAACCTGTAACTAGAAACTAACCTTTTCTTCAAAAGATGGAGAACATCTTGGAAGCCGCTGCCTTATAAACTTGCAATATTTTGTGTATCTAGAAAGCAGCAAATGTGAAAGCAGTCCATTTCTTGGTTATCTCTATCCAGGGTAGTCTACATATTTTTGTATCTAGAATGCTTTTTCATGTATACCTATGAAAATGTGTGCTGCTGCTGTGATAAACTCTGTTCTAACTAAAATTCGTCCAATATTCCTCAACAATTTGCGGGAATACAATGTTAGCATCTATTGCGCAATACTTGTTAAAAGCAGTCTTAAAATACATTGTGCTTTCAGGCTGATATTTTTGTAATGGAATAACATTTGCACAAGTTACTGATGTGTTGACTGCACAAATAGAAACAGATGCTGTAATGATCTTTCCAGAATGCTTTATCTGAGAAGTTCTGCTTCAGAGTATCCAGAGAAAGTGCTCTGCACTTTTCTGCAGAGCAAAGCAGAGAAATTAAAAAGAAAAAAAGAAAAAAAGAAAAAAAAAAAAGAAAAAAAAAAAAAACTAGGTCTTCCCTTATTGAAGGCTTGTAAAACACTTGTCGTAATGGATATAAAAACTTAGTAAAAACTTAGAACTGAACTGAGACTGGGAGGAGGAACACAAAACATTTGAGTTTGTTTCTGGTATTCTGGAGTAAAATTCACCAAATCTTCACCAGTGCCAGAATTACATTTCCCTGCTGGTAGAGTCAAACAGTGTAAAGTGTTTCCCTTTTTCAAAAAACATTCATAGTTCTTATTACTCTAGTACTTGAGTACCTCAAGCCGGTGAACCTCAATAATGCTACAGGGAGCTGAAGAGATTGATTTAGATAACAAAAACTATGTAAGAGAAAAAATTGGGCATCTTACATGAATTAGTTGTATATGTTTGGAGGTCTACAAAGATACAGGCACTTCAAAAGATCCAATATATTTTGGATGGTTATCTCCATCTGAGATAAATGTCTCTCTTGACAAAGATGTAAAAGATGACTGGCTTAGCAGGCATTTAAAAGTTAGATGCATCATCTAGAAGTGAGATCATTACCACACACAGTGTATTCTCAAGACTCCCAAGGAGTCTAAAGCAGAAGCAAAAAGTAATTCTGGCTTTCTCACAACCTACTCCAACAGCTTAAACACGTCTTATCTAAACACACTATTACCAATGAATCACCATATATGTATGATAGATAAACAGGTAAAATAAAACAAACAGTAAAGGAAAAATGAAGCAGCTCTGAACAGAGGTTCATAGAAAGAGCTAATTCTAGTGAAAAACATACCATGATTTAGAACAATTCTTTCCTACTTTGTGAGGTGTGGTCAATTTAGCAGAATGGGGCTATGCATTCCTACTAAAGCACACTAGCTTCACCTAGTGTACAAAAATATATGTTATATCAGTAAAGAAAAGAACAATATCAGGAAAGCAATGCTTTAATACTGGTTCTATAGAAAATAACCCACTTTAGGCAGATTAATGCTTCAGCCAAGACATTGTACCTGCAGGGAGGAAGCAAAGATCTAAATTAAGAGTGTCAATAAAATAGTGATCTTGTGTGAAAATATACATATTTTTTTTCCTAAAAACAGCAATACAGCAGAAGATTGGTCCTAATTCATGTAGAAGCAAGGAAAAAGAGACACAAAGACCACCTGTGGGCATCTCCTATGCCATTTAGTAGCCATCTCTCTCAGTGGGGGTTATTGTACTTTCATTGGCCACTAAGAGGAAATTAGTGCTTAGAGGAAGGAAAAATTCATCAGAGAAAAACTTCTGTCCTATCAGTTGATAAGTGTTTCTGCCTGCAAGGGGCTGCTAAAAGTCCAGCATGAGGAACATGCATAAATATATTGTCGGAGAAGGACAAAGTTATCAGATTGGGTGGATGTCTGTTGTTGAGACATCACAGCAGGTAGCTGCAAGCCAAATTCAGTCTCATCACACTTCAGATTTGGATTTCAGCTACATCTATCACAAAATCTAGGACCATGCCAAGCCCAGTGGGGACCTCATAAAATTTTAGCATCAGGGTCAAATGGCTGCCTCAAGTGCGGCAGGTGATGACTTAGGGTTTGAATTTTATTTCACTGCTGCTGCTGTCTTTGAGGTAAATCAGAAAAGATTATTGTACCATTTTCCTTAACCACAATTTATGATTACTGGCAGGTAATAGCCTTAACCTCTAATGGAGGGGGAAGCAACAGAATGACTCTGGCATAGAACTGATCCAACCAGACAACTCAAAGCTACAATCTACTCTTTCAGTCAATATAAACTGACAGTGCAATTATGTGCCTTCAAAACAAGACTGTGCTTTAGGAATTGCTCAGGAAATACTTACCAAGTGTAATTATTTTTTAAACACATCACCTACAGAAACCTCATCACTCAAACATGTGGATGAGGTGTTTTATTCCTGTAGTTCTTTGCTGATGGAAATAACATTTTCGTGTTTAGATAGTGCTAAAGCTTGTTTTTAAAAATGCTTCAGTGAAAATACAAGATGTATGTTGTTTCCATGCTTGAGGTTTGTTATGTTTGTATTTCAAAATAAGCATTTGTTTTTCCCCTGTTTTTCTGCAGCAGTGAAGATTATGGATGAACTAGAATCATCGGGTGATGACCTTTTATTTACAACCAGCTCTTATAAAACATTGCCTTTCTTTATTGGTGCAAGTGATCTCTCTGTCACGCAGACTGGAGAGCTTATTGTCGACGTGCTGCCATCAGAGCAAACAACACTGCTGCCTGCAGTGACCAGTCCAACCTACAGCCAGTCCATCATCATCGACCAGTCCTCCGAAGCACCAGATCCCTTGGTGCCAGCAGCTGGCACCATTCCCCCCGACAGTGCCGGGACAGAAGTGCAGGATATCGCTGGTGAGTTGGATGGCATCGGTGTGGTGAGCACAGCAGCGCTGGATGAAGCAGAGCATGGCAGTGGTTACATCTCAGTGCTGACGAGTGAGCCGGCAGAAGCCACCCCAGCTCCTACGTTGAAGTATGTAACCACCAGCTCCATGACGACTGCAGCCAAAGGCAAAGAGCTGGTGGTTTTCTTCAGCCTGAGGGTGACCAACATGCACTTTTCTGATGACCTCTTCAATAGGAGCTCGACAGAATACAAAGCGCTGGAACAACAGTTCATGCAACTGGTGGGTGAAATAACGTAGTTCATGGGCTTGAACAGCGTTAGCAGAAGCTTAAAAAAATACACATCCCCCATCTCTAAATTACATCAATTATTGCTCCATAAATCAGGAACAAACAGCAACAAACTTCTGTGAGAGCTGTACCTAGAGGTTTTGGCTAGGAAATTCTGATTCATGTCAGTTGGCTCGCTCAGTGCTGGAGAGCAGAGTATTTTGGCAATTTCAGACCCTACTACAATTCAGCCTGATAAAATGCATTTTTGAAGGACCCATAAGCCTGGAATGCTTATGGTGTGAAGAAACACTTCATGAAGTCAGTGATCAAAGTGTTTACTTGTTCAAGAGACTCCATATATACATATATATATGCCTGGCATGTAATTTTATTTGGATTTAACTTAGATTCATATCAACAATACTGAATAGATCTAAGACTTGTGTCTTTATGCTGAATTTAATGATAGGCCTTATAAAGTATATCATTGTCTAACAAAGGGAATATGATTAGATATGGATTTTCTTTACGGATACAATAGGGCTACAGGTCAGTTCAGTGAGACTCCTGTCAAGCTATGCCCTAACCTGCCTGGATTGAACATTTGAAAATAATTACAGTTGGCTTTGGAGTGTGGTGATTTTTTTCTTCTAGATGAATAAGCTCCCCAGCTGCTGTGCATTTCATTACAGGGAAAATTGCTGCCCATCCATCTCAATACATTACTGAGAAAGATGCAAGAGTCCAGAAGAATATAGTGAAAAACAGAAAAGTGAATTTGGTGGTGGAGTTTAACAGCTGTATTAAATTCGGAGAAATAAGTGTGTAATGTGTGTGCTTGATAACTAAAAGAACTATATATATATATATAAATAAATAAATAAAAATAATAGTAGCTAGCCATTGAGAGTAACTTAAAATAAAAGTAACTTTCTGTCTTGCAGCTCCTTCCATACCTGCAGTCCAACCTTACAGGCTTTAAGCAACTGGAAATACTTAACTTCAGGAACGGAAGTGTGATTGTCAACAGCAAAATGAAATTTGCTAGAACAGTGCCATATAATATCACAGAAGCAGTACACTGTGTCTTGGAAGATTTCTGTGATGCTGCTGCCCAACGCCTCAATTTGGAAATTGACAGCTATTCCCTGGATATTGAGCCAGGTAAGATTGTGTTATCAATATACACACAAAATCAAAAACATGTATGTAATCTTTTCCAAATTGCTACAGCTTCAGAAAGATTACCAATTTGGAAATAATTGTATAATGAATAGCCTCCCACTGAACATTAGTAATATATTTAAAAAAAAAAAAAAAAAAAAAAAAAAAAAAGATGATTTTGCAGACTCAGATCTGCAGACATACTTCCATACAATAGTGGGGCGGAGGTGTTGATCTGTCCGTGTACACCAGCTGCTTTGGAGATCAAAAGTCAAGTACAGGGAAGCAAAAATACTCTAGAATAATGGCTGGGTGAAGACAGGGATAAAAAATGCTCACATATAGTTTACAGGAGTGACTCATCCATAGGCATGATGTTTTACCTACACATCTGAGTAGGTAAAACATCATTTCTGATGACTTTTACAATGCTGTAAACAAATGATTGCTCAGGACATCATTAAGACTATCTTTTGAGGGCTATAGAGTTCAGGACAGAAGGACAAAGTTTCTAGGAATGCTAGGATTCTACAGATCCTCACTGACAGAAGCATTAGCATATATAGCGCTCCATGGCTTGTAATTCCAGAATCTCTCCCGATTAGAGTTATAGAATCATCTAGGTTGGAAAAGACCTTCAAGATCACCAAGTCCAACCATCTACCTGACCTACTGAGTCCCTTCACGTGACCCTTAAGTGCCACGTCCACACCTCTCTTAAATACCTCAAGGGATGGGAACTCCACCTCTTCTCTGGTCAGTCTATTCCAATGCTACCACCCTCTCCATGAGAAAATTATTTCTCAGATCCAATTTAAATGTCTCCTTGTGCAACTTGAGACCATTTACTCTAGCCCTATCATGTCTGAGTTCCATCTTTTTCTTATATTGTTTATAAAATTAAAGCCTGGATTTATTTTCAGGTTTTGGTAATTATTTCAGAGTTGAATTTTTATTGGTATGGAGAAGGAAGATGCCATTACATTAGCATGCAGATGCCTTTAGCTGTTTTGATTAAGCTGGGTACAGCTGTACAGATCTCTGACAACTTGAGAACAAAATGTCCCTTTACATTTCATGCAGGCAGCTTCTAGACCACTTTCATTTTAGGTATCTCCTTGTGGCCATTAAGAGAATTGGAAGCAAATTCTGTTCTGTTGAATAAAGAATAAACAATTCCTACAAACACTGAACTTTGTGCTACCACAGATTCTTTGCTTTGGTAGTAAATTTTAATTAAATACAAATTAAATTGAAAAAGCTGCTAAAATGCAAAAAATGGGGGGAAAAAATCTTTTATCTCCATCCATAGCTTCTCTACCAACATGGTATTTCAACCATCATTCAAGAAAACAGTATCACAATAAATTTGCATGATAGCTGCTCTCAGAACAAACCATTAATGGCTCACTAGTAGTAGTAAGATATAAAAGTGGATTAAATCATGTTTAGAAATCCAGCATATATCCATATAGCCCCACTTTCTTTATACTTCAGGGGAGGGAAAAAAAAAAAAAAAAAAAAAAAAAGTTTAGAAAATTAAGGTAATGCAAGCAAATTCCTATTTAGTGTGAAAATAAGAGCCATCTAGTGGTGACAGTGTTATCCCACAATGAAACACATGGGAACTGACAGCCCAAAATACATTGCAAGACTCATCAACTTTTATAAGAAACAGCTGTAAAGGGCTAACTACCTTAGTACATATATAAATACATATAATATACATATATAAATAATACCATAAATAATGAAACAGAAGGATTTTTAAATTACCTGTGAGCTTTTTGTTTTTGTTTTGTTCATCGAAACAAGTGAAAATGCAGAGAAGGTGACAAATCATGGCAGGTGCATAGCCCAATTTTTTTTTTTTAAGGAAAATGAAACACCATCACAAAAAATGACCCTCTGACACAGTGGGTCACGCCTACTTGTCACACAGAAACACACAGATACTTTTCAGCTTTTCAACACACCAGGGCTGTAATGTACAACCATAGATAATGCTCAGAATGTTTGTCCTTAGTAACACAATCGATCTTTATTTCCACTAGTGTGAAAGTAAACTGTGATCATCAAATCTGGGGAGAGAGTAGCTGTTAATGCAGTTAATGCAGTTAATACTTAATCATTTATTCAGTCATACTAACTCCTCTGATTTCTTTTTATTTATTTATATTTTTCCTCTGTGGGACTGTTCTGGTTTTGTTTGTCATGCATTTTTTTGCATGGGATAAGAAAAGAATCTGTAGGAACTACTGTCCCCTTTTGTGTGCCACCTGGTTTTGTCCAAATAGGGACTAAACTTTGTAATTTCCAATAATACAACTGACCAGATCAAAGTACTCGAAATAAATGTTCTGCTTTGTTGTTTTGTTCAGTTTTTATATATAGGTAAAGGTTTGACTGACAGTAAAGTTATCTTGTGATTTATTGTACTTCTTTGGTGCCCAGCTGTTAGACGTTGTGTGTACATACAAGTACAGTCCAGGAGCAAGGCAGCTCACAAATCAACATGCACATTTTATACAGCAAAAGGAAATCAAGCAAGCTAAAACTGCTTTTGTTGATCTTAAATTCAGAAATAATTATTATAATAAAAAAAATAGCCACATAACTGTAGAGGGGTTAGAAATGAACAGCTCTGCTGAATTAATTTCCAGCAGTGAAGCACATCCTGGTGTGTGTCTGAGATTTCCAGTAGTATTATAAAGAAAGTGATGCTTATTTTTCATTGAAATTAATATTATTGAGTTTCCAGGGCACTGAATTGGCTCTGGAAGAAAATTTTCAGCCTAGATAGTAATTATATAGCTGAAATAGCCAGTATCAATCTTTTAAAACTGCAGATTTTTCTTCTTAAGAAATATGAAGCCCACATAACTAGGAGTGGACATTTTTCTTCTGTGCTGATGTTTTAAGTGATTTTGATTTCTCTAGACCAGACTTGAAACCAAGTCCTTCTCTAGGGCTAAGACTGTGTGTGCAAACTTCCTTTGGAGAGTTCAGGTCACTCAGGACACGCTGTCCTGTGTAGCCCAGCTCCTATCTGCTCTCCTTTTCTTCTCTCCTCCCTCTTCTTTACACACTCATTACTTTTTGCCTTTCTTGATTCACACATCTTATTGAGACTGTGTGCTGATAAGAACAAAATTCGTATGCTCTGTCCTGCTTCTCATCTTTTACCTTCTGTTTATGGCTTTAACTTCTGATACACAAGAAACTGCCTCCATCAGACAAGACTGGTGGTTGCAGCCTTCCCCCTTATTACTCCATCAGCATACAGTTTGGTGTTAATATGACTCTTTCTGATCCTTTTAGTCATGTCTATGTAGAAGTAGGGAATGAGAAAGAACTAGACCCGTGTGACAAGTCAGGACTTTACGCTGTCTCTGACTTGGGCCTTCCAATGAGCATCAACCGACTCAATTTTCCCTTCATCTCACAGAGGCATCCCTTACTAATACTTAAAAACAAAGAAACAAAAGCACAGCAGTTTTTTCCCAAAGCTAATACATCTCTTCTGACAAAGCCCTGCAAAGATGTATTTTCCATTGACAGTGCCATTATTCCTGTGTTGCAGTCCTCATAGTGTTGTGCAATACTCACTAAACTAATTCCCTCCCCTGGTCATGGCCTAAAGCACGTGTTTAAGGTGATTACAGCAAATACTACTTCTTGCACATAGGCAAGACTATAGCATGGCATGACTATATCCTTGAGTACAAAACCAGCACTTTACAGTAGGAAACGATCAACAATATTAAAGTGCGAAAATCCTTGTCAGTAAAATAAAAATAAAGTCACAGCTTAATAAGGATGGGGTAAACAAATGTACAAGTAAATATAAGCTTGCATGCTTGCTGTGTCATCTAGAGAAAGAAAAAAATGTGTCCTTTTATGCCGGACTATATCCTCCCATTAACATGCACAAGTAGCAAGCCAGTAAATGTGTACTGTTTTCTCTAGCTGCCACAGAGCTTGCCAAATACTTTGGGGGCAATGCCTCAATGCCTCAATTAATGATTTACCCATCCTTTACAGCTGATCAGGCAGACCCATGCAAATTCATGGCATGTGATGAATTTTCTGAATGCATAATGAACGAGTGGACAAAAGAGGCTGACTGCCTTTGTAAACCTGGTTACACAAGCCAAGACGGATTACCCTGCCGGAGCCTGTGTGAGATGGAACCGCATCTTTGTGTCAATGGTGGGAACTGTGAGTTAGTTCCAGGAAAAGGAGCTGTCTGCAGGTAAATAAATGATTCTTGACATGAATTCTGGCCACACACCCCTGGTTCTATTCCATGAACAATGTAAAACTGTGCTAACAAGTAAAGAACTTAATATTCAGATACTTTAAACTACATTGCAATACCCTTCTTTAGTATAAATAGTTTCAATGTGGATAAATCCTGTTTGACCTATTAGATAGAACACACAGAACACCATGATCTAGCTGTTTATTAGAGATGCGTATGCAAGTTATTAGAAATTCAGCATCATTAGCAGAGATGACAAGCACACCACCACACATTCTTTTCAGACTTCTAGATACATCATGGAAAAATAACACATTCACATTTTTGTTATTGATTACTTAGTATCTTAAGAAATTAAGTTTTTCTAAGTCATATTAAAAAGGAAATCTATATTCTTACCAGCACACCTGTGAACACTAATCTGATTCGTTCTCTTTTAATACTGATTTTAGTATTAGGTTAACGAGACGTCTTTTTAGAATACTTAGGATTAATGTCAAAAATTAAGACTACTAAGCAAATTATTCATATGATAATTTCACTGCAAGAACACAACTGCCACAATTCATTTTCTGCAGTGGGCACCACAGAAAAGATAGCAGAAAATTATGTTGAATTCACCACAATGACTTGCAAGAGTCAGAGTAGTGTAGCGGCAGTATTTTAACTAGTAATCAGCCTGCAATTTAAATGGGTCCTCCTAAAAACTTTACTGAACCAGCCTACTGCTCCAAAACCAACCCACTACAAAAAATAACTGCTTTCCATATCAGAAAAGCTGTACATATTTGTACAGCTTTTATTATGTACATATTAATGTACAGAAATTACAAAAACATCATTTGGTATGATAAAAATATTAAAAATAATACACGAAACTTCTGTGAATTACAACAAATTACATACAAACTTAATATACTAGTCTCAGACTCAAGCAAACTTGTACGGTCTCAATAGTAAATTATGGCCAAGGAATTATGGCCATTTGCTTTAGTCAAGCACTTGTTTTGCTTGTGAATTTCCTCAGAACCACACTAGTTTTTCCATCAACTGGAAACCCTGTGATTCTCATACAATATGAGAACCTTCTCCCTCACCTTAAAGTAGAATTCCCATTTCAGACCTCACTAGTCAGATTAAAGTCACCAACAAACACAATACAGGCTTCCGAGACGTGTTTAGGAATTACTCCAAAACATAGGCAAAGGATGTATCACTGTTTTTTTGCTTAACACTCATTTTCATTAATCTAAATATTTTCCTTCTTCTGTTACGAATCACGTTATTCCTTACAGATGCATAGCAATGTACTGTGAATAGTGTGCTTATAATTTAACTGCATATTTTCTTTTGTTTTCACTGAGGTACTCTGTATTTTCTGCCCTCAAGTTCTGCATATTTTTCTCTTCCTCTCCCCATTTTAGATGCCCTGTACGCAGACACACGTTCCACCAAGGACAGCGTTGTGCAAAATTTGCTCCAGAACCCACACATCCCTTCACTTTTAAAGCTCTCATTTTTGGCTTACTAAGCCTTGTTTTTCTTTTCATCATTTTCATTATTAAGTTGAGAAGAAAAAGACAAAGAAACTTTAATTTGGAGTAAGCGGCTCATTCTTCACATTTAAAAAATAAAAATAAAAAAAAAATCATCTTTTTTATTTTGCAACTTAAAGTCTTACCTAAACAAAAATGTTCTGCATTGTAGAAGTCCTACTCTCAACAGCCGCACTTCAGAAAATGCTGTAAGGATTAATCCCGCTTTTGAACACGATGAACCCTTAACTAGCTTTTGCCATACGGCTTGTAGCGTAAGTGCTTGTGCCAGTTCTTCAGAGATCACTGATCAGGAAGCATTACACAACCTTGAAAACACAATTCAGTATGGAGGTAAAATGCATGGAATTCCTTGTTATTCAACACACAGTCCCTCCTCAAATAACAGGTCCTGCTTCGTGTTGTAGCTCTACAGCTAAACTAAATTTGATTCTAAGCTCTTCCTCAGCAATTTCATGACTAAAAATACTAATTCCTATATTTACTTTCTACATTTACTTCCGTCTTGGTTTCATAACACAGTGTAGAACTGCTTTTCTTACAGCTCTTTTGCATGGCTTTGGTGCTCCGCTCTGTCCAAGTGCCTTTTGTTATTTAGTGAAATAACTAATCTGGTGGTGGTTTTCTTGTTTGTTTTAAACTGCTGCAGGTCACCAGACGAGTTTACAAAGCCAGGACTGACGAGTTAGTCTCTGAAATTCTGCATTTCCAGCATCAGCCAGACAAAAACAAGGTTTGTGACTATTTTCAAGAGATTTAAAATTCCACCGAGTTTCCTCTTTGTAAATGTTACCAGGAAGCCTCTCTGTACTAGTTCCAACCAAAGAAAAACTCATTTTCTTTGGATGTTTGATATGACAACCACAATCCATTTTGAAGTGCTTTTATGCAACAGGGTTCAATTCTATGTATATATTTGCTAAAAACACACAAAGAAGGAAAATCTGAAATGAAAGCTCAACACAGAATGCAAACCAAAGGGGAGGCTTGCATATAGCAATGACTGATCCTTTAAAAATACATAGTGCCTGTTTCAACTATGTAGAGTTGAAACAGACAGGAATTCCAGCTTGAGAAGATTACCACTCACATCTCAGACATTATTTCAAGTACAGGATAAGTCTTGTATCTTTAGGGAAGAGGAAAAAAAAAAAAAAAAAAAAAAAAAGGAAAGGAAAGGAAAAGAGAAAAGTCAACACTTTCTCTAAAATCATCAAACTCTCTTAATTCTGATGTATCAGAATGCGATCTCTTGAAAAGACAAAAAGCTTTTACTTTGTTGTTTCATTTTTCTGAATCACAGCCCATCTTAGAACTAAAGAATTTCAACTATAGCTGCTAGCAGTTATCACCGAGTGGAATTTCACTAGATATACACTACTGGAGACAGGATACTGGGCTACAAGAATCTTTGTTATGAGCCCTCACAGCTGGTTTTATGTAAATAAAGGAAGAACGATTTATTTTTGCCTATCTTCATCACACGGAGGATTCCTGCCCAGGCCTGATGTCTTCGGGCACTTAAGGTGACAGGTACAGACTGAGCTGACAAGTGGGGAGACAGGAACACAATGATAGAGATCTACAAGACAGCAGGGAGGAGCTGTTCCGAAAAGCTCAAGAACAAATTGGCTTTCCTGCTGATAAAAAACAAGAACACAGGTGCTGGCAATTGTGTTCAAGTCCTAGAAGGAAGCATTTTGGTACACCCCTCTTCAAAGAAATGTGTCTGTGGGTAGACCAATAAATGTTACTTTTATATTGGCTACTTAAAATTACTATTTGCAAAAGTGTTAAATATATTATGAAAGGTATAAAATGGCACAACATCAGTGGGAGAAAGCTGGGCCTGTGATATCTGGACTATATCTGAATTGGCAAAAGTATACCGATAAAGCTCTTCTCAAAATCTAGTTAAGAAAATGAATTTAGGTGAGAAGTGGGGCAACCACAAAGTAGAAATGGGATTTAAAAAAAAAAAAAAAAAAAGCGTTCACTTCAGAGGTTTTATGTTGAATATGATTTTAGTAACTTGGAAAAAGATGATAGAGAAGAAGGAGGGAATGCGTACAGTTTCAGCTAATGAAAGCTGTGTTCTAAGAGCAACACTTCCATGTCACAGTCTGGAAAATTCCTTTGGGGCCAGAATACGACATTTCAATTGAATATTCGGGCGCAGTTGGCTATCTAGAATTTTTAAGCCAAATTGAAACTTCCAATTTGTTTGTTTTGCTTTGTTTTGCCATGTGCAATGACAGCACAAGGCCAACAAGCCTGCGTCTAGGTGGCCTGCTACGGTTGAATCAAACATACCGAGGTTCTCAAAAATGATCCTGCTGATCTGAATCTCTGCTGCCTACCTTATCCTGACACGTTTTCTCCTCCTTAGAGATGGAAGTTGAAAACACGAGCTCATTCAAAATGCATCATTTCTTCTGTAACATCCCCTGTCCCTATCAGTGACTCAGCTGGATGTTCTCCATTCAGTGAAAAGGGTGCTGAAAAATAAGACTTTCAACTGCTAGGGTATTACATCAAGCTGTCTGTAAAGTCTATTATTTTGCACTTGATCTAACAGATGTTATTCTATAAATTTGTCATTTATTTGTGCTTGTACGTTGCATTTAGTGAGTGGGCTTCATTTTCAAAATGTTATCTGGCAAAATTCAGTAATGGATCTAACTCTCAATGAGAAAAAGGATCCCATCTAAAGGGTCCTCACAAACGATTCTAAGCTTGCAAAAGACATGTGCTGACAGAGAAAATCGGTTGTAACAAATTTAAACAAAACCTTGGAAGACCAAGAAGTATTTGACACAAAATAACCCAGAAGCACAGGCAATAAACCACTGGATAAGAGAGGATGGTAGAACAATTCATTTCCTGATGCTAAATCTAATTGGCACAGACTCAGATCACTTATTTTGATGTAATGCAGATGGAGCCTATTATAGATAGGCTATCAGATAGGCATTATAGATTATCCCTCAGAAATACCTAAAATGTTATTCATCAGAGTTAGTGACTGCCATTTAGCATCATCTTCTGAAAAAGTGATTTTCAGTCACCAAATGACCAAAATTATATTTGAGGAAAAAAGAAGACTGCGATTTGTTTCATCCTCATGTCAGTCAAGCAAACAGTATTTTGGATTAAAATAATACAAAAGCAATGTGAGCTCCCCTACCAATATCAGAGATTTAGTGTTTCATTACCACAGTCACAAGGGAAAGATGACCTAAAATACCATACAGATGGAAGTGCTGTGCTCTTAGTTCAAAATTTATGGCATTAGGTTTTACACATTTTAAGTTTGCTTGGCACTATTGCTGCTCTTACACCAAAACAGTGCTGAGGAACGAAATGTCCTAAAGTCTTATTTATCCCTGGTGTGCTGGTAATTGTAACTCCTGTAGATATTTTAGCTACAGCTTCTTTTGCAGCAAATTGCATTGTTATTATTTTACAGCCAAAAATACACTCTTCAAATTATGAAGGTATAGATAGCACTTGTTTGTTATTTCTTACGGAAACACAACGTTGTTACACCAGGGAGAGAAATAATAATTCTTCTCTAACTCCATGATTTAGTATCCATGATCTAACTCCATGATTTAGTAAAATAGCTTCAGGAGCAGGATTATCTCAATTCTCCTTAGAATGAACTGGAGACTATCTCAAAAGATTTTAGTGAGCTCTTGACTATTAGCAGCAGATAAATATTAAATTTTCAAAATGAGAAATGCTTTTTAAATGTCTTACAATGATTTCTCTTACAGGTACTCAGAATAACACAGTCTGCATTACTCAAGACAGCAGTTCAGGTTGACAATGCACATGAAAAAAAATCGAGGATTCCTACAGACGTATCACTTTCTCTTCAAAAATTAGTACACATTTAACACATCATATTAAAGAAAAATAACACTATCAGGTCTATCAACTATCTGACCATGTCCAAAATTTGTCTGGTAAGAGGTCACCAGTGTTAAGATGCCTGCACTAAGCATCCAGTGTGTATATATCTTAATCATATTTTTATTTCACATTCTTGGGCTAGAAATGGATTTTGCTCAAAAGTGGCATTTTTTGCAATACTGTATTAACTAATACTGTACAACCACTCTGGTAAAAATGCAGATCAAACTTTCAAGCAGACCTACACCATTTAATTAACTTTTCTTACCAACACTAGAGCAGAGTAAGCAGCAAACATGAAAATTTATGAGCTGTCATTAGTAAAGGTCTTACCTCTTCCCACAGGTACATTTAAAGTGTTTGGGAACTTCTCCATTCTCTCCTTACTATGCTCACACTGCAAATCACACAGAAGTTGGAAATATTTTTTAATGGCTTCCTTGAAAATCAGATTCCTGTTTTTCTGTTAATAAAAGCATGATGTATATACATATGTACAGATACACTTCACTGCTTAATTCCTGGTGACAGAATCACAACGGTTTGAGTTGGCAGGGCCCTCTGGAGGCCATCTGCTCCAACCCCTGTTCAAGCAGGACCACCTGGAGCAGGTTGCTCAGGACCACGTCCAAGTGGCTGCTGAACACCTCCAACAGAGTTAAACTGTCTTCTCCTTGAACTTCTCCTCAAACTGTCTTCTCCTTCAAAATTTTTGAAGAGAAAAAATATTTGCAGTTTTCTTCATCGTTTAAGAACATGAGATTTACATTCACAACTACCTTCCTAGTAGCAAGTACAAAGCCATGCACAAACGTACTTTAAATTCAGTGTATAACTTTGAAAGGTTACTATTAATTTTTCTAGAAGAAATCCGGGCAGACAATGGGTGGCCATTAATTACTTATAGGCTTAGCAATTTATGCCCTACAGATCCACCATCCTGATTCAAATATAAGCATTACTTTACTTTGAACATCTTTTTCTTGAGTGTACATATATATATAAACATATATATATGCACCATGGCAGTGCTGTATAACATTTAGGCACTGTTTGCTGCTTGGCACACACCAGAAGTTGTATTTACAGCTCAAAGCGAGCTTCTGCAAAGTTCATGACTACACTGGATGACAGCTCCTCATTCAGACGTGAAACTTTCACATATTCAGGATAGTGGCTGATTGTAGTTAGAGCTCTTTTTAACTGTTAGTACCACATGATTACCATAGCAAAGACTGAAGTTTAGTTTACATTATTATATACACCCCTCAGCAGTGCCCATTTACAAACTTAGTTAATATAAACAATTAACTGCACAAACAGGTCTCCTTGAAAAAAAAAACAACTGATGATTGTGTACAAATGAAGGCAATGTACCAAGGACACAAGTTCAAGTTTCTACAGCTGAAACCATATTGTTATTTAGTCTATTCACTAGAAAATACTTTAAAACAAAACATTAAGAAGCTGTTTTACACAGTAACACTTCGGAATAAAACTTCACTTTAAAAATAGTGCTTGCAGGGCACTGGATGTCATCCCCGTCAACAGCATTAGCTTTTTACAATTGCTCTTGTAAGTTAAGATGCATTAAGAATGCTGAAAGCATTCTTTTTTTTTTTTTTTTTTCCATTACAAATGTATTTTTGTATGTGTTTAGTGCATTTGCATTCATACCCATTATCATTAGGTTAAAGAATAAGTAATTTTAAATTGTGTACTTTAAAAATGATTATTCATGACTGTATTTATTACTCCCAATTATTAATTACCAAATATATTTGCTGGATGTAAGCCTTTTGTATTTCAATAAAATATAATAAAACTATTACTTGAAAATTTCACAGGGAATTGAATTATTATTTAATCTCATACTACAATGTAGCACATTATCTTAAAGGTGATGTTTACCTGTAGTTCCAACAGTAGCTGGAAATTGAAACAAAATTATACCTAATAAAGTCTGAATTACTTCAATTGTCTTAAATTGAAAAATACTACTCTGATTTGGCCCTTGAAACAGTTTGATAACTTTTTTTAAAAAAAAAAAAAAAAAAAAAAAACACCCTGCTCAAACAAAGATTTTCTTGAAGCATATAAACTCAAAATATTTTAAGTGATTTCATTAGTCACTGATTGTTATGATCTAAAATGAAGGAGATGCAAACAGTAAACAGCACAGCAAACAACAAATGCATTGGTTACAATAAAATTCTCATGGTAAAGTGATAGCAATAAAGGTTTAAATAAATAGCAATACAAGTAAGAAAATATGTTTTAAAAAAATCCTCAGAATTGAGACAATGGTAACAGCATTGGAAGTTCTTAATATCAGAATGTTATTTTAGAAGAACATTCAAAGAGGAAAGAAAAAACCTTTTCTAGAGTAGCTTTAAGCACCACATACATCTGGTAAAAAGGCAGCAGGCAGTTCAAGCACTGAATCCTTCTCATAACTTAATTTACCCTTACCTTGTACTTTAATTTTTTTAAGACAAAACAGCACGAGAGATGCAACTGAGATTTCAACATGGAATATATTTATTTATTTAAATTTTCAGTACAGTATTAGAAGGTCATTTAAATACTTTAAAAATATTTTTGGGAAAAAAAAAACAAACAAAAACAGGCTTCTACTACAAAAAGGAAACCAGTCTCATCAGTGGGTGAAAGACCTTGAGTAGCATTCTCTAGAAAATTCGTATTACTGGTCAGCTAGTCAGGAACGTAGCCTAGCATGGTGATTCTCTTTCTCTCCTTTTAATTCTGGAGTGTTTCATGGAGAAGATCTCAACTACAATGAACAGCTACACTGAGAGGCAGGAAGAAATGTTTACAAAAAACAAACACACAGAACTAAGACAAAGAGTTTAACTCATCATTTTGCTTCAAAAACATTTTTTTTTTCTGTGTAACTGTAGATCAGAAGGGCATTAAGATAATACCACAATCCCTGAGATCAGAGATTGATTCCAAATCAGCCAACAGTATCACTGACACAGTAGACAAGACAACGGAGAAAATCTGTAAAAGCAGATGAATATTGCCTCACGTAAAAAAAAAATAGTTCTGAAGTGAACCAAAAATTACTTTTGTTGCACAAAAAGATCAGCAAAACTAAAATCAGATGGTTTTGATATAGAAGAAAAAAGGTATGCTACTGTGCAAAATAGAAAACCCTGATTTTTGGAATGTATCTTCTGGTTGCCTCAGGCATACTGCTGGAGCAATGCAGAGAAGTGGGAACATGTCAACTGAAACCATCCAGCCACCGGTTCCTCTTCCTATTTCAAATTTTTAATTTCTCTCACAGCTAATATTTTTTCATTTAGCTAACAAGAATTCCCAGAGAACCCAATCTGAAAAATAAAGTTTCCTTCTGATACCAGTCCGTAGCTAACTTACTGTCTCAGAACAGCCTGCATCAAGGAAACACTGGCATAATGAAAGGAACAGACTGGAAGAATTACATTAATTATTTTATTTATTTTAAGTTCCCCACAGTTATGTTTACATAGATATATATATACACATACATAAGTATATATATATGTATATACATACACCTGTACACACATACACTTAAGTATGAGGTTCTTTGCTTAGTGTTCAGTCTCGTAAGATCTGCTTTACATATATAAACTGAGACCGAACATGGTAAGTCAAGAATTTAAATCCAGACAGTAATAAATATAGTGCAGGGCTTCTCACCACTATCAGTTCAGTGATTTTCTTTTCCTTGTATCACATAAATAGCCAAAGCTTTTTGCAGTGCTAGGTTTCTGGAGACTGGGATTTCTGAAACCTTCACTCCAATCCACTAACACATTAACCCAGTAACCTAAATTTCATAACAGCACCTTTACACTTGTGCAACGTTGTATAGGTGTGCACTCAGCTTGCTAGCCAACAGTATGATGCACTTCTTTCATCTTCCAGGCAAAAATTACTGCTTCGGTGAAAAGGGTTTTTTTGGGTGAAATGAAAACATGTTTTCCAGTTTGCAATCACAAGACCAAAAAGCAGAGTGGGCATTCTGTGGAAGCTCAGATTCCCCAACGTAGCCAATTCCTACAGAGTTAACGTACTACTCAAATATCTTCACAGGTATTCCAGTAAGGAGTGCATTTAGACAAAGGCAGGTAAGCACAATCTATGGTCAGAAAGGATGTAATGCATTATGAGTTTTCTCTGTATACAAACTGTACCTCCTGGAAGTTATTAAATATATTTATGTATTTAAAAAATAAAATTTTAACGTTTTCCAAAAAGTTTCAAACATAGTAAACTGAAAGGAAATTATTTTCCAGTGTGAGAAATCTTTGCCAATTTATACATCAAGCCCTCATTTTTAAACCAGGTTGAATAAGTAATTGGACATCAAGTTACTTGCATTTCCAATTCCTATCAGAGAGATAAAATACATAAGCAAGTTTAATTTGTTGAAATAATGGCCAGGATGCTGAAACAATCACGTAAGTGAATAAGACACACCTTAAAACTGTAGAAAATTAATAATTCCTATCCACAAAATCTTTCATTGCTTGATTAAGGAACTGTTACAAGCTAGGGCACTTGACAGAGGAGATTAAGATAAGATCAGTGCCTGAATCACTACAATATTCCAGAATACTAAAATTGTAGCTAATTCAGCAGCACATGGCATATAAATGATGAATTATGCTATTGGACCAAATTTTTATATAGTTTAACAAAAGGTACAGACCTTGTGCATCTTATTACAGTTAAAATATACAGAACATCTGAGGATCAGGTCTCAATGTTTAATTAAGTTATATCACCACCCAAAAGCTGAACATATTTCCCTTATGCTATCCTTAATCTTATATGCCTCCAGATATAAATCTTGGACAATTTTGAATACTATATTTAAATTACACTACATGGCTAAGTGAATTGTCCAAGAACAGACAAATATCCTAATACAAATTTGGTCAGAAAAATAGAAGCCTAAAGGAGACTTGTACTTTAAAAAAAAAAAAAGTAAGAAAGAAAGAGCAGGAAAGGAAACTGAGAGAAGTGGTATAAGCCCTAATGAGCAGTACATTCTTTGTGTACAATATTATAGAATATTGACATATATAAATGCTCTTCTCAGAACATACAGAAAAACATTTATCTTAAACCGAGACAGAGTGCATTAAGTAGGAATTTATGAGTCTCAAGTGTAGGAGGATTTCCCATCAGTTTCAGAAGAAGTCAGTAAATACAGACACTAACCAGTTTTCAAATCAGGACATAAAATAAATGTCTCAGATTATATAAAAGAATACTCCAACTTCTCCAGAACAGAAGTCAAAGCTAAGGCCTCACAATTCCAGTTATAAGATACAGCATATCCTCTTTAGTAAACCACCACTTAAAACCAACTATTTAGTGTTTTGAAGAAGAGATTTTATCAAAAGGTGGTTGCAATGCAGTTCTTTGTACTATTTACTCAAGTACAGATAGATTACTTAAAAGTGTTAAGAGTAGTTAGAGAAACTGTTAAAGAAAATGCCATGTATAAACAAAATGCAACAAACTACACTGACTGAAAATTCTTCGGGGTCCTCATTTCTAGTAAGGCTCTCTACCCAAATTAAACATCATACATTACAAATTAACAAACCACATGATTAATAAAATCTGTTCACTTTATATTAAACATCTCTAATATGATTATAGAACGTTTACGTCCTCTGCTGCATAAAGGAACTCTTCCCTTTGTATCACAGGCAAGGGTTCTCATCTCACATACCACTGTGCAAAATGACCACTTATTTCAATAGGTTCTGCAGCATAGCTGTAGCATACGTAGGACGAGCTTGTCTGCTTGCAATTGCATTTTGAAGATACTGGATACCTCCACAGCGCTCCCAAATTTCTTCAAACTGTCTCGGCAAAATTTCAGCACCTCGCTTTCGAGTTAAGCCAGTCTCTTCAAGATTAAGCTCACACATATCCATATCATCCTTACCTGAAATCGTAGAGGGAAAAAGAAAAACCTTTGTAAAGCTTTTACATCATTCAAAGGTCCCCCTAGCAAAGGTCTTGTTAATTAGATTTCCTCTCTCAAGCTCTGGCTTGTTGATAAACTTCCGAGCTTATGAGGGAAGAAGTCTTCAGAAGTATTTCTACACACAGGGTAGAAAAGCAGTGTCAGAATAAACTAGTATCAGATTCTGAAACAGACACAATTTAAAAGTGTTAAAAAGAAAGCGAGAAGGAACAAAAGGGAAGATGCCAGAAAGATCGTCTCAATATATTCTCCTGAAATCCACTACTGAATCTGTTTTAGACATATAGACAGTGTTTTGCAGTCAAACAGTTACATTTTTTAGACATGGCAGTGACTAAGAACTTGAGAATTTTGATCAAATCGCCAGTACTCCTAATCTGTCAGCCTCCCATGCTAAACAAAATTCAGTTTGCCAAATGGTATTGTCCACGTGGAATCCAATGAAACAAAAAGTGCAGCTCTCTCACTGTATTTCAATCTTATTTTTATTAGGTGATCTGTTGAATGTGTTATTCACGACAGCTGTGCTACTTTTAGCTAGGGGCTTAGACATTGAACAGACAGAAACTGGTATAATTAATTCTATTAAAAATAATTAGCAGAAAACTAAGGAACTTTGGTTGCTAGCAAAGCGTCACTGTGTGAAGCTATTAAATGTATTACAGCCTTCTCATCAAATTAAAGACGTAAACTTAAAACACTCAACTATAAACAGAGCATTTCTCCAGTACTTCTTCCCCTTTTCATTATCCACCAGAAAAGGAGGATACTAGAAATCCAACCATATCCTCAGCTGTATCAACAGAAGTGAGACCAGCAGGCTGAGGGAAGTGATTCTCCCCCTCTACTCTGCTCTCAGGAGACCCCACCTGGAGTGCTGCATTCATCCCTCGGGCCATAAGAAGGACATGGATATATTGGAGCGAGCCCTGAGGCATCCACAAGGATGATCAGAGGGTTGGAACACCTCTCCTATAAAGACAGCCTGAGGAAGTTGGGGTTGTTCAGTCTGGAGAAGAGAAGGCTCTGGGGAGGCCTTCCAATATTTAAAGAGGGCCTACAGGAAAGACAGGGAGGGACTCTTTGTCAGGGAGCATAGGTATAGGAAAAGGAGTAATGGCTTTAAATTAAAAGAGGTGGTGAGGCACTGGCATAGGTTGCCCAGAGGATGCCTGGAAGTGTTCAGGGCCAGATGGGACTTTGTGCAACCTGATCTAGTGGGAGGAGTCCCTGCCCATGGCAGGTGGGCTGGAACTAGATGGTTGTAAGGTCCCTTCCAACCACAACCATTCTACAATACATTTCATTAGCAGATAAATCTTTACCTATCCCTTGCCACATGTAGTTTTTATTTAAAACATTTAAGATTAAAAAGTCATTCTTCCATATTAGGCAGCATAAATATTGTAAAAGTACCAGTTTGCTACTGGCACTGTACTACAGAAAGGCAGAACATCACGTGCACACATTTTTTTGATACTAACTGCTGTAATTTTTCAAAGCCAAATAGGATTCTCTGTCCTAGGTTAAAGTACATGCAAAAGTAAACTACGTGACTAGTTACACCTCTGAATGATGTTCCATGACATCTGGCCACCATCAACAGCAGTTCCAAATCCTCAAATTCTGCCTAGACATGAACTGCTGATGAAAGAAGAGGATACAACTTGCAAAATTTGTATCATCAGCCTCCTTTCTAAAATGAAGTCATCAGCTCTGAACCCTCCCAACATCCAAATTCTGCTTTCAATACCAACCAGCTACGAGGAGAATGGGTGCCTTGTCAGGATGAAGTTCCATCTGTCGAGCAATCCATGGCCCATCAAAATGTGCATACCACCAACCCTTCTTCTTGTTCTGGGGGTCTTTGTATTGGTCCATGGGACGAATAAAGGGAATGCGGAAGTAACGCTGTTGTCTGTTTATTTCAATCTCCTGCTGCCTGGCTTGTAGCTGGGTTGTCAGGTTCTGTTGAGCTATTATACAACAAAACAAACAAACAACAACAACAAATAAATGCATATTATGATTTGCTTGATTGATCACCAAACTAAAAACAACAAACTAAATACAAGGCTCATCAAGCCTGAATGTATTGCCATCTCATATAATGTGTGTGCTACGACACTGGTAAGAAAAGATTCATGTTTATTTTAAGTATATATAATTTGTACATGGCATCCCTAAATTAAGTTTAGACAGAAGCAAAAAAAATATCACAATTTGCTTTAAATTAGTATTTTAAGTATAACTTTCTATATAAAATATCTTACCAACCAGAAGTATTAATCAGTAACTGCTCCAGTTTAGGCTCTTTGTAAAACAAGGTCACTGTGCAAAGCAGCATTTTCAGTTATAGTAATACAAAGCACCACTCAGAGATTTTTCTTTTGACAAACAAGGATATGCAATACTGTTAGAAATCGCTACGTTGTTAATAAAAATGTTGACAAATAACTGCTTACCACAAAACAACCTTTAAAAAGAACTGCCTAAATTGTTGCGTACTAAACTCCAGCACTAGAACTACTTTCTGGACACTTTCTTTTTCAAAGTATTTATATCGGACCTTTGAAGTCAATTGACCAAACTTCTCCAGGATACAGAGTTATATGAAATCTGTTAAAGTTTCATATAAATATTTTTGATGATCACTTCTCACGTGCATTTTTGACTCCCTTGGAGTCCCACACATTTATTTCAGACTTCGGAGAAGTACCTCCTTTTGAATAAAGATAAATACTCTCATCAACTCATTAACGGATGAACTTTCTTACTGTTAAATATACAGTATTATAATCAGTTTTAATAGTAAATGCTCTTACAAACAAGATCCCTTCTTTTAGTAACTGTCTCCTGCAAAAAGTTATTGATCTTGTTTTAGTGTTTTGTAATGAGTATCCTGTTTAAGAAATTCTGAATGTCAACCTATAAAAAAGAACATCAGTATTACCAGCCCGGTGCTTCAGCATAAAGGGAATAATTAAAAGTGAGTTCCCTTTTTGTCCATTGCCTATAAAGAAGTAAAACTAATTGTTGAGCTAAGATTTAATAGATGAAAAATGACAATCACTTCTAGTAATTTATTTTACAGTTATGAACAAGAATGTGAAGAGTGGGATCTTTAAAAATATATATTTTATAGATCATGTCTCCTATTTTTTTGTCCCATGTCCGCATTTACAAAAACAAGAAAAACAAAACAGATTTTAATAGATGAACGCTGCATTTATACATCAGATCTGATAAAGCATGTGTTTCATACTGAAATATAGCCTACAGTTCACAGGACATTATTTCTATGATTTGTGAATTGTCTGAGCATCTATCAGAGCCAATCAGTGCTTTAGTATTGTCAAACTCTTTTTGTACTGTAATGGCAGCTGCTAAGACGTATTTCTAAGGCTATGCATACCTAAATCCAAGAGGAAATCTAGAGGATGGGAATGCTAAGCAGCCAATACAGCCTCTAACCTTCAGCACTACTGAAAGTTGCTATTTACTCAAAAGAAACCACCACCTGAATGTTAGTTAGTGTACTAGGAAAAGAGCTGTTAATTTAAGTTGATTCCACGGTTTTGCTACAATAAAAAATATTTACGGACATTAAAACATGGTAGTTAGAAGAAATACAATTTTGGAGGGGGAGGGAGATTATGCCTTCAAATAACCTACATCAAAAGATTATTTTATTCACCCTTCCCATGATTGCTCAAATGGGAAGGAGATCATGAAAATAAACAGTAATGTACATTAATAAATTACTACAGTGACATATAATAACCTTTGGTTGAATAAAATTGCAAAATAGTAAAATAGCATTTTATTTGAACATTAAATTCTATGTACACATGTAGCAAAACAGTGGATTAAATAAAATTAGTAGAGGACTCCTGAGTGTTCCTAATCTTCAAAGTTAGCTTAAATAACCATCTCCCCACTTACTTGAGTTGTTCAAAAATGGTGCAAAATCTGTAAACAAATATTACATATTGAACAAAGCGTAAAAGTGTTGATCTTTTTTAAGTTACATTTTTTTTTACCTTGTTTTTCACTAATGCTGAAGATAGACAAATAGAAATTCTAGTTAGAAAGACAGACGTAAGTGTTGAGGTAATTATTTCTATTCATTTCCTGCTCATTGACATAAATAAAATGTCTCAACTCTTACAGATTCCCAATTGCTTCTAGTTTTCTCTGGATTTGATTTTGAAACTGATTACTTTGCAATACCTGTTTCAAAACCTCAGTTGTACACATGCTAAGTACAGACTGCAACAAGTCTCTTCATGATTATTGTAGTACTTTTAATTTGTTGTATTTTTATCAAAAAAACTTTAATTCCCAGACCTCTAGGAATTCCCTATCAAAACTGCCTATTCTAATAATAGCACACAAACCTGTTCATATCCTGTACTGCACGGATGACTTTAATCAAAGGATAAATCTACAATCTTATGACATAAGTGAAAAGATGGAAAGAGAAAACATCATCATTTGAAGCACATATCTACTGACACCTAGAAGACTTTTAGCTTACAATTCTAAGAGATCAGAGTTTCTTCCCACTACTTTCTTGGATAATTACAATACATAGATGTGAAATGCTCATATAGTATAATTATTCACAATAAAAAGAATTACTTCTGACATTATCAAGAATACCTAAAGTTTCAGTGACTTTCTTATGAACTGCTATATTCTAACTTCTCTTCAGAAATATGAAGCCATATTTCAAGTTAAAAAAAAAAAAAAAAAAAAAAAAAACACTGGAAAACACTGAAGAGAATGCTGCAAATTTCTCATTTTAGCTAAATGTGATGAGAACATGAATATTCTAAGCTTTACTTGCAGAAATCCAAAGATTTTCTGCTCTTTAATATTTCCCATCAGCAGTAAAATACATGAATATTTATTTTAGCTATTTAGCTCCAAACAAAATTTGTGAGCTCTAATTCAAAACAACTTACTACTTTGCAGAAATGCTTGAAAAGCCTTTTCATGCTGTTTTATTCATAAGCCTTCTTAAGCACTGAAAGCAACATCACAAGGCATGGCCACAAGACCGCAGTCTTTGACGAGGTCTTTTCCAGGAGTCCAGATCTCCTTCACTCATATATCTGAATCAAAGATCCCTGAAAAGCTCAAATTCTCAGGTAGTGATCAAGCACTGCCTAACTCAGCAAATGAATCAACAGAAAGTAGATGCTTTTGTGTAACAACTGACACTGAGAAAAAGTACGACACCTGGGATTTACTTTTCCCATGTCCCAGGACTGTGCCCTAAACCCAGGCTAATGGGACGTTGGTGGAAATACCCTGTCCCCATCTGCCCTTTCCTCTGCCTCTTCGCATTGCAGCCAGGACCTGAGGACAGGAGGGAAAGTCTGAATTATTGTATCAGTCTGCTGTGATTCTGTTCATTTCATAGAGTCTTGTTATAGCAGATGAACACGAGACTTAAACAAAACCACCACTACCACCAAATCTACATACCTCCAGAAACTGGGCACCTCATTTTCAGGTTTGGCAGTGGTAACATGGTAACTCATACACCTTCTCATTGGATTTAAATGCCAGTCACTGATTTTCATTAGTGCATTGCTTTGGCAATAAGCACCCATCTGTGAAATCAGCTGAATAACAATCTAATATGAAAGCAGACACTCTGCAAAATTTGTAATCCCATAATCAAAACTTGCAGTATCAACACTCATAGAATTCATAAAAGGAAAAAGTAACCTGAAACATATGAGGCAACTTAAAAGAGAAAACTATTAACTCTCTTTAAAAGCATCTGCATTTACATATCTGTATCTTAAGAAAGAGTAAAAGCAAGAGAAACCACCCAAAGCTTTTCTTTTTGTCTGGACCCCATATGTTTTTCCTAGCACCAAAAGAAGTGTACACAGCTCTCCAGACTATTTGTGAGAACTGTTTAGAATCTCTGTTCCACTCTTTGTGATAGTTCAGTGCAGAGAATTACACCTAATTGTACTCTTGAAATATTTTAACTACAGAGGTCAGAACTAGTATGAACAATCTTAAAAAGAAAGTCTTAGAAGTCTCAAAATGCAAACCAAGGCTTTATAAATGGAAAACAATCTTCCTTAGTCTTAAGCAGCACAGCACTGAACGTTTAATAAAAATGCCTGTAAATGCACTACCAAATCAAGAACCATTTTTAATTTCTAATAAATGTGAGTTGGTATGGAAAAAAAAAAGCTTTAGGAAGAGCTATTCGATATATCTATTGTGAGCATATTCTACTTTCTGCAAAGCATTTGCCAGTTCCAATCTTTTCAAAATATTTACCTTAATTCAATAGGAAAATTCTCTTGAAAAAACAAATTTCCTTCAACATAACAACAAAATTTGTTCTAGGAATGTTTTCTCTGGAATACTTTCATCAAAATAATTATAAACATGAAATTCTCTCTCCTCACCATAATCTGTGACTGATTTGGGAGCACGTTGTTCTGTTTCTGCATTGCGTTTCTTGTTCTTGGATTTCCAAGCATGATACACCTTTAGCCTTCTATGAAACTCTTCTCTGCAAGCCGCCAGTAGTTCGATATCTGTCTCAAAAATAAGAAAAGAACAGAGGAGTGAGAAAATCAGAAGGATGATTTATGATATGTCATTTATATTTATGGTTTGTTTTTTTTTTGATAGGTACATCAATTAACATTAATATGTTAAATTAGCAGGAAATTGAAATTTTGTAACTGAGCAGAAGTTCTTTGAAGAAGGAGTTAAAAATAATAAAGTACTTTCAAATACAACTAAAAGCTTGTATATGTTCTGTTGATTTGGTATTTTGATTTGTTCTTTAACAGTTGCACAAACCTCCATTGTAATTCAACAGAACTACACAAAAATGCTTTTGGGGACTGTGCGCTTGCTTTTAAGGTGCAGACAAAAATCTTTCCCAATGCAACAATGCAAAATCTTTCCCAACGTCTACAGCTTCCTCAGGAGGGGAGTGAAGGAGCAGCTGCTGATCTCTTCTCTCTGTAACACTTTTCATGTTACTAGAGCTTGACTTCTTTCTCTCTGAAATAAGAAAACAAAACTTACCACAGGATGTATTGATGGTATCACGAAGCTCTGCATATTTCCATTTACTGAGATCATGCTTCTTTGTACCAGCAGCAGCTTTTGTAGCTTGAACTTGAGGACCTCTACAATTGTTTAAAAAATAACATATATTAAAATATATATGTATTTCTTAAGGGAAAGGTAAGGAATAGGGATTGTTACACAACAGGAGGAACAGATCTTACAATCAACACTGCAGCACACTTAACACAACGAAAATGAAGAGCAGGACTGAATTCAAATGCAAAATAACGAATTACTTTAAGATGCTCCCATGATTAAGAAAAAAAGGCAAGTATCTTTCAGGTCCAAAATCTTCCAAAATGAATAATCTGATGGGCTACTTAGAGATCAAAGGAACTGCCATGTATGTGCTTATGTGCAAGAAGACACATACTCGATATATCTGTGTGTACCTCACCCCAGTTTTTTCTTGGCAATAGTCAATATGCAGAACACAGACAGAGTGGCCATACACATTTTCAGTTCCTTTAGAAAAACAGACAAGAAGGGAAAAATATTTCTGAAGGAAGAAAAGGTGTTTCTTCTGCTACTTAAGAGCTGAAAAAAAGATTTTTTTTCAACACTAGAGAAAATATTCCATGCTTCTGACAAAAGTCTAATTTGAGAGAAGAAATCAACTAACTCTATATTAATTTTATAGTGGCTAGCTGAGAACAGCAATAGCTAGTCTGGAGAGGGAAAAAAGTCATTATTATGGAAGATAACAAGGAACAAAAATCACACTGACTAGTACTAAAAGACCCAACCAGAAACAGTTCTTTTCAAAGGCAAAAGGCTTTTATCATGTAAGTAGTGCGCAATAAAGTCAACAGCATATGAGAAACTATTACTAAAATCTCCAACTTCCTTAACAGTATGAATAAGTTGTTATATTTTATATTTTCCTTTTTAGTTAACAAGATATATTTTCCATGAAAGTTTTCTCTGCATAGAAACAGCATTTATGAAAACGGTCATAAAAATAAATCACATCCGTTAAATTTGCTAGAATAAAAACAATCTGTTTAGCCAAATGTTCTTAATAGCAATGGCACCATCTCTTCCAGTGTAATTAAAACTACGGAATATTACTGTTTATTCCAGCCTCAGTTTAATTATTCTTCCTCACTTTACTAATCTGAATCAACACACAGCTTCCAGTTGTGGTACGTGGGAAGTCTGACTAAAAAATCTCCTCTGCCTTTTGATCAGTAGTAAGTACTAAGGGAAAGTAACTCTTCATCACCCTTAGCACTATTCACAACAAGTGTAAAAAAATCCTTAAACAGAGAATTCAATTCAAAATATTAATGTTAACATTTTGTTATCAATAGGACGCCAGTAGGACATTAAAGGATTGCTACTAAATGTAATTTCCGCTATGTGGTGTCCAACCTTGCTGAACTTTAATTTGACAAATCCGGAGGATTTTCCTTATTTAGCAACACCACCTACCACTCTAAGAGTTCGCTACATAATTTAGAGCAGCAAAACTAGGCCGTAAGACCTCTGGTTAAAGTAGTAATCTTTAAGAATGCTAATCCAATTGAACGGCTTAGCTTTTCCATTACATTGCTGCTCTGAGGAGTATCATCCTTGACAGTCACTTGTCACCACTCAATTTGACAATGTTATGCATCATAAATGGTATTTTCAGACTCAAACAACAAACAAAAACTGAAAGGTCTCTAGTCAAAAGTTTCAAGTATATGAATAGTGAAAAAAAAAAAGTCAAACATACAGAAAGAAGTATTGCATTTTTAGTTCAACCATAACAAACAGCTTCTGATTTTAGTCAAAGTCTTGTCGGTTTTACATTTTAAGACTTGGCCATTGCCATTGGAACTATGTCGATATATGCAGTACAGTCTGGCCACCTAGATTCACAGACTAACAGTTATAAACAGCATTGTTTACTTCTGTTTTTAAAATACCACTGCAAGTAACAAATTTAGGCAATAGCTGTGTTCACAATTATCAACACTATGACTAGACATCAATCACATAACACCAACCATGTTCAGACTCCAAAGCGTAGTGCTGTATTTTACAAGATTCACTTTTAAAAACTTCAAACAGTTTAACTTCTGATATAAAACTTCAGACGACGAATGTCAAAAGGTTGTCTTTGTCCTCAGGTGGCACCCAAACACCTAATTACTCACTGGTATGGAGGACACTATAACCATTTCTTTCAACAGAAAATCTATTCTAAGATAAACAACTACGAGACTGTTACAGTAGAATTGTATTCAGACCTAACCCTGTTTCTCCCTCACTCCTGCACTGTACACAAAATCTTTCATTATTTCACACAAGCAATCTCAGAAGAGGATTTTGTTTACATGCCTTGAGAGGGTTTTTAATATGCTTTTAAACAAGGCAATTTTCAAAACTTTTTATTTGAATGGAAATACTGGATGAAAAGTGAAATATTTTCTTATTAAACAAACAGTTATATTAACATTAAATAATTTAATTAACTCTCTTGAATTTGTAGAAATTCTTCTTCCAAAGATGTGGAGCCCCACTTTTCATCATAAGGATGGTGAAAAGAGGAGAAACCTAGATGAACGTTATCTATCACAATTACACAAAATACCAAGGTAGAGAAACTGTTCTTACTGCTTTTTATGTAAATCAATTAAACTAGCAAAAATATTTACTGTAAAATCGGATGATGACTGGTAGTAAAAAAGGTGTTGAAAAAGGAAATTTATCTGAAACAGATCATTTACTTATCTGCTTAGCACTTAAAACACAGAGCCCCCTTTTTTTCCAAACCGTTTCATGTCTGATTTCTTTACAGGAAATGTAAAGAAATTCCTTCAATATTGTTGTCTCACCTACCTAGACAATATTTCTGACATTTCGTTGGCCATTTGTTCCCTATAAAAAAATTGATACATAAGCATAAAACAAATATATTAAAAACAACCTTTATAACTGTGATAGTCTCTTGCCAATCGAGTGCAAATTCAAGAAATCGAGTGCAAATTCAAGAAAATAAACAGCTATTGATTTTTTAAAAGTATCCATCCCAATATGTACATCGACATGATTCTTTGGTAAGATCAAATTAATTACATAAGGCAGTGAAAAATTGATGGTATGTGAAAAATTTTACACAAATTATAACCATCTTTAAATAG
This sequence comes from Oxyura jamaicensis, assembly GCF_011077185.1. NCBI lineage: Eukaryota > Metazoa > Chordata > Aves > Anseriformes > Anatidae > Oxyura > Oxyura jamaicensis. Next base: position 85,533,532 of record NC_048895.1, read on the forward strand.
ACATTATTAGATATATTAGGATATTAATTTATTAGACATAAGCACAGTAGGGTATATAGAGTATTATAAATTGATTTAAAGTTTACAGGTGGGGCATTAGTAAATAAGAGGATAGAATAAATTTCCTTTGAATTAATATTACATTTTTCTATTAGAGTATTCAAATAGAAAAAAGTGCCATACGCAGTCATTTGAGGCTTTGTTCCATTGGCTCTGTAAACAGAAGATATTTATGTTAGGTAGACTATTTCCTTAGTTATCTTTCTAATAATCTGAAGCAGGAAAAGGTTGGTCATATTAACATTTCTTCCTCTCTAATAATTTGTTATCTCTTTTTTTAAAACTATTGTTTTAAGAAGTTAATTTGGAAAAGAAATACAAGTGAAAACTTGAAAACGTTCCAATTTTTCCTTTAAAAAAATCTTTGAAATCAAAGATTTAGAGACATGTTACTGATATGTTTTATGTTTGGATAAGCACATCACAAGAAATAACAACAGTCCTCATTCATTTAGCTGCTCTAGGAACAGGACAGATAGCTTCTTCATGCAAGCTGTGAAAAGACACTGCACCTAAATGCCACAGTGAAGACACACACACGCACACCTACAAAAGTGCCAGTATCAAATAAGGTACAAATTAGAACTTGGAATATTCTTACACAGCTAAGAAGAAATCTCATTTGGGCAGAAAAGTCTCTACTACTTCCTTCTAGATTTAAAAATCTTATTTAAGAAAGGATTTACATTGCTATGTTAATTTGTTCAGACCATTCTGTACTTTCTAATCATTCAGAAGAGTCTTCATTCTCTGAACACTACAGAGCAGGCAGAAACTTGCAGTTATAGCTGCCAGGATGGTTACCTTACCATTTCTGGATTTCACAAGACAAAGACCAGGACCACCTGGGAGCAGCAGGAAACACTGAGCTTCACTAATATAGGAAAGTTATTGAGTTCTCTGACCCCTTCTTGTCTAATCCCTCCCTTCTTCCATCTTCGCAGGTATTTTGCCAGGTGGTAACACTACATGACTATTAGTAAATTAGTAAGTACATGAAGGTTTACCTTCAAAGTACTGTATTGCACCAAAATCCAAACAGGGAAAGCAAGAAGGTATACAGAATGCTGTCTGTGAAGCAATTAATTTGGACATTCAACTGAGCATATTAAAATCATACCTGAGCCAATACGATAGCGATTGTCTAAAAACTGAGACCAAAACCACAGTAATCTGAGTTGAAGTGTCTATAAATTAATATTGTACATGACAAAAAAAATTACTTAGTTATGGCTCGCAGGCACAGAGCTACTAAAAGTATACAGCTAAATGAAATGAGAGTAGTAAAGAGAACACATCTTGGAGCTTGAAATTCCACAGAAACACTTAAGATTTTCTTATACAATCTTTTTTCAACAACAACAATCTAATGAAAACTCACATCACTAGACCAGTGACATGATCATGTCCTACATACAATTTGACCAGTAAGAACTATTTTTATTGGACATCTATGCCAGATTCTCACCAAACTTATCCCAATAATGCTGTGTTCTTGATAAAGAAAAAGAAAGCCAGCGCTGGTTAATGTACAGACCCTTTAGAAAGTACCCTGGCTGGGTAGCAAAGCTTTGCTAAATATTGTCTCTGTCTTGTTCTTATCTGAACCGGGTAATCTGAAATTAGAACTATTCCTAGTAAAAGAAAAAAAAAACACCTATTTTTAATGAACTGGTAATTGCTGAGATGTCACTCAAAGATATCTTTTTATGTTAGCTCTTTCAGAGAACTACATAGAGAGCACATCTTAAAGATACTTTCTGGGGAAGAAACAAACCCACACAGTTAGAAAATACACCAACTACATGTACATTTGCTGTCTATAAAGCTTCTTTAGAGGAGAAGAGAGCTCCTGCTTTGGAGGCAGTGTACATCTGTACAGCAAAAGCAGGCACTTCTACAACACACCAAAACAAAACAAAAGTTGGATTTTCAAACCCATCCATGTTAAATATATTAATTCTGTGGCAATGAACATATGGACTCCGATGCAAGTTGCAAGCCAAGCAAAAAACCTTTTCTTATCTCTACTTCTGCTCTTTTATACCCATCCTGAGACAGCACAATACCATGGCAACTTCCTAGCGACAGAATACAGCCTACGTGCACTTTGTTACTCCCTCCCTGCCCAAGGTTAAGCAATCACATGGTAGCACTTATATTACAAAAACAACATCTCGGTGCTTTCCCAAGTTCTTCCTAAGGTTCTTTACCAAGTTCTTCCTTCTGCCAACCAAAGCAACAAGACTTTGGTGGCTATCCAAGTTCGTGTACACCTCTGGTCCCACATAATTCATTCTAAAAAAAACTTACCTGTCAGGACACAGAAATAACTTATTTCTGCCTTCAAAGAGGTCTTCTTGTTCAAGTAAAACAAAGCAAAATAAAACACACAAATTCATAACACACTATTTAAAGCATAAAGTATAAAAAAAGGGTACTTTTTTTTTTTTACAACTTACCACTGAAGAATTTCCATTCCCTACTTTAAACCAGTCATAAAAATCGTAATTTAAAATGGTTGCCATCCTTGCCAGAACTCCAGAAAAGAGAACTGCAGTCATATTCACAAACACCCACTAAATTACTGATGTAGCAAGACATAAAATGAAGATACTATTTAATTAATAGAAAAATACATAAAACAAACAAGAGTTTCGTTTTCACAAAGGGGCAAGAGAAAAAAAGAGAGAAGTTTAAGCTTTTAACTCCATACCTGCACAATCCTACATCAAGCTTTGTCTCTTCAGTGCTGAGTTCTGCTCCAGTCTGGGCAATTCTCATTGCAAGTTCACGATCACGACGTTCCTGTTCAAGAACTGCCTGGTGCTGGGTTTCCTCTTCTCGTTCTCTAGCTAGCTGAGCCTCAATTTCAGCCTGTATCATAAAAATATGTGTAAAGAAAAAAAAAAGTACATTTAGCTTTAATCTATAAAAAAACAAAATAGTACATAAGCAAAAATCAGCAAAAAAAAATACGCAAGTATGTTTATAGCTTTTCAAAATCTATTTTATTATATAGACTTAAAGTTTGTCTACCATCATTAAAACTGATGACACAGAGCAGTATGATAATTCTCCACAGCACTAGCACAATACTCACTTGATATTCTGCACTTAGAATTACAAGATTTTACAAAAAGCACTGCTTTGTACTTAGGTTTGTTGTACATTTTGAAAAGGGATGAAGATGAACACTGAAATCTTCTGTGAGCCTGATCTGGGTTTGAATTTAAATACATTTCAAAATTTCTACTTACTGCAATGGAAAACTAATCCAAATATAATGCCTCTGCAGAACAAAGCTGCAATTCCAGCTTACCATCATTATTTAACAACAGGACTTGTAAACATAGTAAGTAAAATGTGACCATTCAGTTCAAACTTCTGGAAGTCATTATGCCAACACTCAGCACTGCCTTTCTTGTGTCCAAAAGCCAACACAGGAGACAAAGTCACTTCCCACTCGCCATCATGAATTTGCACCAGTGTGCAACACCAGAGTGCAACACCAGTGACTTTTCCCTTTGAATCCCATTGCAGATTGTCTGCCAGTGACTACCACCAGAAAGAAAGATAACAAATAATTAACTACGTAGAAGAAAAAAGTGCCCTACTGGATTATGTATCTTGCTTTGTATCCAAATGCAGCAAATGTTCTTAAGTAAAAGTGTAAATTACATTCTGCGCTGCAGATCTTCACATCTCCGAAACACAAATAAATATTGTCCCTGAAGATGCTCCCAGTCCTGGCAAACCACATTTTGAAATGTTCTAGCAAGCATCCAGTTTGCTTCCTGAGTGGACACCATTTAATATATTTAAACTGTTCCTGAATGGAAACTTATCCTACCAGCTTCTCCCAAAACACTAGGCACATCTGTAATGGTCTCCACGCAATGATTCAGAGACTAGTCAAATAGCAGCTTACTCTTTTTACATTTAACTTCTGTAAGCCAGAATTGCTTACTATTCTAGTACAGGTGATAGACAACAACACTGGAAAGCTCCATCTTTCATCAGTTAGGCTCTAACCTTTGCATTTGTTCCAGGTACTTGCTTATCAGGAATAACGGTGAGGCGATAGAAAAGGGCATGCAGAAACAAGGAGGAAAATCAGTATTAGACTAACTCTAAGGATAACAAAATATAGAAAAGGAGAAAAATTCTGTTTCTGATTAATCACGGAGAGGACTTTAAAAGTCTGTGATCACCAGAGACAGACAAGCACACTGCCTTGTGCTTATGGCAACAGCCCCTAAGGGGATGCTTATTCTTTCTGAAACTCCTCTCCACCCAGGTCACACAGAGAATCTCAGAGACAACAGGAAAACAAGATCTGGGTCCTAACACAATTCAAAGAAAAAGAGCTCATGGTGGAATCAGTAAGAAGCATCAGAAATCAAGGCAGATGAAGAAGGAGCAGGGTTTGAACTGCATGTATTCTACACAGATGTAGTTAAGGGGGGTACTAGTAGCCTCTCAATATTACTAATATTCTGAAAATGTTTACAAGTAAGCTGATACCTGACATGGCCTGAGTCTGCATATGACTTTTCCAAAAAAAAAAAAAAAAAAAAAAAAAAAAGAGTGCCCCAAACTTGCCACAGCTTCATGTACTTTCTCTGGATACCACTCAGACAAGTCTGCCTCTGTCTTGTCTGCTTTACACTTCCCCAAGCAGGTATTTACACACACAGAGAAGTGTATAATTATTTTTTATTATTATTAAGTGCATATATATGCCTGGGGTACAGCTCAAATGACAGGTCTCCAGCTAGACACTGTGCTGCTAATCACAGCCCCTTGAGCCTGGCAGTCCTGCCAGTTTTCAAGCTACCTCACTGTCCACTTATCTAGCCCATCCCTCATCTCTTTGCCTAGGAAGATGCTTACGAGAACAGTGTTGAAAGCACAGCTAAAACTGTTTTAATAATGTTCACTTCTTTCCCCTTACCAACCAAGCCAATAATCTCATCAGAGAAGGCTATCAGATTAGCCAGGCATGGCTTCCCTTTCATAAATTCATGCTAGCTACTATCTTCTTGTCCTTCACACATTTCTAAAAGGTTTCCAGAATTGTTTGCTCCTTCACCCTCCTCCCAGGGACTGAAGTGAGGCTGACCATCCTGTAGTTCCCCAGATCCTCCTCCTTGCCTTTCACAAAGTCAGGAGTAGCACTTTCTTTCTTGCAGTCTGCAAGAACTTCCCCTGAATGCCATGAGCTCTCAAAGATATCAGAAGTGGTTTTGCAATAACACTGGTCTGCTCCTTCAGCACTCACGGGTGCATCCTATCATGTCTCATGGACTCACATGGTTCCAGTTTAAACGTTCTCTAATCTGACTTTTCTCCACTGAGTGCATGTCTTCCTTGTTCCAGACTTTCATAAGAGTCTCAAGGACCTAAAATTCCTGATAGCTAGTCTTATTAATAAAAGTAAAGTATCATTCTGTTACTTTTCTATTTACTTTTGCTTTATTTTTTTCATTATTAAAACTGTAAGTTGCTAAAAAAAAAAAAAAAGGGAACTCATCCTGCTGTCTATTCCCATTCAGTTATGTCAACAAACACTGTGAGAAGAATTTTTAGAAATAATAATACTTTTAGACATTACCTTTTTGGTCCTTTCTGTCTTATGTCTCGGAAAAAACATACATTCTTAATCCAAAAATCTCTCCGGCTTCTGCTGCCAGCAGAAGCTTTTTTATGCCTCTCATTCACATGCACATTCCTTCCTACCTGAAAACTGAATTTATCTTATGCATCTTTTCCTCCTTTTGTAGTTGTAATTCAATAATAGCACTAATTCTAGACAGATTATATTAAGTGTGCCTAATGTAATTAATACTGCTGTATAATTTTGAAACTCATTTATAAGCCATTAGACTGCGTGGAGGTCCTACACTGTGAAAAAGATTTAAAAAGCTACAAAACCAAAACAAAACAACAACAAAAACACAGCTAAAATGTTACCTGAATTCGCTTTTCTTCCTCTTCCCTCTTTTTCCTTTCTTCCTCTTCCTGTTTTCTCTTTGCCTCAATCTCAGATTTCCTGTTACAAAAGAGGAAGAGGAAATGAAAAATTTTGGTGAGTTATTGCAAAGTAAGTGAACAAGAGATATGAAATCATCCTCCATAAAATTAAGTGGTAATCCAAGAGTCTATATAGTCCTGATGACAAGATCCTGTATGTAAAGCCAAGGGCCTTTCTAAATCCATTTTTACTCCCAGCTGCATCATAAAATATCTTTCATCGTCTATTCTGATTACACCTGAATTAGAAATTGTCATCAGGGGAAAGGAAGTATTTTAACAGCGGATAGCACACCGCAAAGTGACTCTCTTTAAGCATAGGATTATTATAAGTAACCTCATTAAAGTGCCTTCCCTATTTTCTTCTCATTCTAAAACCAGCAACTTGTTTGACACTCACAGACGCCTTTCTTCTTCTTCCTTCCTTCGGCGCTGCTCTTCCTCTTCACGTCTCTTTCGTTCTTTTTCCATTTCCTCTTGGATGCGTCGTAGCCTCTCTGCTTCCTCTTCTTGCTGTTTCTTCTTCTGCAGTGCACTCAGAAGCTGCTCAGAGCTTCTAACTAGAGCATCATATTCTTGCAGGATCTGTTCTCTAGTCATCATAGTGGTCTGCAAAATGATACAACAAGAGGGTATAATATTCCTTTTCACTTGTAATTCACTTTTTAAAAATGTGTATTTGAAAAATCTATTTGAGAACTGAAAGCACTGAGCGCTGTAATTAAATTATACTTCAGAACTGGGGACCTTGAACATGCCTTCCTTCCTTCCTAAAATCCTCTGGATCCATTATTCTCCTCTCTCTTATAAAACTGTAGGAAGTAGTCTCCATTTTATCACTGAAACTAGACATGATTTTTCTTTAAAAGATGCCTTCATTTCTGAAACCCCACAGTTATGCAACAGAAATTAATGCTTACCATCCTAAGATGAAAACTGAGATCTTACTAGTTTTATGTTTTAATAAGGAGCACATTGTAAGTAATAGATTAAAAAAAAGCTATCAGTGGCAAATAACGTGTTGAAAGAAAAAATAATGCAATTGCCTCCAAATTTCATTGATAGTGATGATTTAATTAATGATGAATTAATTAATGATTTAATTAATTTGAATTTTACAATTTACAATGATTTATACCACTAAAACTGTGACATGGGGTGTCTCCTAACCTTTTACAAGGATGTATCATGATGAGAATCAAGTTGTATAATTTTAATTAGAAAAGAAAGAAGTATAGGTTGATAGGCTAACTCTATAACTGCTCCAACAGTGATTTTAAACAACAAATCTTCATACAGGACACTTAGAAGGCTATTTACATGGTATGAAACACAGAACTCAAGTTTTTTTTTCCTAACACTGGTAAATTCCAGTGAGCTTTCATTTTGTCTGTGTGCTTTCCTTGTAAGAGACTAACAATTATAGGCCTTGATGCAAATTCAGCAACTGATTTCCCTTCATGATCAGGTCTGAAAAAAACTTAATAACTGGAATATCAATCTCCTCACTCTGTGATAAATGCTTGTAAATTTCAGCCCTGATTAATAATAAAAGCAACAAGCAAACAACTAGCAACACCCATCTCACAAGATCAAGACACATTTTTGCTTTAAACTCTCCAGTGCCAATTTTGAAACACGGATAATAATTCAAAAATCCAGATTTACTTCAGTTACATTCACAAATAATTTGGAACAGGATGTAGTAGTGCCCACTGTCTCTGAAAAATGACACTTCTATATTTAAATGTCTTTCCTTTAAAAAAGAAAATACTTTGACCTTCTACTTTAGATTAAGGTTTTAAAAGATTCCAGTAGAAAGAAACTATTTCTCCCATACCTTAATTTTGGTCATTGAAGCATCAATAGAATATTCCAGCTCCTTGATCTGCTTGCTTGTTTCTGCTTTTCCCTCCTTCAGAGCACTTACTACTTCATTAAATTTATCAAGTCTCTTCTTCAGTGTACGCACCTTTATCAGACCATCAATGCTGTGAATTTAAGACATTTTATTTGAGATGTTTTTAAAAGGTGACATATTTGAAACTACAGCTACCATTCACATTAAAGAGGAGTCAAACTATGCCTTCAGATGAATCTCACCATCTTTCTGAAATTCAAAAATTATCAGCATGAACTAATTGAACCATAAAGAAGCCTTTTAATAACAACCATCATTAATACCAATCACCGATGACCAGGTCTTTGAGCAAATGGTGACTTAAAATGGAAAAATGGATTTTTATTTTGATAATCAATGCTTTTGTCTCAGTAACAAATCATTAGAATCACCACCACTCGAAAACTTTGACTGGAGTGATGAATTTGAGATGTGACATTGAAAGATCAATAACAGGACTGAATCAGATAAAACTTAATTATACAACATGGAATCAGATCATTAGACTCCACAGCAAAAAAAAATATCTAGGAGAAAAAAAAGGCATCGAGGAAAACTTGCAGCTTCTTAAAGAACCAGAAGGCCATACACACAAATTACAATGCTGCAGACAGTCTTCCTAAAAAGAAGTCACTGAAATCAGAAATGCCAAGGACCAAAATTATACATAACTATCAAAAGGATGTAAAATACATGTATGTATTTTATATATATGTAAAATAATCCCAGTATTAAAGACCAGACAGCTGGATCTCTATGAAAGAAAAAAAAAAAGTGTCAGCAATGCTTAATGACCAGTGGCTTTTCCATCAGTATTCCATGCAATCAGATTAAAGCTAATGGAATTACTTGATTCCAAGGAAAGGCAAGACAGACAGAACAAATAATTATTAAGCTAAAGAAGAAAGGGAGCCTATAATGGAAGGTGTGAATGAATAAAGGACAAGAATTATTGAACTTAAATTGCAGTTAGAGAGACATAATTAAGGATTCCTAATACCTAAGCTATCACTGAAGGATTTTATGAACAAAGAGCTTAATAAACATCTCTTTGGAAATGTTCAGATTTATAGAATCACAGAACAGTTTGAGTTGGAAGGGACCTCCAAAGCCCACCTAGTTCTACTCCCCCCCCCGCCATGGGCAGGGACACCTCCCACCAGACCAGGTTGCTCAAAGCCCCATCCAGCCTGGCCTTGAACAGCTCCAGGGATGGGGCATCCACAGCTTCTCTGAGCAACCTGGGACAGTATCTTACCACCCTTTTCATTAAAAAGAAAATAAGAAAAAAAAAAAAAGTCTTGCTTATATGTAATTTAGGTTTTAGTGTTATTTAGCTATTCATCCTTGGGAAAGAGAGGTAGAATATGGTACCTCTCAAAGTCCCTTTCAATCATATTTAGCACACACACTATGAAGATACATTTAATTCAGCATAGTACATCTCTTCTTTATATTCACAAGGAAGTATTATAGAAATACCAATTTTCTTCAGGAAAGGAATATCCTCTTACCGTGGTTTGTGTTTTCTCTTACAAAGCCACATACGAATAGTCTTTTGTATTTTGATGCAGGCACTGGCTCGGTATTTTATCTTATTTTTCACTGTAAACACAGAAAAGACACTGAGTCTCAATGGTTTAAACAATTTAACACAACTTTTATATTCCTCACACACCTGATGGCTACTGTATGTAGCTTGCATGCATTGAGAGCTAGGTCCACACTGGAAACCAAACACCTAAGATATAACAGAATTGACAATCCCGTGCTAGGCTTAAGGGCTACCCCACAAAACAAACAGGCAGAATTCAGCGCCCAGCACACACACACCAAATAGAAAAAAAAAAAAATGCAATCAAAACTCCTATCACCACCAACCTCTACTCCTCACCGCTTTGTTTCTACTGCAAGGTGGGCAGGCCAAACAGTTAGAAACTATTTGATATTTGATAGTGATCTGCTTATCAGCAGTAATAACTGGAGTGGAGGTGTCAGCCCTGTTATTCATATCATTGCTTCCAAACATGCAGATTTCATCCGGAGATAACCTCTGTGCAGGCACTTCCCAGGTCTAAATAACTCAGTGGTGTCAGTTGAGAGTTGAACTGTCTTTTCCTACTGATGTCTCTTCCCCCACAATCCTTGTGCTTGCTAGCTATTTCTGAGCAGGTGTTTACCCAGGCACTGGTAAGCACCCAAACATACCGGAGGTGGGGAGATACAGTCTACCACCACTTTTACAAACCTCAGCTTTAAGCGCTTATATACTTCCCTAACAAAAGCCTAAGAAATCTCACCAACCCAGAAAGTACTCAGATTTCAGTATGGAAGCATCTGCTATACATGCCCCTGGCCACATTTCAAGGTGGTAATAATTGGTTTGCTCTATTTTTTAACAAACATTTAGATTAATAAAGCATAAAATACATACATTTGATCACTGAGAGTGAACACCATTGAACTTTTTTCCAACGACTGCAGATAAGCCAGTGATTCACTCGTTTAACTAGCTCTGCTAAGTGATCCGGATCAGACTTCATTATCTGGTCAAACTCTGCAAACTAAATGCAAAACCAGATTTACAAATGAGGAAAACAGAGTGTTAGACTATGTTTCTATTTAAGAGCGAGTTAAAAAAATAAAAAAATAAAAAAGTAAAATATTATTAATGCAAACTATGCCACCATTACACTGGTTTTCAATTAATTCCAGTGAGCATGTACATCTGGGGTATTTAACAATAACAGGAATGACTACTGTTTTATTTTTAAATTGATGTGCAACACTTAGCATTTTGCATAATCCAACCATTTATTAAACACTAAAAATCTGTTGCCTACATTTTTAAGAATTATTTGTTTCTCCACTTCCTGAATACTCACTCTGATCTTCTACAATTTCATGACACCTCTAATTCCGTATCTAGGGGAAAATAAAAACCTGAAAACCTTTCTCAATTTTTAATCTTTCTGTAAGAAATCCAAGTAAAGGCAATCTTTTCTGAAAACCCTGCACTTCTACTTTTTGGTAATTGTATCTTCAAATGACTACAATTTTCCTTCGTACAGCTCCCTACTTCTTTCTCTGCCTAGCAGCAGCAATGCTCACAATCAGAGAAAGAGATTTCAGCTACAATAGACTTTAGTAGAAAATATTTATTTATTTGCTCTGACGTCTTAATATTTGACAAAATAGTCTTAAGTGACTGGTACAACATCTGGGCAACTTGTGGAACACAATCATTACTTCAGACATACAGCAGCATTAGCAACAATACCATGAAATCAATTTTATGAATGTTACCATTGATTCCCCCCCCCCCAGATTATGAACAGTGTTTATGAAAAACCCTGGGCAACCTTATTGAAGTTGGTCACATTTTCAACAGGGTGTTGAACAAAGTCTCCTTCAAAGGTCCCTTCCAACCCAAATTATTCTATGATTCATATTCATGTAGTGCAGGAAACATTACCTTGCCGGGTCTGAAAAACACCTTGGTTAACCCAAATTTGTAATCTACTTCATTCAGTCCCAAAGCTTTAAACAGTGCCTGAAACACAGAAAACAGTTAGGTTGATATTTTTCCCCCTTCAAAATAAAACAGTAATACATTTTCAGATTTCTCTCTTACTTTGCAAAAGAGTCTAGGATCCAGTCGTGCCAATTTTTCAGGCAAGTATTTCTTGTACATATTATACAGTTCATGAAATGAAGCTCGCGAAGGGAAACCACCTTGCATCAAGTCCAGAACAGACACCATTCCTAAATTCACAGAAACACATGCACAAAAGGTGGAATCAGCAAAATGCAAATAAAGCAGGGATTTTTATGATAACTTATGGCATAAGCCTCACAGACGTTGTTCAGAGGCCAAACCACAAATTTCAGCTGGGGCTTGATTTAGCCTCTAAAATTTCTTGATCATGTGATCATTCACAAAAAGTTAATACCAAACAGATGAGAAGAACCCATACAACTTTCTCCCTTTCTGAGAAATAAGTAACATCTAGTCTTGTGAGCATTTTTTTTTTTTTGTCATTCTTTCTTTTTAGAAGACTTGATATTTTGTAATTCATTTTTAAAGAAAGAAACAAACAACGCCCAGCCAGGCTTTTATTTTTAGCATGCAAAAGATATTTGTGAGTTGTGGTACAGATGCAGGGTAAAATGTAAATGGAGTGCTAGAACATTTTGTGTTCTTGCAGCACTAGGTATCAGCTGATATGGTGTAATGCTGTTACTATATTTTAGCTGTAACTAGGGCATCAGTGAAGCACAGACACAAAGTCAGGAAAAGGTTCAAATCACTTCAGGCAAAAAAGGCTATGCCAGATTTTGCCCACTGCTTTACATAACCCTACAACACGTTTTCAATATAAGTTTAAAAGCTTAGAAGTTTACCTGTAATTCGTGGTTGCTGTCATTATAGAATGTCTTTTTGCACTTCATCTCACTGCTACTTTTTAAACTTTACATATTATGACTTTTTTTTTCTTTTTTACTAGGTTGAGCTTCATTTACTGCAGCTTAAGTAAGTACACATGGAAAAGTGAGCTTGTAAGGCTACTGTAAAACATTGCAATTGTTATGGTGGGAAAAAAGTTTCATTTTTTATTTTTGCCTCTCTGACATGCTATTAACCTGAAGAAATCCACTGCTAAATGTTCTTAATGGAATTCTAATTGCTGAGAAGTTATCAAGGTTTTGCAATGGTAACACAACGTGAAACACAGGTGGGCTTGTTAAAACACCAGCTCCAGAACCTAGAAATAACTCCAAAAAGAGAAAAAAAAAAAAAAAAAAAAAAGGCACGAGCTACTAAACATACAAAAAGACAGAAAATGGAAAAATATTGAAGTAGTTTTGTGAATAAACACCCTATGAAGAACAACAATAACAACATTAATTCCCAAGAAAGCCTTTCATTCATCTGTTTGGTGAGGAATGAGCAAAACTGTTAATATTTGTCCTTTAAAATAAAGATGTAACTTTTGAAAGTGCCTATTTCATGAATAATGAAAATATAGCATCACAATTTATAACATAAAGCAACAGGAAGGACGATGCTGAAGTTGGAAGCTCAGCTCCAAATCAAACACTAGTATAAAGAAATTCTGAAAAAGTAAAACAGACAACTCTAGCATACTATATATAAAAATCAAAGAAAACAGGCATCAATGACTAGATATCTCAGATAATACATGCTTCTCTAAATGCACAAAGGGGTTTCTCACAGAAATTCCCACAACAATTTAGGGGAATTCTGTTGCTCTGGACTGAGCTGTTGCACTATTAATACTCTTGGCAACACAAAGAGATAGGATTCAGCTCCATATCAGGAAATCTAAGTTTCATAGAATCACAGAATGGTTTGGGTTGGAAGGGACCTTAAAAACCATCTACTTCAACCCCGCTGTTATAGGCAGGGACACCTCCCACCAGACCAGGTTGCTCAAAGCCCCATCCAGCCCGGCCTTGAACACCTCCAGGGATGGGGCATCCACAGCTTCTCTGGGCAACCTGGGACAGTGCCTCACCACCTTTGTAGGAAACAATTTCTTCCTAATATCTGATCTAAACCTACCCTCTTTTAGTTTAAACCCATTCCCCCTTGTCCTATCCCTACACTCCCTGACACAGAGTCCTTCCCCAGCTTTCCCGTAGGCCTCCTTTAGGTACTATAAGGCCACTATAAGGTCTCCCCAGCGCCTTTTCCCCTCCAGGATGAACAAACCCCAATTCCCTCAGTCTGTCTTCATAGGTGAGGTGCTCCAGCCCCTTGACCATCCTCATGGCCATCCTCTGGACTCATTCTAATATGTGCATGTCCTTTTTGTGCTGGGTGCCCCAGAGCTGAATGCAGTATTCCAGTGGGGTCTCATGAGAGCAGAGAGGCGAATCACTTCTGCTTCTTTTGATGCAGTTTAAGTGCCAATACATGACTTCTTACACATGCACCAGGTGTCTTAACTCTCATTAAAAGCAAGGGAATAAACAGCTGATGGAAAGCAGAATGACTCTTCTTATACAGATGAGACCTTACCGCTGTTCAAATTAATCACTTCTGTGTTTTATTAACTAAAATGAGAAGTTACTGAGCACCTAAGTAACTGTTTATAAGGCATAAATAAGCTACCTTCTAGAAAGCAAGGGTTCAGTATCAAATAAGTATCAATTCTATTCCACATATTTCAAACTTAGATCAATCTATAATGGCCAAGTAAATAAAAAAATATCAGAGGGAAAAAGATCAGAGGCATACACTACCTGAACATTGAAGCTGAGAGAGGATCTGCCCCCCTTCAAAATGGTGACTTGTCATCTTTAAGTTAGGTTTGATGCACCGAATAAAGCTAGATCCCTGTTACCAAAACAATGAGTTAGCAGAATCTGTACATTTTGAAACCTCCTGAAATATGTAAGTCATTTAAGAATTACTGGTGGCGGAGGAAAGGGAAGAAATAAAACAATACCTTTCTAAAAAAGAAACTGACATTCTTTTGCTCTCATACATTCTTTTTTTCAGTCCAGCCTTTCTTTTGATGTAACTGACCTCAATGCTCAAGCCATTAATTGGAACCTTGACTTTCGGGTTTTCAGTGAACTGTTTTGCTTACCACTGGAACAATCTAACTAAGATTTAGCGGTCTAGATTCTACTACAATCATCTCCACAATCATATCACCTAAATGCCTTCTTTCTCCAGAGTTCACATGCTACCAGTCTCCTGACACTGGAATCATACCAGATGAACTTGATCATCCCTTTTTCTAGCTTTCATTTCTTACAATTTCTTTTGGCTCATGTCTTCACTCTCCCTTCCCTCACATGGTTCCAGCCTGCTCTCATCCCCAAATGTATTACCTCTACGATTTTGACCACTGCTTTCTCTGGTCAATTCATAGCCATCCTCTATTTAAGGATGATTTTTTTTTTTTGTGAGGCATCGTTGATTACTCAAATTTTTCTGTTAACAGGTAGCCGATGATAACCTCCTACCTTATAAACTAAAATGAAATTGGGACTAACAAAACATATTTCTACTGCTGGTTTGCAGTGTTTTTCACAGACCAGAGTGAGAGAGAACCCACCAAGGAACCTCTCTAGTAACAACACATTCTTGGACGTGGGTTAGTTGAAGTCAGAGCAGAGCACCTCCAGCCACATTTTTTCCCTGGACTGACTCTCGGTTCCACTGTGCTGTGAATGATGGAGGTTATCTTTCTTTCAGACCATCCTCATGATTTCTGTGAAACCTTAACTATACTCCACCACCTGTCCAAATCATTTGCCTTGTTTTTGCCCTTCTTTTGACAGAGCATAATCCCCTATTCACAATTGGTTAGAACACTCTGTCAAGAGAAACAAGAATGTGTTCCTACAAATGCATCTTCTAAAAAAATCAGTATGTTGAATTGCATGGAGAATTCTGCAAGCTATTGAATTACATCAGCTAAAACAGCAAATTCTCGTTAGGGGAAGCAGGTTCTTTGAGCATCTGTGTATCTGCAGCCTACCACAAAAGTGAAATAAAACATTCTAGTTCTAACTAGCTTATGGAATCTGAAAACAGAAATTTATAATTTATTGTCTTACTGCTAAATAACATCTCTGAATCTTTTGAAAATTAGTCACCGATGATTACCAATGAATGGAGGGAAATGAAACTGACAAGAATGGAGATTGCAGCTCAGACAGTTTTAGTATTTTTTACCTGAATTGTGTAACTTCCATTCTACTTTTTTTTTCAGAGTTTTGCTTTTGTTTTGTTTTGAAAGGCAAATTAATACTCATCACCTGCAGAGCAGGACATTTCAAAGGTGTCATATAACTGCAAACTCTGAAGCAAATATTTATCACTAGACATGAGACATTTACATGAGATAATGAATTATGACTTATATCAGAAAATGATAAGCCGCCTGCATCTCTGTATATACTTACAGTACTGTGAAGCTTCTCAAGAAGCAAATTTAACTGAGTCTGCAAAAGAAAAGACATTTCAGTAGTCTTAACAACCACAAGTATACATACAGAACAATGATACAGCATTATTGCATGCACATTTACTGTTAGTAAATCAAACGGAATTGATAAATCAAACATTCACATATTTTAACAGACAAAATCATGTAAGAGTGCATGAATGGTCCTGAAGAAATTACTTATGTTTAACTGTACAACACCACTATGTATGACCAGTTACTTACAACAACATAGTTATCAAAAAGAAGTGCATGCACATTTGGGAAAATAAAAGAAATATGCAATAAAGTTATAAAGGAAATGAGACTGAGCAGCAATAATCCAAAAAATACACTGAAAATTTGTGAAAGTCCAGATTTAATCTTTAACAAGCCTATTTGTATGTTAAATAACACCAAAAGTATATGAGATAAACTCAGCTTTTTGGGGGGGAAAGCTGTATTGGCTTGAGAGTCTAAGTCAAGTCATTTCAGTAAATGAATCGTCAGAATGTATTTTTAATTCTAAACTTCCAAAATTTTAATTCTGCATCGATGAAAACAGACTGTAATTTTAAACTACATTTAACTATGGATGTATTTAAACATACTGTGATAATACCACAAATCTGCACTAATTTGGAGAGAAAAGTTCAGAATTACCAGTTATGGAGGATATTGGGAAACAGTTGCCATTGGTAGGGATGTAAGTTGGTAGTAACTTAAATATTCCAGGACCACATCAGAAAACCAGACTTACACTTTCACTTTATGGATGTGTCTGTTCTACCACACAGATTACTGTTGCGTTAGCCTTTCTAGTTTACTAGCAAATGTTAGGTATATAGACTGAAGTAGGACAAAATTCTGAATGTCCTAACATACTCATTTTCTGTACTGGCACCAAAAAGGAAAGGATCTTACTTTTGACTGATTTTTTTAACCAGATCTTTCAATTACCTCAAGTACTGGCAAACAGATTTGTATCAGCAATATGCATCACCTACAGCTGTCGGTGTTCCTTCCAGTAGACGCAATTGTATTTTGTATGTTTCATGGATATAGTTAGAGAGACAGAAGGAGTTCCACAAGAGGTATGACAAACATTGATAACCTCCTGCTCAGATCTCACATACAGTTTTCATCTACTTTGAATATAACTTTTATCTTTTCTTAAGTAGGAAACACTTTATTTTGTAGAGGAAAACCTAATTTCCATCAACAAAATATGGTTCTGCTAGAGGAAAAATGCCCCTTCCTTATAGTCATAACTTGACAAGAAATAGGAGACTCCCTCGGGTTAATTTCACTAATGATCATATAAATAAGGCATATTGCTAAAACTATTGCTCTTTGAATTATCACAATTTAATCCATCATTACTATATCAAGGTAAAACTATCCCGAAGATTCTTGTGTAGATCTGATGAAGTAATTAATCTTCATTTCCTCAACTGGTTTATGTGAATTAATTTTAATTAGTTGTAAGGAAGGGACGTGTGAAGGGCTTTGTAAAAACAACTCCCTCCATCATCTAGTAATTGATGTAATTAGAAGAATTCAAGACTGACTGACATATTGACAGGTTGAGAATTCTTATTCTTATAGAGATGAAATTTCTACTCAAATAACAAAGTATTTTGACGGCATCTGAATTGAAATTTTCAAGGCTATTAGTGCTCATCAATAGTACATGTTGTGTCTGGGAAGGTAACAGTAAATGAATTACTGAAATTAACACACACATTCAAAATGCCATGAAAGTTGAAAACACTGAAAGAACTATAGATTGATGGGCCAGATCCAAAAAGGACTTTTAGTTTTGTTCTAGATGCAGAGGTGAACACCAAAGACCAAAATACAATCCAGAACGTTCCCACTCAATTGCTGCTTAACTTATGAAATGCCTCCCTTTTTACTTAACCCTTCTTGGACAACTGTATCTTTCACATTTCCACATTTACTGCACATGGAATGCTAAATCCAAGAGGAACTAAAAACCCAGATGGAAGAAAGTGGAAATTATCTCAAAAGATCCCAGTTGCTTTCATTTTGAAAATGCAATTATAAAACACAATGGATCTCAGCTTCACCTACAACAGATTCATGGTTGCAGGGCTTGCCCAGGAGGTCACATATCTGCATGTAATTCCATTTTTCATTCTGTCCTCTGTTCATACATTTTATATTAAACCAATTGCTACAGCTTAATTCTACAACCGCTATATAATAGGAAGGAGGAGGAAATAATGATCAGAGCAAAACTCAAGAGAGCAGAATGGCCAATTCCCAGCTAAATTCCAGAAACACTACTTTACAAGTCAGACCATCTCTCCTATGCTTCCAAAACAAAATTTATTTTTGGATACGTAACAGCGCATCACCAAAAGGGTACAAGGAATTCCCTCTGCCAGACTAACCAATAACTTACTGCCAAGGGTCATACACTTAAGAGTTAAAACACTGAACACAGTATAGACCAGAATCAGAATACAGTTGCTATACAAAAAGCAAGTGCTGGTACTAAATCCTTCCTTTTCTTCCAGCCTTTGCATTTTTACAGAACACTAAGCCACAGGATACACTTATACAAGAAAGAATTTATCTTGCAGTCCTGATTCAGCACATAACCTTAACATTAAGTAGAAATGCAGAAACTCTTTTGCTACTGGCTAGACCCCCCTCTACTTGCAGATTGTGGAATTCTCTAAGGTACTTGCTTTCACCAGGGACTGCATAAAGGGTCTAGACATGTGAATTGGGGTTTTAGGTGCCTTAGGCAAGGTAACATACCAAAAATGTCACAGCACTTAATTTGAAGGCATGTAAATCCTTCATTGGATCTGGCCCAGATGTGTTGAGAAGAGCTCTTACTGAAATTGCAGCAGCTCTATCAACAATAAATCCATGAGATTGAAAAAGTTACCTGCAGCCCATGGTTGTGCCTGCTTTTCCTCTCTTAATTCCCCTATAGTTCTTTTTCTAGCCATCCTGAGCTGGAATAGTCCAGCTAAAATAAAACTGCTGAATGAGAAAAGGATGCAGAAAACATTTGGAGAAGACAAGGTTTGAAGGTCAGCTTTACAACAAGCAGAAGAAAGGAGAAAATGAGGAGAAGCATCAGATTCAGGTATTGAGAAAGGAAACATTCAGCACAATGAACATATTTCTGTGAAAGCCATGACTATTGATATTTTTAAGAGGAAAAACAGTGGTTAGGTTAAGCGTTGAACTTTGAGAATGGTAAACTGCAACTAACTGATAATATCTTATACAGCACAAAATTAAGATAGGATGGAAGAACACCTTTTGTCATGTTTAGAACTCCTGAAAATCCACAGAATTCAAATTTAGATCAAGAAATTAAACCTTTTAAATAAAAGACTTCCATGTGGCTTTGCAAAATCCTGATTTATGAATTACTGCATAATCTCAATAAGAACTATTATCAAACATATTTTGACAGAAATGTATAGCACAAGTTGAGTATACTGGTTTCTTACAATTTAGTAGAAAAAAACATCTATTTAACAACATTTTTGCTGCATGAATGTCTAGTAACCACTAGTTCTCCCATCCTTAAGTTCTACTTATTTTAAGTAACTTAGAAATGGCATATATTATAAGAAAATAGATTATTTGCTATGTTATGTTACCTTGAACTTGTTTCCCACACTGATGAAACTAAGTTTTCCAGCTTTTTGTTTGGGATCCTTGTTGTTGTTGGTATTAGATTCAAACAGCTGTCGAACAAACTTGTCCTTGGATTCACATATGAGAGATTCAAGGGACATGTGCAAAGCATCATTATTTTTTTCCACAAATTGTGTCTGAAAAGAAAAAGCCAAGGAATAATAGCACATTTGTTTCACTGATCCAATTACTTAAGTAAAAAATAAAGTAAAAAATAAGATAAAATTAAAGAAAAGCTGAATTCTATATATTCAAAGATCAGCAACAATATGGAGGATAAATATTTTCATGTTACTTCAAACTATTCATCTGGACACACAAAACATTAATGACAGAGAGGGAAGACATTGTTAAGTTTGAAGGATATTGTTGGAATTATGAAACCCTAGGTAAGGTTTACTGCCTGTTATGACACCGGTTGTGCTTTTGTCAATGATTACACTCATTTCCACTTCCAGTACTCAGCATATCATAGAATGGCTTGGGTTGGAAGGGACCTTAAAGATCATCTAGTTCCAACCCCCCTGCCATAGGTAGGGATGCCACCCAGAAGATCAGGTTGGCCAACACCCCATCCAGCCTGGCCTTGAACACCTCCAGGGTGGGGCATCAATTTGATAGTTCTGAGAAGCTTAAATATTACAAGCAGAGAAGAGCTAAGATCTGTTGTGAAATAGGAATTAGCATGCACACTTTAACTGATGTAACTGAAGTTGGGAAAATGAAATTAAAAACAGTTATCTTAGTAGTACTGCAACCATGGAAGAACAGTTGTTTTAACCAAAGGTATCGTCCCTTCCTACAAGCCCTACGTCTCTGTTTTATTTAAATTGACTCACTTTTAAGCGTTAAGAGCTGTGTATTAAACTGAAATTCAAAGATCAAGACACTTGTATCCAATTTCACACTAACAAAATTCTCTATCAAGAATTTGTGATGCACCTTCAATAGCTGCTTTGACATTTATGAACAGAAGAAGGCAAAATTAATTTGAATGAGAAAATATGAATTTGCCAAGACATCCCATAAAAGGATTTAAAGGTGATGGGAGTCAAATGACAAACACAGGCCTCCCAAATTCCCTTGGACTATGAGAACACAACAGGAACATAAATGTAGACAGGTGAATGCCCTCACCAGAAAATAGCTTGTGAAAGCTGCCACAAGACCAGTGAGAAATAAACTATGAAAATCATACAAAGCAGCTGTAGTCCAGCTAAGGCCCAAACTAAGTCAAACCCTCTGAAGAAGGGGTTAAATAAAGTCAAGCATGTTAGCATGGCTTCTGGACCAAAGCTGCCTCATACCTGATTAGCTCAGAGAACATAGATTATGCGCAAATATCTGGTTCTGTTCCTGAAGAAATCGTATAGTATTATTAACATACGATGGTGAGGTAGACAGTAAACATAGACCATGTGAACATAAATAAATGCATTCCGATGTCATTTATTATTTTGATATTGAGTCTGTGTGTGACCTTGGTTTTTGTAGCACACAGACTTCAGCTGTCTTGTTTTTAAAATGATCTACAGAATGCACCTATCTCAAAACACTGCAGTAATCATTGTTATTCTTGGAGTACTTTGAAGTAAGAACACACCTTGATAGTCTGCATTTTCAAATGACAAAACATATCTTTGGAAGTAGCTTCCCTTTTACACACTGGAGTATTAGAGGAGAACAATGAAGTGTTATGGATCTTTCATTTATCCCATACCCTTTTTTTTTTTTTTTCAAGAATTGTGTTTTAGATGTTGGCTTAAGATGTTTCAACGTTTTTGTACGATTAATAGTCATAAAAAAAGGACAAGCGTTCAGCATGTATTTGAAGGTGACAATTGCAGATATTTTATATTCTTTCATTTCTACCAACAGTAGAAATGGAAAAGAACAAGTATAAAATGTGACCTTTAACGCATAATAAACTGACATTGCATAGAACAAGCATGCTTCTGAAAAGGTCTGCTTAAATCTAGCAACACTTCTGTGTTATGTGGTACATTCCCCTGCTGGAGATGCAGATCTCTGTTGACATACGATTTGTAGCAGATTGTGGCTCAACATCTTTAATGTTGACACTGTTACCTACAGATTTGACACACAAAATATGTCAACAGAAGTCTGTCATCTAAGTTAAAAGAAATTAATACATCAATTCTGTCACACATTCACAAAATTAATTTCAAAGTTAAAACACGCCAACTTTTCAATTTCTATTCCAATTAACAAATTTTGTTGTTGTTGTTTTTACCAATATACACTGAAAAGTATTATAAAGCGTAACAAAACAGTTGACTTTTTTCACTTAAGTAACATTACCGTCTTGTAGCATACTGCTCCTGCAAAATGCCGTATAATAAAGCCTTCATCATCTCTGATATTTCTGTGAACAGCCAATTTAGACTTTCTAGGGATCTGGAATTAAAAATTTGAATTACAAAGAAGAATTACACTGGAGAGTGAGAAAAACGTACTCCTAGGACATCACTATGATTTTGCCAGGATGTTGAAAGTGACATTGCCTGCAATACAGTTGTAAAGACCACTACTATTTCAATTCAAAACAGGATATTTGAAAATCCCATTTTCATTTTCATTCACACCCTTCAAAATAAAATTGTCCAGGATTGCTAAATCTACTTAGTTGACTTTTGTCAACAATTTCTATTCCATTTATTGCACAGCTGATGACAAGCTGACAAATAGCCTTGTCTATAAACAGGATTAGATAGAAGATTAAAATGTTTTTAAAAGGCAACCACCTTGTTGATCATATGTTGATCTATGATCAAGAATGTTTCATTGCACAGGAACCTAATTAAGCAAGCTTAAGAGGATACTTTAAGAAAAGTAAGCAGCTGGCAATTTTATTTAGCTCCTTTTGCTTGCATTTTTTCAGCAGGGATTTTGATTTTTTGTTTTGTATTTCAACAGAAGTCATGTATAAAAGTTGCAATGGTTTGTATTAACCTTCCACAGAGTTCTGTATGTTAAAGAAATAACGACAAATAAATTCACCTGGTGTGTTACTTGCTTTTATGGCTGAAGTGTTAGCTAGACACTTCGTGCAAGTGAAATACTCTCCAAAGCAAGCAGTTTTGGAAATTAACAACAAAATAGCTCATCTGATATGAAATAGACTAAATTAAAATGTGTTTGTTTGTTTGTTTTTCCTTTTCATGCTTTACACACTAACAGTCTTCAAACAGAAGTGAAGAATATGGCTATACTTTCAACAGGATATTGGAATTGCTAGAAGACTTAACAAGCCTTTCGTGAACTTTCAAAACAAACCTAATAACTGAATTTGTCCTTAACAAAAGCATACAGATCACAAACTGGTGTGGTATGAGATTTCTTAGAAAAGGTTTTCATTAAATTCAGTGTTATTATCAACAGTTCCAAGAACGGCTTTATTAAAAGAAGACAGCCAACACAAATAAACCTACAGAGAGTCTGAAATGGTCCTTGTGTTTTTGGTGCACAACTGAAGTAAAATGTTGGTCGCTTGGCTGGGGAAGACGATTTTCTTCATCCAAAATATCCAGAACACCTATTAATTTTGCTTCAATCAAATCTATTAAAAATATCAAAACACAAAAATTAAATATTTAATCACATACCAGAACTGAACATTAAAAGTGTAAAGTGCTACTTATCTAGTTTTGCACAACTATCTTGGGAAAGCTGTTAACACAAAGTCACTGCAAATTAATTCTATAAATTGTAATTGTTGATTTAATCAAGATTCTACACATATTATCAAATTCTAACTTTAATACAAGGAACATAGGGCAAAGAGATACGGCAGGGATTGTTTTATTTTTACAGTCTCAAGCTGAATTTAGTTCTCTAAGTCCCACAGGTACCTGAATGCACCTGTAGTATGAGCAAAGGTCTTTATGAGATAATTGCTTGTATCAGGTAACTGCTATCACTGGCCTGGCCCAACACCTTAAGCAAAATCATATTTCTATAGAAACCAACATTATTTTCCTCAATCACTTCTAAAGGCAGTAGAAAATCCTTTTCTCCTGACTACTCAAGAACAAAAAAAAAAGGCTTAAATAGTTTAATCAGGCCATGATTTTACTAACTTACCTAAGAATACCTTATACAATGAAGAAACGTGTAAAATCTGTGGTGGGGTGTCACATGGAATAGTAAAAGGGGTCATGGCTTAGGGACTACTACTTGTATGCTTATGTAAGCTGCTCAAGCCATTTCTATGGGTAGTAAAAGACAATTTGTCTACAGCCTTTACAACCTGACTCATTTTCCCACTATGAGTCAGAGAGAGAACTTCTCTTTAAATAGGCAGCAGGGTACCCTTTTTGAATCTGAGATTATGCTTCAAAACAAACAGGTATGGGATGGCTGGGGGAACAACCCTTTTTACAGAAACATAATGGTCTGTCTCTACATGATAACAGCGTTCTTGGGAACAGGCTCACACACATGCTTTAGTAAACCACTAGAAGAGCTATGGTTTGCATTCATTAAAATCACATTTTCTGTTGCTATGTTTTTATTCCCTCCTTCAGATACTTTTCTATTGCTTTTTCATGAGATAGCTAAGAGGCCTGATTGGCAAGAGCTATCATCTTTAGTTAAGTCAGAGTTACCAACTGCACAATCCTATCCAACAACATGAAAACTTTTTCAGCAGAGCTACAGAAACTCAGAGCAGCAGAAATTTTGCAACAGATGTTGAATTCTGCCACTATGAATCCTCAATCCAGCCAGAACCGACTAGTTACCATAAATGAATTGCTGCAAATGCAAAAGCAAGGTCAAATTTTGTTCATAATACACCAATTTGGAGAGCACAAGTTGAACAGAAAGAAAACAAGTAAGCCCCTGGCCTATCAGTCTGTGCAAACCTAACAGCAACAAGAATCTCTACAGCCTATTGCCTATAATTCATTTTGCTTCTTTGCCAGTTGGCTCACACAAACAAAAAGGGTGGGTGGGTGTTTAAAATAATGGAACTTTTTCCCTCAGACACCCCCACACTCTTCTTTTTATTTATCTTGTTCTATTTAGGCATTCTGATTAGTTTTCTATGAAAATGCCAAAAAATTCACAAGTCCCACCTGCAGTTATAACACACTGTAGCACAACATGGATCCATTACCAACTGGAAATGGAATTAAAAAAAAAAAAAGAAAAGAAATCACAAGGTTTCAACAGTTATTAAAAAGCATGAAATTACTAGCACCGCTTATATTTTACGTCTAACTGCTTGAAGTAGTTTAAGCTTTTTTCTCCAAGATGCTAATGAATAGCTTGACATTTCAAAAGTACATACCTATACAGTCCTGATTATCTACATAGCGCACTTCATTAACCCCCAGGCCTTCTTTTTGGTAAAGTTCTTGTTCCTTTACAAAGAAAAATAAGGAATAATAGTTAAAGAAAAAATATGACTCACCACATATTTTTTACCCACCGAAACTGGGCATGAACAAACACACATTTTAGAATTCCCTTGCACAGCTTAGTATATTCCAACCTCACCTCCTTAATGATATAACAATGCTTTTAGATACTCCCATTATGTACAAGGTATTGCCTGATATTTGGATACCCTATTTTAATGAATGGTATTTAGAGTAAGAATTCTTCATAGCTTTTTTTAAGGGAAGAAGAAAGGAAGATGTTTCTTCTTGAAAAGTCACGTTCTTTTCTAGCACAATCACATCACACAGCAAGAAGACCACTTGTGGTTGAACATTTTTTTAAATATAAGCATAATGAGCAATCTTATGGAAAATAATGTTATTTTAGTATCTTTTTACTGAAAAAAAAAATCAAATTTAACAATACAACGTACCTCTTTCAGAATTCTTTCATTAAAAAATTGCTGCAGTTTTTCATTACAGTAGTTGATACAGAATTGTTCAAAACTGTTGTGTTCAAAGTATTCTGAAAAATAGTAGTTGAACATCTGTGATAAACCAGCATTACAACAATTTACATTACAATAAATAAGAGAAGTTTCACAGTGCTAATATTTAAGGATGTCTCTTGATATATACGTGTTTCTTTCAATACAATAAAAGATGTTACAGATTTTCAAGTTGCATATAAGAGAAAGAAAACTGCTGTGGCGGATCATATTTCTACGACAAACAACAGACAGTTAGTTATATCTGGCAGCAAACCAAAGCAAGGTCCCACACAATGAAACTGTATGTGTGTATTATTACGGTGGTAATAACAGCTTGCTAGAAAAAAAAATTATTTGTTAAGAATACTTACCAAAACCAGCAATATCTAGAACTCCAATGAAGAAAGAAGAAGTCTCAAATGGAAAACACTGGTTCACCCTGTTCACCACGTGGTCAAAGAGATGACTATACACCGTTTTAGCCAAGGCATCACGAGCATTGTTTGCTTGTTCCACTTTCAAGGGTACCCTATTAAAAAAAATAAATAAAAGAGAGATCTTACATTTCAGAATTTCTCACTTGAAAAAACTGAAATTAAGCCCTAAACTTAAAAAGTATCTTTCCAATCTTTGTAAAACAGGACACAAAAAGGCTGGGCTTTAAACCTAGGTGCCAAGAAACAGCCTTGCCAAGTCAGACTAAGTATTATCTTCCCAAGTTAGATTAAGTATGTTATCTATAAAAAGAAAGAGTAATGTTTCACTAAACTAATTAGGAATAAGATGCGGATTACTTCTTTCTCATTCATTAAATAGTTAACGGCTATATTGAAAATAGCCAGAAAAAGACATTTGAAACATATTCTTATCAACAAAAATATTTCAACTATTTATTATGAGCTGCTTATTACAATAAAAGCTATAGTTCAATTTTGCTCTGACATCTTTGACCCTATGTTTTCATAAAGGCTATAGCTGAAACTATAGGACTGTACATTAATCAGGTGACAATAAAAAAAAACGCACAGATAGGGCATGTGGTCTCGTGATGAAACTTAGACACAATCCCAAATAGGAGGATTTTTTTCAAACACTGGAAAAACAGTGAGAATTTACCTTTTTCCATCCCTTTTTATAAAGTTTTATTCTACGTTATGACAATTTGTTGTAAATTTACAAGTTTATACTGCAATTTAGCAGTCGTCATTGTCTACAGTTTGTTTTTTTTAAAAAAAAAGTCACAAGTTCAAATACAATTAAATGCATGATACAAAGAACTGTGGGAATATCAGAAATATAAATACGTACACTAGCTATACATGTAATAATATGTATTTACCTATTCCATGAAGTCAGTATGACAGTGACTTGACTAAAATGCATATATTTAAAAGCACATTTACCTATCTCACTTCCTGAATGAATACATTGTACAAGACATTCTTTTAAATAGGTTTCAGAATAACAGACGGCTACCAAAAATAAAAACTGTTTTACTCCACACAGCTCAGGAAGTACTTGTAGAAGTCTTCAGAATAAGACAATTTATAGAAGGACAAAGCTTTATGAAAAATTTTAAGAAATAAATGAGAAAAATATGAAAAAGGAACTTTTGCCTTTATGGTATGATTGCAAATTGCACTTCGATCAAATATATCAAAAGTAAGATTCCCAACAACCTGAACAGAATCAAACCAGAACAGAATGAGACTGACAAAGATAAAAAACATTCCAAAGGATTTTTCCGTGTCAATAAAAAATATAAATACAAAGAAGAAAAAAAAAATGTTTGACATACTGACATCTGCTTGCCCTAACGGTATCAAAATTTAATGCATGGAAAGAAGGCTTAAAATTTCAAACAGTTATGGGTACACAAAGGCTTTGCGCAATGCTGTATCATGACATGCTGATATATCCAAGTTAAAGTAAATCAAAAGAAGAGATTTTTAGGGAGATAGCCTTGCTAACTGATATAATTTGCAGGAAGGAACGTCAAGATTGTCACCACAGTAGACCTCTTTGTCTTGAAGACTATGAGATGATGGGTTCAGCTGTATGCCAAGAGCTCTCCTGCTTTTTCTAAATAGTCAGTTGGCTTCATAAAACAAATTCTCCCCAGGTACCTCCCTATTTCACCTCTCCCCATAACTAGCCTCATACCCTTGGATGACTACAGCTATAACATCAGTATTAGGTCGAAGGTCAGCCTGTTTAGCTAAGGTGGTGGATAACCAGCTATGGAACTTTTCAAATATGCAAAAATCTACATTTAAGAAATAACTCATCTGAACTGTTCAGCAAGCCCCACATACGAGGTGTATGAGGTTCAAGGTGCCCCGGCCGCAGAACTGCTCTGTCGCCCCCTCCAGGTAGCCTCCTTCACCCAGGAGCACACAGAACTGGCAAGTCAGAAAAGGAAAACTAACACTACGCAGCTTACCCATGTTGCATCATTTCCTCGACTTCCCAGGATGCCCAAGCACTAAGCTACCTCGTGATTACTATTTCTGTATTTTTCAAAGACGATACGCCAGATGTAGAAATGTGAGACTGATGGAGATCACTTTCTATTGTGATTGATAAGTCGGGGAACCAGAGACTCTGTTCACTAAGGACACCTGCAGCTAGATTACATTCGATAGTAATTAGCTTTAACACACAATCTTGTCTTCCACTAAGGATCTCCTGACTTATCTTAGGGTAACAAGTACTGACAGAAATCTTATCTTATAAATAGCAGGAAGATACCTTTACATTCCATTCTGATACGTTTAAGAGATCAGAATGCTAATGCCCACGTGTCAGCCGCAGGCCTATTGCATAATACTATACACTAAAATCATTTATGCTTTCATTTCTTTAAAGTACATTAAACATCACAAATGGAACAATACTCCTAGATGTACTTACTAAAATGACCCTATTTAAAACTATCAAATTTTACCATCATTAAGTAGAATTCCAGAGACTTCACAAAGCCCTATTTTAAATTATCACAGGATGCCGCAGAAACTTGGGGAAAGAAAATGTAACACAGCAATGCTTTTTGCACAGCTGAAAAAGCACAGAACCAGAAAACAATGCTGCAGTTTCACTGACTCAGTAGATACAGAAGAGCGCTACCACAGAACTGCCTCTCAGAATGAGTGACTTCCTTCTCATGGACTTTCCTTCCTGTGATCCTTCTTTCCCCTACTCTGCTCACCGAGTCTCTCTTTTCCTGTTTCTTGTCTGAAGAGAAAAAAAAAAAAAAAATCTGTCCTCCATTTCACTTTCTCCCCCTCTCCTCTATCCATCAGCTATTCATAAAGAAGATGGAAGAAATTATTTGAATTTTTTAGCCATCGGTAAGGCAGCAACAAGGAAAGCCTTGCTTAGTGTTCATACTAATTTCTTCAGTACAGTTCCCAGTGATTCACAGAGTCTGAGGCCTACGGGGAAAGCTCTCTCATGGGCTGGGACAATTCCATGCAGTCCTCAAAAATTTTCCAATATTTAACATCATTCAGTTTACTTACCCAGACCACATAAACGACAATTAAATATCAGTAATTTGCCAGTAGTTGTCAACAGTTAGGGGAAAGAGAGCAGGTGAAATGATACCCATAGGCAACTTCCCTCCAGTCTGATTAATTGCTTCACAACTAAAATGGCCTGGATGAAATAACACTACCTAATGAATGGTTAACTTAATTAAAGAATACTTCGGTACTATCACTAAAAATGCATTTTGGTAGAAAATGTGCTACTTCAAAAGTAGGAGGAGGACTTGAGATGTCAGTTAAATGTTTCACAATGTAAAATGATCCACTTCGCGATGATAGAGATCTATCTGTTGGAAAGCCTCCATGTTTCGAAACCGTGAAGCTAGGACAGTGCAGTTTACAGTTTAAGAGGTGTACTGGACTTTGAATACAAACACATTATTTCTCTCTGTAAATACACTTTACATCATGGCAAAGACATCGGCCAACAAGGTGATTATTATGTTTTTTGAGGGAGACTTAAAAGGACACAGAAATGTAGTGCAGCTGTCAAGTCTCCCTGGCAGGCCACTGCACATTAGTATTTAATAAAATCCCCGGAGATAGCAGTTAGCATCACTCTCCTACTGTTCCTTGTTGGCTCCATTGTCCCCAGCTGAACAAAGCCTTTGTTATACTCTGAGCACAGCAATTTCAGCTGAGCTATTTATTCATTGTGACCTACTAGAACTCACATGATCTGCTTCCACACAAAAAGTCCCTAAGAAAGAAAGAAAGAAATGAGTAGCTCTTTGGGGTAATGGAACAAAATAAAACAACATACTTGTCAAAATTCTAATATTAATAGCAATCAGATTGTTTCTAAACCACACTGCCATAGCAAAACCTGGTGGCTATTTAATAAATAACTAACAGTCCAATCCACTTTCCTTATGCATGCAAAGACGACACTATTGTGCATTTATTAGCATATATTTGCTTTTAGCTGCACAAGTTCAGAAAAGGCTTGGGAAAGAGGCTTAATGCATTTATCCTTTGAGGTGGTGTAGGGAGTCCTCTGAATCCCCTATTGCCACCCACAGAATAAAACACTGGGGAAAAGTAAGATCTGCTGACACAAAAACACAGCTACTTATGTTTGCAAAGTATCAAGATAAATAAGCTGAACAGAAGATTTTTACAGTCATATTCCAAGGTGAACTTGAAGATGTAGCAAAAATTATATATATGAATGTGAAACAGAGCAAGTCAGAGCCATGTGTAATCATCTCAGATGCAACCAGATAGTAAAAAACCAAGAATCAGTTTGAGATGACTTGTTGAGAAACCTTGCTTGACAGGGTCACTTGGGAAGTGGTGAAAGGGAAGCACCATGTGCCTTTGTTTTAGGACTTCATACGTCTCACCAAACATTCTCAAAAGAAAATTATACAGACATGGTTTATCTCCACGTTATCCATACAAAAGCCAAAACCAATCTATTCTCAGAGACTGAGTCAATAGTTCACAGAGAGCACTTCCAGCTGGGTTCCATCTGAATCTGACATGGACGTGTTTTGTGCAAAACCCTTCTGCTTCTAGTTAACACTTTCACTAATCCAGACAGAGAAATTATGAGTATGTTCATAAAAAGTCTGATAATACTGAACTAAGAACAAAAGCAGGAAATCTCAGAAACACAATTAGCATAAACTATTTTTACAAACTGAAGACGTGATCTAAAAATCCACAAGGCAGATTTGGGTTAAAAATAAAAAATTAAAAAAAGTGCAGTAACATACTTAGAAGGATTCAAAAATGTAAATGCATCAGCAGTTACAGTGGATCACAAGCTGAATTAAGTAAAAAAAAAAAAAAAAAAAAAAAAAAAAAGTTACAAACTTCCAAAACCTGTAAATCTCATTCCACCATGTGTTAATGTGAGTTCCATCTGTCCTGTAGGATATATAGCTGTCTGCTGTAACTTTATCCGTAATACTGACATACTGACAAAGTTTCTGCTGGATTAATGTATCAAAGACTTTGCTGTTTTACTTATCATTTGCAACTGCAACTTTTTCAGTGGTAATCACTGTTAATTTTTAACTCTTTTGTCTCCTCTTTCCAAGTATAAAAAAAGGCAAACCACCAAAAAGATTCTAATTGTTTGTTCTATCTAGAAATAAAGCTCATGATTAGCTTATTCAGTAATGTATTTACCAGAACAACAGCCCATACCCGTGCTAAACTTAAGACTCCTCCTGAATATGAGTTACTTCAGGAGAGCTTCTGAGTTCCCCAAGAAGACATGAGATCCAAACAGTGCAGGTTGTCACCAATGGTTTACTATGCCCAAATGCAGACAGGAAGAACAGTTGCACCCTGGACATCAGGCAGTGGGCACCAAGCAGTATTCCCACCACCTCTGTTTTTTTTTTAATTTATGATGAAGATTACTTTTCTTGCACAGCTCTTGACCACTGGAAACCTTCATTACTCCAAATCTATTCTACCCTTTGAGGACTGAAACAGCCAATGCTGTCAAGTGCTCAAAGACCAATTTTCCCCCTCAAAAGTATAACGTAGTAACCTAGGTGTGTATTAACTCTCACCCATCGCCTTTACTGGACCCACTGACATATCAAGGTTACATCAGTCAGCTGTAACTGATGTAACCTGTTTACAAGTCCACAAGTTTATGAGCTGTTAACAGATGTTTCCGTTTTATAGCATGAAGTATCTGTTTAAATAATAGGAGGAAATTTCAAGAGATAAAATATGCAAGGAACTTACATAAGCCACATTAATACAGTTAATTAACGATGACTTTAATATATTAAAATTTCTAGTAAAACATGCAGAAAGCTGCATTTCTGATTCAGTAAACCCAAAACAATTTGATTGTTTCCCTACAATCGATATGAAGCTCCTGTGCATTCTTCCAATGAGTGGATGTTAATTAGTTTCCTAATTAAAAAATCAATGCATTCAACTAAACACAGAGCTTTTAATTTGCTCAAAACTGTTTAGCCCAAATTTAGTTTGATAAGTTTTCCTCATCTGCAGAAAAAAAAAAAAAATACAACATATATCTAGTAGACAGTGTTAGAAAACCAAACATTAAAACATACAATTCAGTTGTGTGCAGTTTAGCTAGCATCCAGCATCCCTATCGGGATGGATTAGACTAGCAGGAAGTCTGTGGTGGAAGCAGAGTTTTTTCATAAGCAAATGGAAACTGTGGTGAAATTGACAGTTTTCATGAAGATCAGTTTCCAAAAAGTTGTAATTTTCATGGTATTGAAATGTTATCATCACTACCCATGTCTAAACGCATTCTTCGCAATTATTTGTTGTCCACGTGCAGAAAGAAAAAAAATCACCTAGGAAGTTACGCTGATGATAGCTTCTTGTTAAAATGTAAGCTAATTTTAAAAAGGGACAATTACCCTTTTTTTAAGGCTGCTATTTACTTCACAGTGGTTCATTCTGTCTAGGTATAAAAAAAAAAAAAAAAAAAAAAAAAAAAAAAAAAAAAAAAAAAAAAAACTTTTATCTTCATTATTTTATACGTTTCTATGAAACCACACTAACTTCACAGTTAAGGGTAAACATTTGTTCACTGACAGCAAGCAGCAGCACATTTCTGGGTTGCCGTTCGTTATTTTTTTTAAACTGGAACTCAATTTCAGCAGACTTAGACGTAACAAACAGGGAAACCAATCGCCCTGACACTTAAGAAGGGTGGACATAGGTAGGTGGACGATGGGGGCTATCTCCTACCCCCAGTTAGAGTATCTCAGCCCTAAATACCACACAGGAGCACACCACACCCATGGGACTGCTTTGAAGCCCCCATGACAAGAGATGCGCCCAAGTATCTTCAGAAATGCTTCTGGCTGTAATTAACAGCGTTAACATCCCTCAGAACGGTGTATTTATTAAATCTGGTGATGTAGCTAGTTTTCTGCGTAGACTATGTATTGAACAGGCTGACTTTGTGGCCCCCAGGCGGCTGGGCGCTGAGGCGCGGCGGGGACTCACTCACTTGATGACCGTGCCTTTGGCGCCCCCCGCCGTGGTGAGCATGACGCGCGTGGTCAGGCTGCCGCGCAGGTCGTCCTCGTCCAGCCCCAGCAGCGCCGCGCAGCACTCCAGCGCCGTCTGGCTCCGCGCCTTCAGCGTGCAGCCCCCTGCCGAGCAACCGCCACAGCCGTTATAACCGCCGCCCAACCGCCATCACCGCCGCCCAACCGCCGTGACCGCCGCCCCTCAGCGCCCCTCACCCTGTCACACGCGCTTTTACTGTTTGGTCAGAAGCGTGAGGTAGCTGAAGGACGTTACCCGATTTTATATTTTTTGACGATGTTGAAATACACGGCACCACGCGCAAGGTTTTGCCATTCTGCCGTGTATTCCTAATCAATTTTAAATCCTTTCCTTTTTTTTCTGACTCCCCGTGACTCAGAAGTTCCCACATTTTCACAAAGAATGCCAACTAACCTACAACTGATAGGTTTTGCTTTTAAATCGTCCCATTTCGTAGGCATACCAAACCAATCTGCTTTAAGGCGTACTTCCTAATGTTAATGAAACAGCTGCGGGTTTGCAATTTTTATGTAAAATCCTAGGAAATAATGAACTGCAATAATCTTGGCACAGCGGCTTCATAGGAAATGGAAGTTAGCATCCATAAATGTATTCACAGATTAAAGATGTGACTAATGACTAAATGTGATTACAGATGTGATCAAGACTTAGTTGTCAAAAATAAAAAGTAAAAACAAAAGCTATGCCTCAAAAAATCTGTATTTTTAGAACATTGTTCTACAAATACATTATCTGCAAGCTAACCTGCTTTTAAATGGAAGGACCATCCCAAAATACAGAAGTAGCTAAAAACATTGCTAACACCTAGTATCTAACTGCAGCAATGCAAGCTGCTGGATGTCAATGTTCCTGTAATCCTCCAGACTTCCCTGTTATGCACAGAAGCGCCTGGCACTGCTGCCTCCCAACATTCCCGCTGCCACACATACAAGATGAACAATTTTCTAGATAAAGAGGTGTAAGGTGCACTTGGTACTGCTAGTCAAACATTGCTTGAGTTCCTTAACTCTGCGCTGACGCCAAAGGAAAGAAGTGAGGATGGAGTGCTCAAAAGATTAAGACTTATATGGATTGATTTTGGAAGCTCTGAAGCACCAAACCTGTAGCAGTCTGCTTTTGTTTGGTGTTGCCCAGTTATTTGAAACAGCAACAAAACTTTTAAGGGTGTCTGGTACAGAAATATACTTTCTGGAGCAGTTCGAATGAACACCCTGTGTGCACACTTTTGAGGTGAGAGCAGAATAATGCATGAATTTGCAATGACCATTTTTAAAAAAATGTAAGACTTGACTCCAGGAAACATGGGTTTGAATTTCAACATTCAATGTAAATAACTGTTCAGGTGTTAAAAAGGGTGTCTGCTTCCCTTCTCTAACTTCTGACTTTTCATACCACTTATAGTTTCCCCTTCTCCTTGTTTGCTGGCCTACTAAAATTCCTTCTCCACTCACACATCCACCTTGTCTTATCCTTGTCCACCCCAAACTCTCACCTCACAGAAGGTCCAAGTATGGAAGCTCTCTGCCAGCTTACTACCAAGTCATGAAGCCACTAACCTTCTCTACCCTCATTGTCCTCCTATTTTCAGTCATATTCATGAAGATGGCAAGATCAAAAATTGAAACTGGGAAGTTCTGTTATCACTGTGACAATACTTAGGCAGTGGAATAAGTTTCCCAGAGAAGTTGTAGAATCTTTTCTTTGGAGGTTTTCCCATCCCCATGAACAACCCTAAACTATTTGGTTTGAATTCAGTGTTGACCCTGCTTTGACCAGGAAATGCTGGATGAGAGACCTCATGACATCCCTTTCCACCTGAAAGTTCCTGCAATTCTGTGGTGATTCTGTGCTTGGATCAGGAGCCACTGAACCTAAGAGGCGAATATTCATTTAATTCTTCATTCAAAACACCTTTTAAAATGTTCTTTGATATGCCCCTTCTAAAAATTTTACCACATTTGGCAATATCTACATGTGCATGAAGTAAGACTAAGAGGAATTGATCTCATTTTATCTTGCAGTGACTGATGAAGATCTGAATGACTATTTTTTCTCCTATAGCCATCTTTGTAGTAAGTCCGGACCAGCTACACTCATACCAACTCCTCTTGTGAGGTAACATCTTAAAATCATTAAGTTTATATTTACCAAAAAAAAATTGCAATTTTTCTTCATCTCTTGAAAATGCCTAATGTGACATTTTGGGAAGCCAAAGAACATACTGCCTTTCACTACAGATGGAGTTTCTAATTTCAAGATGTTTTCATGACATTAGCAAGAAGTTTGATTTTTTTGTTGTTACTAAAATTCAAGTAGTTTTGAGACACAAGATGTCTCCTTATATCAAAATTCACATTAACGATTTCTTGAACAATTTCAGTGAGAGTCTTTTTGCTTTCAGAGCATATAAATTACAACTTTAAAACAAGTAAGTCAACTTGACTACAAAATGGGGCGATTAAAGGCTGAATTACCCTTCAATATAAGGGAGAGTTCTAAAGCAGTAATTCACATGAAAAGTAATAATCAAGAGACATTTTCAGTATCTTTTCAGAAATCAATTTGTTTCTTCTAACCTGAAGTGCTCCCAGCTTCCTCAAAATCAATATTTCCAAGGTGAAGGACACCAGCCACTACTCTAAAAAGATCAAGTTTTTCTGCATCATCCAGTCCAATCTTCTTCATTGCTGTGCACATTCTGTTGAAATCTCCATGATCATCTAAGAGTGGGTCCTTCAAGGAACCTGCCTTAAGATACTATAAAACAACAAGATGAAAAAACAACCACAGAAAGATCAGTAAGTTATTTTTAAAATAAATGTAAACAATTAATTCCAGGCAAGAATACCATAAAAAAAAAGCATTAAAAAACATGCAAAACTCAAACTAAATATAAAGAGATTAGAGCTCTTCATACAATACAGGCTTTGGAAGAATCCTGATTTGTTTCAATTTGTTTATACTTTGGAGCATGACCCTTAAAACTGCAACCTACCTTCAGAAAGCAGGACTTGGAGAGTTTGACAGCTTAGGACAGGAGAGCACAGGATGGTCAGCAATGGAAAGGGAAAAGTTTGGCTAAAGAAGCTTTAGAAGTACATATACCAAGGAGTATTTTCTAGCCTCCAGCAATTGAAAGACCACTGAGGTCCTTGTAATGGGTTACCAGAATGGCTTTGACAGGCCATGGGAAAGGAGTACAGGACAAATCAGAATTGGAAGCATATTCCCTATGAGTATCCACACAGACTTACATAAAGGAATATGCTTGTTAGCATTTGCTGGTGACAAAGAAACAGTAAAATTGTTTGCCAATATTCTACTAGCTAAAAGAATAGCAGCTAGGTTACAATATATCAATTTAACATTTTGCTGACAGAATTTCCTATTTTAAATACATCAAAAGTCATTTTAATAACTGTTATAAATAGTAGTGAAACATCTGCATGCAATCAAAAGACTAACTGAACATGCATAGATTGATTCAGGCTTTTACAATTACTTTAAAATGTTTTCAACTAAGAATTACTCATTTAAGTAGAAGCCTCATTAACATCAAATAAGCTAACAATTCTATCAAAACAAAACACCACATGCATCTGAAAAATTCACTTCACACAACATTTAAACACATCAATAAAATTAAACTACGTGTTTTAATTATGTAAAATGATCACCTCATCTTCCTGATAAGGAAAACACAAAAATAATTTAAGTGTTAATTGACTATTCCAGCTATTTTTATTAAAATAAACAATCAATATTTTCATTATATTGACAGAGCAAATATTAATACCTGATTTTAAAAAATGAATAATGTATTTCCTGTTTAAGTGACTAGATTATATTTTTACTTCACTGAAATTTGAGCCTCTGTTGCTCCTTCAAATTGACACGGCTGCAATATAAATGTATTATGGCATATGTTCCACTATTTAATGTCCAACACATTTTCAGAATTACTCTTTCAGCATGCTGTAGTTTTGGAGAAACATTTCTGCCAAATTAAGTCCTTTAGAGGCATATTTTATGACAGAACATCAGACTGTAAATCACATCAGTGACCACATCTTTGAGTGGCAAGAATAAGTGAATGCTGATACTTTATGCCCACATAAATGGCCAACTTCACTACACATCTTCATTTAAGGCAAATTAGGCAAACTGAGGCAAAATCTCCCAAATATCTCTAAGCCTATAC
Organism: Oxyura jamaicensis; assembly: GCF_011077185.1. Classification (NCBI taxonomy): domain Eukaryota; kingdom Metazoa; phylum Chordata; class Aves; order Anseriformes; family Anatidae; genus Oxyura; species Oxyura jamaicensis. The sequence goes on from NC_048895.1 coordinate 85,570,862, forward strand.
ACTTGAAGAGTTAAGTATCTAACAGCCTTCTGCCTTACAGTATTATCAAATCAATACTTCTGTATCTCACTCCCCATCATCCGTGATTACAGAAAAGAACTTACATTCAAGACAAGGAAATTGCCATTATGTGCTGATCTGAGCAAAGGAAGCATCTCTACTGTCCTTCACAACTACGCACAAGCTACAATCCCAAACCCAAGTTCTCAAAAGTAAATTATCATCGTCGGGGGAGAGAACCTCTTGAGTCAACTTGTCTTAATATTATTCCTCATGTAACTTGCCCTGCTATGGAATCATAAGTATGGGTTTCTTTAAGCAAAGAGAAATCTTCCAGCTATACAAATGAAAAATTCTTCCTTTAGGTATGAATAGATGAAAATTCTATTAGAGATTAGAGTGGAATTATAATGAAGTGTTTAAACAACTTCCAATACAGATATACTATCAATTCAGATTAATTTCTTGAAGTGTCCTCAGGCAAACAAGCTCAAAGGCTTAAGAATATAAATTCTGATAACGCTATTTTAAAAAATGTAACAGGAGATGGAACAAGAAGAAAAAAATGTTCTGAAGTTCCACTTGCCTCCAGGAAAAGCCACTTTCTGGCGTAAGTCAGAGGAAGGGAGATTTACTTGTTCTGGAAGTAGAGTTGTGCTAATATTTTAGAAAACAGTTTGGAACATCACTTCAAAAATCCAAACGGTCAAAATGGTTTTGGAAAAAAACTACTGTTTCTGACATATTCCTAATAGTATTAAAATTTAAAAAGAAAATGACAAATAGTCTTGGTTTTTGTTTTCCACAGAAGACATTCTGAATCATTAAGTGTTATACTATTACAAGAATGAAAAGGAAACAATTTTATACAGTGTTCCACTTGGAATTTTAAGATGCACATCAAAATATATTTTAGGACTGAATTCCAAAACCCTTACCAGTAACTATTTAGAACTATAAAGATGCGTAAAATGAACATTTCATTCCACATTGAAAAACTGTAATCATTTTCAATGCTCTCTGCATTAGTTAATAAAAACTAACTGAAGATACGAAACATACCTCAGGACTCTTGCGATTTTGCAAAATCTGCTTGTCTGTTTCTTTGTTAGCAAAGTACCTGGTACAGCCCCGATTTAAATACTGCAACAATAAAAATGGAAGAAAAGCACATTTAAAGGCAGAAGTGAGAAAAACTTACGCTATTATTTAAGGCTCGCTTCACATGGCTTGTTTTGATCACATAATAACAACAATACTACAGGTATTTAGAATTCATTCATTGAAAACGTTTTTATATATTTTTATAATATCTTAAAAAATAGAGAAGTGCAACTGTAACAAACATATTGAAAGCTTTTCAATGTTGACAACTGAAGTAGTTTTTGACAAAATGGGATATTCATTTTGTTAAGTCTCACCATCTTTTCTTTGTCTAACTCTACTAAACTTACTACATTACACAAAAGACAACTAAAATCAGGAATGAAGAAAATACATTTTATGGCCAATTTGTAATACCAAAGTTTAGCCCACCAAGCTGTACATAACATCAGATAAAATTCAGAATAATATTTATGTTTTCTGCAATATAGAAGCCTTAGATAGTGTTGTGAGGTGGTGAGAGAGATAGCATTAAAGAAGTTGTGGTAATATCTATAATAGACTTGTATGCTTGTTTTTTCCTCACCAGTGATGTATTTCTATAAGCAGTCAGAGACACAGCATAATAAAAACCTTGAACAGTCTTAAAAGTTTATAATCTGGTCCAAGCAGAAGCCTAATTCAGAATCTGGCTTTTAATATCCATCTCACGTCGTATAGTAAAGGGAACAGATCGAGCATTCAGACGATGACTGACGCTTCTAGTAAGATGGGATCATCAACTTCTCCTTTCTGATTTGTTCAGTTGAAAATAAAAACTCTGTCCAAATCGTGGTAAGAGCTCTTTGTCTAAAGGAATTGAACTGATTTCTTGGTCTGCCCATATACAAAGAAGTTTGCAACTAGATGCATGCACTTAATTCTACACTTTGATTTAAATTTATATACAAAATTTAAAACAAAAAATATCCAAACATAAGGCAACTTGAATTCTCTTTTGGGAATCAAGATGTGAAAAAATTCAGCTTCTCATATCCATCAGCTATAGTCCAGGTGCAGATTTACCGTGCACGTTTACTTTCAAAGCCATGTGGTGCAGTCAAAGCCACCTGGACCAACAAGGTTCAGCAGAGGATAACCTAGTGACTTTGAAAAGTCCTGCAGGGAAACACAAAATATGAGCAACCGGGACTGCATGTTTTTATGTGGTTGTGTTCAGAGGAGGGTCTAGAAGAGAAACCTGCAACTCCTTATAGCCTTTTTGTCTCGTAAATTCACACTTCCCTAGGGGAATTGCAGGAGAAGGGTGAACTAAGGGAGAGGTAGCCCCCATTGGCACCGCTGAAATTCAGATGACAATTCAGGCAGGTGAAGTCAATGCAGTTGTCTTAGTTCATGTGCCCAGAGCAGGCATGGCCAACGCTGAGACAGCCAAATGCACAGGAAGGAGATTACAAGGGACTGCTTAAGTCAAGGACAGGCAGGGCAACTGGCAGAAGTAGAGAGCATTGTTATCCTTTGTTTTTCCATGTCGTTTCACTTCTGTGAAAAATGAGAACCGCCTTAGATCTGAGATGGTCCTATTTTCAAGTTAATACAGTTAAGAGAAACCAGGCATTGAGCAAAACACACTTGAGTCTTACAGTCCATGCTGTCTCTAACTTGGACTTAGACTTGATAAGCTAAAAGCCACAAGGGAAGTGGCAAAATAGAACAAATGTAAAACTGCACCCCTAGGGATGGATTTTTCTAAACAACTTGTTGGAGAATAAAATATTTTTCTGATAGCTTTTCTTGACAGGCCTCCAAAAGATTAACAATGATATCTGAACATTGATCAAACACCAAATGCTAGTTAGCACAGTATCTCTGTCTGTGATTAGAAGCCTGATAGATTGTATTTCCTCAGTAATTCGAACAAGACAGATACATAGTCAAGAAATAATGTTGCAAAAAAGTGAAACAAGCATTATTACTTAGAGCCATATTTTAAGACAAAAACCTGAAGCAGCAAATGAGTGAAGAGCACAGAAAAAAAATAATCCTTACAGCAGAAGTCCAAAAAATCATACGATAGTGTGACAAGACAGGTGTCACTGTAAGCTCTTTGTAAATGCAACAAGCACGGTGAGTGCCTTCTGTGCCAGCACTCGCGTTGCTCAGTACTGCACTGCACCAGCCTGATTTTAAGCAGGTTATAATTTTGACATCTGCAATGTAATGTACCCTCATGAGCAGAGCTTTTGATGAAAAAATTCCCAAGAGTGAGCACGTGATATATCCAGTTACAGAATTAACAATCTAGGAGCTGCAAGAAATATTTTTTAATGGAGCAGTGACTATGCAATAAAAATACATCTTTGAAAATCTGCTCAAGATTTTAGATTTAAAACATACAAGACAATACTGCATATAATAGTTGGACAGTAAAGAAGAAAGCTTTGGCTTTTAGGGAGCAAGATCTGGATACTACAGGAGAAATGCATGATGTGTAATGTACAGAACTGCAGCTCTGCACCTCGGCTCATCAGCATGCAGGCATTGACCTGGCTGGCTGAAAAGGCAGCAGCAACCTGTTCAGTGACTGGTGTGCAGCTGCTGTGCCCACAGCTAACAGAGGTCTCACCTTGGTAACTACTGCTTTCTACAAAAGTAGAAGGAACGTTGTATTTTTAAGGCTTCTAACCCTGTACTAAATTCTGATGAAAATGAATGTGAAAGATATAGGGTAAAGTAACAGATAAGCACAGTGCAACCAGTTTTATTGAGAAAATGAAGTCGTGGAAAAACACCAACAAAAACACTTAACACGGTAGCATAATGCTTTGTTAGCAGCGCTCCTCAATTCACTTAAGAAAAAGGAAGTCTACAGAGATGACAGTCGATTAATTTATGTCTGTAATTCCACATGCTCTCCAGGTCGGCGTTACAAAACCCTTACAAGCCCTAGGCAGCAATTTGCTCTGTGTGCTTTAGAAATGTGCAAAGTTCTGCGTCACCGAGATTCCAAGCCAAGCATAAACCAAGAGACAATGGAGAGAGAGACAAATGACAGAACCCCAGCAAACAACTAACAAGTGTCTACCAGTAGGATTTGATTTGCCGATGTTTTTCTTATCAACACAAGTCAACAAAGCACAAAATGTAGATACTTACAGATCAAGTGTGTTTGTCAAAAGGATATATGTATCCTTTTGATATACATAGATATATAAATCATGTATGAATAATGAAAGTGCAGGAATGAGTGACTGAAGTCTTCACCTTAGTAGTAAAATTGGTGATGACAGTCTAAAATGAGAGAAGGCTTAGAAGGACCCCAAGTGGGAAAACAGAAGCCTGCTTTGATAGGAAAAGAACAATCAGGAAAACAATGAGAAAAGAGTTGTATGACCGTATTAGTTCAGCAAGAAAAAAACAAAACCAAACAACAACAACAAAAAAAAAATGACTGCATGCCAAGGTTTTGGCTGGGATAGAGATAATTTTATTTGTAAATGTTTGTATGATGCTATGTTTTGGATTTGTGATGAAGATAGTGGTGATAACACACCGATGATCTAGTTGTTGCAGAGCAGTGCCTATACAGAGCCAAGGACTTTCCTCGTGCTGCCCTGCCAGTGAGGAGGCTGGGGGTGCACCAGGAGCTGGGAGGGGACACAGCCACGGCAGCTGGCCCAGGCTGGTCAAAGGGATGGCCCACACCAGGTGGCGTGGTGCTCAGCAATAAAACTGGAGTAAAGAAGGAAGAAGGGGGGACCACTGGGAGTGATGGCATTTGTCTTCCCAAGGAACCACTACCTGTGATGAGCCCTGCTGTCCTGGAAGTGGCTGAACTCCTGCCTGCCGAAGGGAGGTAGCAAATGGATTCCCTGCTTTGCTTGCGCATGCAGCTTTTGCTTTGCCTAGTAAACTGTCTGTATCTCAGTCCATGAGTTCTTGCACTTTTACCTCCCCAGTTCTTTCCCCCATCCCACCTGGGGAGAGAGAGCAAGCAGCCGTGTGGTGCTGAGCTGCCTGCCGATTTCAATCACAACAATGCAATAAGAGAGGTGTGGAACACTAAGAATTAAATTGACAATTTAAAAATAAGGGAAATAGGGCTGGAGTAACTCACACGAATATAGAAAACAAAGTAAAGAAAAGATTTTGACTGGCAAGAAGGACAAGAAAGCAGTAGGAAATTGCATCATTTGTCAATTGTTTTTGAAAACAATTCAGTGAAATCTGAAAAAGGGAAATGGAGGAGAAAGAAGAAAAGCAGGAAAAAAAAAAAGTTAAAAGTTAAATTGCAGTACTAAAACTCTTTAGTGGAAAGATGGGAGGAAAATAAGGCAAAAGCTTAATGGCTAAAAAGCTGGCACAGAAAGCCAGCCTGCTTGTGGAATTTCTACTGGAAACATAACACACAATCAGGGTTATCAGGCAAAACCACATGATCTCACAAAAGGGAAAAAATGTCAAAAATAAAGCATGAGGAGGAGAAGGGAAGGCAGTAAACAAATCAGAAGTCATAAGAAGAGCCACACTGGACTGAATTAAAAGGTCCATACTATCCAATGCTTTATCTTTAGCCATGACCTGCATTTCACCCAAGGATTTTACTATTCCTTTCTGAGCTGAGCTGATAAAACTCTGCACCCTATTTACAAATAAAACAGTATAACACACCATTTCACTCTCATTTACTTTCCTAGTAACTCCTAAAATCGTACTCTGCTTTTTCCCTGCTGCTGAACATTAAGCTAACATTTTTAAAGATGTATAGTAATTCACATCTCATTTCCTCACGGTTTATTTTGAGTTAATTTTCTTTTAGGTATGGTTACATTCAGCACTGACTATATTTATATTTTATTGGCTACTCCATGGCTTGAGTGACTGGGCCAGTAACAGGTTGGTGAAAGATAGCCAAAACTCAGGAAAAAAATAAGTAGTTCTAGGGAAAGAATAAATTAGCAGATACAAAACTTAAGACGCAGAAGCATGTTTAATGAACAGAAGTAATAATCCTGTCAGGAAACACTGAGCATGGGCTTCAGGTCAAATGGAGATAAAAGTGTAAGCTTTCGACCTAAGGGAGTGTCAAGTCCCATCATGTAACCTGGAGTGACCAAGAACGACAGAGACTTCTGTCAGATAAAGAGGGGAATGACAGAAGCTCGAAACTGGACAAGTACTAATGACAAATCTAAACAGTAGAGAAAGATAGGAAAAAGATGCGACAGTGTAGGAAAGAAAAGTGCTGTGAAAGCATATAGACTGAGAAAAGAAAAGCACAACCATGCTGTCACTGCACTTTGATCCCTGGTATGAAGTGTGAGGTAAAAATAAAGGGCAGAGTTGCAGGACAGAATTCCCAAGTCCTCCTAAATGCACAGGTGGAAAACGAAGAAATAAATGCAGTTTTCCAGATTCAATAATAGGCTACCCACAGAACAGTTGGATCACAGTCAAAAAATTTACACTTTACACCTCAAGAAGAGACTGTAACAAAATTACTAGCAGCTGGGTATGCAACAGTATATTTTAGGAAAAAGCAAAGATTCTTCAATTTTAAAAACACAGAGGGCAAGTACAGGAAATCTTCCAATAAAGATAATATGGCCAAGAGCCTTATGTCTAGATCAAATAGATTTAACAAAAGAAGTTATTTTCTGAATTTTGTAACAGAAAAGAATTTGTCAAAGGTAACAGGTACTTTAATAATATCTACGAGAGAAATCCATGTATGGCAATAATGAAAAGCTTTACAAACACTGACTCCAATACTCACCCTAAAGCTGTCAGGAGAACTTAGATACAGTTTTTCCCTAATGTCTTCTGGAGCACCAGCACAAAGCCTGTAAAAGATATGATAATTCCTCTCTTCTTTGCCTTGCACACAGATCCTAGATTTCTCCAGAAGATAATGCGATACAAATCCACCAACCACAGAGTTCTAGGAAGAAGAGATATTTTTCTGATTATCTGAATGTTTTTAGTTTACCTGAGATTCAGAGTTTTTCTATTTAAATTGTCTGACCTGGCTCTTTCAACAGATGCTGCTCCAAAGATTAGAATGTATCTATATCTAATATATATAAATCTTTAAAAAGGAACTGTTACCTTCACTATAACTTTTCCCAAGCTCATGCATTGCACCTACAAGGGCCTACTTCCCACTCACGAGCAGCAATTCTATATGCAAATATATAAGCTATGGAAGCCAAAATATACCCAAAGAAAAATTTCAAAGGCTACACAGTGAGTAGTACTTCTGACAAAAAAATTATAATTTCCATGACTTCTGTTACATAAATAATATTGATGCAAGGTCCTGAAACTTCATATCAATACATAATAGCATCAGTAATATAAAGTATTAAAGCATTAAAATTGATTTATATCTGTTGATACATTATATGCAAATCATGCTTATTTGTGCATTAAAGAAATGCATAAATACTTAAGAGCAATTAGGTTATTCTTTAGATGTGCCTTTTCCCCCTTCTTGTGATGAAGGGAACAATTTTTAATCTTAAGTTATGGATAGAAGCAATTTTCCCATTGACTTGACCCATCATTTTCCAGTAATGAAATCTTTCATTACAGTACTGTATCTTTAGCTTTACTTTCAAGGTGATAATCAAATGTGGAAATCAAGGACAGTAGGTATTTGAGGCGAGATAGGTAAGTCTATTTAGCTTTCTTCCAATCTAGCATTTCCATTTCAGGGTGAAAATTGACACTCATATCTGTATCAAAATTCCAGTACCTTTTCATTGAAGTGAATTTCCACAAATTTCCCAAAACGACTACTATTGTTGTTGCGAATGGTCTTTGCATTTCCAAAGGCTTCCAATAGTGGATTTGCTGTTTAAAAAACAAAAATTTAAAGAAGTGTTAAACTGTGGTCAACAAACTACCAAAATGAAAGAGAGAATAAATAAATATCAATTATCCACTGACCTTATTGGGAATAACGTTTGAAAATTGAAGGAAAAGTATTAAGTATCAGGAATAACTAATTTTGCAAGTTGTACTGGATATGCTATGGTGGAACTTACAATGAAGTGCTTAAATAAATAATACTGCAAATTACTTGAATCAATACTATAAGAAATTCAGAGACAATCACCAGAAGTGATTCAGTGATGTTCTTCTACAGCAAGCAGGTAAATAACCAATACATAAACTCTATGATACAATACACAATTTGACATTTCCCAATGAGTTGTTATTCATAAAATCTAAACTACCCACTTATCCCACAGGCAAAAATGCCACTTAAATGTCATGCATGCTGCATGTTAGATTGATTAGGGAATTAAAAAAAAACGTATTAGAAAAGTGTGTTGATTTCAAAAGCAACTTAAAAATGCCCTTTCAGATTAGCTCAGTTAAGTGAATGAGTTTGTTTGTTTGTTTTTTACTGGCTGCAGTTCTCAAGCACCTTAAAGGAAAACCCATACATAAAGAGTGGCAGCAATCTAATGTATGTTTTATATTTATATAAATCATGCATAGCTTAGGCAGGTTGAAAATGTTTAGTAGTTATGAAACACAAGGCTTCTGAAAGAATGCATTTTGCTACCTCCAAAGATCAAAGAAAAACAATTTTCTGAATAGCACTAACAATAAACCAAGGAAAATATCTGCAAAGTATTTTGACGCTTTTAACTAAAACACATTAATTGGAAACTAAGTGAGCAGAAACTCAGATTTAAACCTCCACTGACAACCATCTACAAATTTGCTCCTATAAAAATTAAATTTTTATATGAAGGAATAACTACAGTGGTTGGATAAATTAGGAATGATAATGAATTATTTAGTTGGGCATCAGCATTAACTTTTTTGTTTTGGCTAGGTTTTCATTTTTTCATACTTAAAGCTTATGAACAAGTATGACTTTCATAGCTGTCTTATTAAGACACCTTTGATAACTGTTCGGGTATCCAGATATTTTACGTGATATTAATAGTTTTGAAGAATTGATTACGAATAAAAAGAAATTGCAAGAGGCCCTTCAAATAGGTTAAAGGTTTCTCTATTAATACAGATGCTGTATTAATACAGATGTTCATTAGAATTGTGCTTAAAAACTGTTAAATTAATGCATTGGATGCTGTTTTAGATTTAAAAACAAAACAAAAACACTTTAACCATAATACCTAGAAGTACCAATTAATTTTACAGGATACTGCATTAAGCATTATCCATCTCTTGGCCACTTTCTGTGTTCCTTTAGCATACAGTGGATTTCACTGAGAAATCGGTTTAAACAAACCTCCAGCAACAAGAGATCAAAGCCTGCAGTACTTCTCTTGAATAATCAATGGCTCAAATACATAAACATTTTTGGTTTAGGAAAAAATAAAAGTAATAAAATCCTAAAATAAATCTATTAGAAGCTATAGACTGACAGATAGGCATTTTTAGAGTGGTTGTTTGGGTTTTGAGATATTTACGCTTTCTCAAAAAGTTATTTTCTGGTTAATTAAGAATTCCATGCAACATTGAAGATGCTCAACTGACTGACCAAAAACAAACAACAGACTCTCTTCTGACCTTGTTTGGGAACCTATTATAGAGATAGACGCAATGAAAAAGAGATAAACATTCTGGTGAGCAGGAGGAATTACATCTTCCTGGTAGTATCAGGTATTAATGATAATACTATATTCTCCTTGCAGATTCATATAACATAAAAACCAGTGTTGGGTACAAATGAAATTCAACTCAAAGTCAAGATCAAGTACTGCATGACATCTTATTAAATAAGAGTAAAGCAAATCATAAATAAAAAATTATATTTTAAGACCCTAGGATCAAGGTGTGTTATGTTAGGAAGTCTGATAGTATTTTCATCCTAGCTGATATTGTTTGACATTTCAAATTTGAAAAAAATAAAGTAAGTTGGAACCTTAAATTGAATTAAACAAAATACAATACCTTCTACAATTCTATCATCAATGTCTTGGCCAGTACCATAGGACTCTGTCAAATACCTGTAAAAAAAGATAAAAATAATAAAGATAAAAGTATCTTTCATGTGTCATGTTACCTCAGTTCAACATGGCTGGGCACTACACTTACTGACTACGTACTAAAAGGAGGGCATACTGATTATAAGTTCCAAGTTCCCGCATCCTTTTAAGATAAATACAATTTGACCTTTCTTTTTTTTGTAACAGAAATATTCTTGTAGACTTTAGATTCTTTTTCCAGTCCTTCAGGATAAGTTGGAAATGTCTTTTAGATGAGCATATGGAAATTACACTTTTATACAAATACAGCAAAAGTATTACTTTATTATTTGTATTTATTAGTAATCTCAGTAAACTCACGATTTTTCACATGTATTTCCTGAATTAGAGTTCCATACATACAGCTTCTGCATTCACACCATCAATGTTAATAAAAAGCCCACATGTACATTGTGAGATAGGAAATTGCAATACATATTTAAGGTATTTAAGGAATTTGAAAACAAATCCACAAGTTTCTCTGAATATGCAGGTTCTTTTGTTGTTCCCCCCAACCCTTTTTAAAAAAAAAAAACAACCTCCCCTTCCCAGGAGGCATACCTTCTGGACATGTACAACTAAATCTGGGACACATTATAAACAGTGCTTGAAATAGGACCTTCCAAAAAAAGTTTAGAAACATTAACAGAGCTGTATTAGTACCTTTTGCCTTCTGATTACACAAGGAAAAGGCTTTCCTGTTTTTAAAACTCAATGACATTTTGTACACAGACTGTGGGGGTGGGTGGCGGGGAGAAGCAGCAGTGGTGCTATTTGCCTGCCATGTAATCAGAACTTCCTTTGCTGAGAAGCAGAAGAATAACAGCCTTTGAGGACATCCCTCAGGGGATGCTCTCCCAGAGCCTGCGGTCTTTTTTTATTCTTGGCAGGATCAAAGTTGTGAGCTGTCTCCAGTTAGGACATCCCCTATAAATATCATTACCATCACCTTGCTGCAACTCCTATGGCTCTCCGCTAAAGGTTGCGCGGGAGAAGAGAAGAACAGTAGAAAGGACGGACGACCAACCATGACAGTTCTTCCTGGGATGTGGGAGATAACACCACTGCTGTACGTACGTATGTGATGCAAGAGAAAAGGGAGTTCAAGATTTACACAGGAAAATAAGGATAAGGGGGGAAGGGAAAGCATTCAGACTGCCTGCACTGTGCTTCCCTAGATAATCAGGCCACCTGTATTGTAGGTGAATTCATTGGAGTAGTGCTCTCCAGTTACAGTGCTCCAGAGTGATATAAAGCAGTTAAAGTATGACACAAATATGGTCAAAATCATTAAAAACATGTAAGAAAGAAAGGCTAGTATATCTCAGCAATATGGCCTCCATATAGTTTATTATGCTTGATTTAGTATCTGTCATACCTGAGCACCAATAAATAGCTAAATCCCATTATTCAGTACTTATTCAGCAAATTAGGGTAGAAGGATATTACAGGATCCCTGCAGTTGTCTCAAAAATCAATGGTTAAAAACCATGAATACTCAAGCAAACAGAAGAAACAAAGACAGGGAAAACAGACACATGCACAGTTACGGCAAAAACAAGTGTGTCTTGCAAGGCACAATTAAAATGCCTAATTTAAATTTTATCAACCACAGTACCAGATGCGCGATACCAAAATGACTGCATCGTAAACCATAATAACTATATGATGTCACTACAACCGAGTTATGGCTTCTGTGAATATGCAGCCATTGCCATATGTTACCATGTCAGCATTTATGTTTAACCCTGTGAATTTCTTGTATTAAAGTGTACGCAGAAGGATACAGATAACTTACAGGGTCTTAATGCTACGTTACCGATCGATTACATTACAATTAACTCTGTATGTCAGACAAACACATCAACAAAAGAGATTCACTGAATAACGTTGGTCCAAAAGTACACACCTCAAAACAAATTTAGTATTTTCTGTCTTGCCAGCTCCTGATTCTCCAGAAACTATGATGGACTGACTCATCTTGAGTACCTTCATATCACGGTATGCTTTATCAGCTTAAATAAAAGAAACATGGCAGAAATTATGCTTGCAACTCTCCTGAACATTAAAATAAATATTAATCACTATACAGATAGGCAAATTTCACGTTTTCAAGAATAAAAAGCAAATCTTTACAATTAAGTCTATTGCAACTTATTAAAGTTTCCCTAAATTATATTATAGCTGTCCACCCTCCAGCGCTGACATGTTAGAGCTTAAAGTCCTTTGAAACAAAAACATAATCAACTTTTCAGGACAAAATAAAACAAAGCAGTCACCTAGAAATAAATCTCTTCTGTTAAATGCATTCACAAAACAGCTGAAAACCAATCTTACTTTAATAGTTTTTTTAAAGGGAAACTTTCAGTTGCACTTTGTAACTAGCAAAATCCAAGCCAAGGATACTTGGAAACACATTTGTGTATTTTTTTATTTTTATTTTTTATGCAGCTGTTTTTTTCAGTATGTGCTGTTTAGACTTCAACAACTGTTTGATTACAAAACAAAGTTTAACACTCTCAGAAGGCTGTATTCCAATCAAATGCTGTATTCATAGCTTCCAGATTTTTTCTTAAACATGATTACTTTCCAAGTGATTTAAAATAAGGTTTATCCCAATAATAATATTTAAATACGTTTTCTGCCTATAACATAATCATCTAAAAAGAAACAGTGCATGTGATTTGGTTATAGTAAGACCAATTAAAATCATTCTATTTTGCCAGTTTAAATTGTCATTCTTCACTTCTAAAATCTGAATTAATTTTTTATTTTATGATTGTACATTATATTAAAACTACTTAGACATGAAACACTGGAAGTACAGAACAATCATAATTAGTTGCCAGATTCTTCAAACTGAATATCAAGGATGAGAAAATTTGCAGTTCTAGCAATAACTTTTCATTTGCTAATAGCTTAAAGTAAACAAATTACAGTTACAGAGCTGCAGTTTGCATGTAGCTGCAAAGTACTTAATGCTTGTTCTGTAAACAACAAAAACCAGACTCAATACATACCAATAGCAAAAACATGTGGTGGCAACGTCCCAAGCGATCTACCCTGGTACTTTTTAATAGTATCTGAAGAATAAAACTTGGGTATATCAAAATACGGATTCACTGCAATGAGAATGTTGGCTACGTATGTCTGTGAAGAAAACAATTAACAGTAAACAATTAGCTAGTATCCAACCAAGTGGTTAACAGCAATTTTCTATTATTATTGAACAGTACAGCTGAAGTATAACAATTACAATTCTCTCTAGCTAATAGGTACAAGAAAGGATATGTTTTCAGAGTTCCTCTAATTATCTTCTCAGGACTTCTGTGAAAAAGCATTTCTCAGGAGAATTTCCTAACCACTGAGCTGTGGAGTATGTCCTGAATTTGACCTTTCTCCCTCTTTTTTTAAATGAGTTGCTAGATCACGGATAAAACATCACTACTTCCTCCTCTAAACTAAACTCTTGGCTAGCATAATGCAGTTTCCTCCAATGACATTAATTTTTCACTATCAAATGGAAGCAACTCAGCAGGAAGGACTGACTGGGAACACGCTCGAGCCAGGCAATAAAATCATTCAGCTGCGAGAAATTAGCTATGGCTGCTTCCACAGTGAGGAATACAGAATACAAATACTCTGTAATAGAGAAGGAATTTGAGAAAAAAATCAAACCGGTCCTGCCTTTTCGTTTTTAACAATAAGGAAAACTAAAAAGTTTCGTACAATAAGGAAGGCTGAAGATAGGTTGTACTTAGCATTTCTGAAAAACCTTTCATACTTAGGTTTTTATGGCCAGATCACATACAAGGATGAACAGATGTCTGCAGCACAGAAAAAAAAAAAAAAAAAAAAAAAAAAAAAGCAGATTTGCAGGAAAAGGTCTGGAGAAACGCAGATAAACCCTCAGCCTGAATAACTTATTTGGTTCATTGTTACTAAGTATATCCCAAGACTGAATTTTGGACACTACCATGACATGTTGACAGAAGGTTGGACACACACAATATATTAATTTTCTTAGAGGCTTCTATTTTCATCGCTTATTTCTCTGATTCTCTGATGGAAAATTCATGCACAGAGTTCCTCATGAGCTGCAAATTCTAATGTTAGTTTTCCTCTTAGTAAGAATACAAATGCTGTTAACCAGCTCTAAAAATAATAATAATAAAATAAAGAAAGAAAATATACCCACTCAGGATAACGTATTAGTAGCAGTGGTTTAAAATGAAGAAAAGGTTTGTGAAACTAAATAATGTCCTCCCTCATGATCAGTTCAGTTTCAGAATTTATTTTATTGCATTGGGGTTTTTGTGTGCATGTGTTTTTTATTATTATTTTTCCAGGACAGCATTCGAATCACCATTTTTATTTATTTACTTTAAAGCTGGTGCTTGATCTTGAGCCTATAAAGAATTTATAGCTGTGTAAAGTTAACTGCAACAAAGGAAAACAACTATACTTCTTTATGTATTTATAAAAGGGTATAACTCTGAATCGATTAATTTTAGAACAGTAGGTTAACACAAAAGTTGATTATTTGAACACTGACACTTAGAAATTGTGTAGAATTATTTTGTATTATCACTAGCCAGCTTTCTATTAGAAAAAAAAATAAGAAAGAAAATTCTTATCTTTCTTCTATTTCACAGCTGTCAGTGTCAGGGCAGATGGCAAGGACAAAATGTAATTTAGTCAGAATTCATTAAGTACAATTAGGCAATTTGATAGCAATATAAAAGATTAAGATGGACATCTGAGCTAGGAGGTGTCAGAGACGGCACCTGTTTGCTTCGTTCAAAAATAATGAAGAAATAGCCACTTTGTTAAAAGCTACTCCACTGGTGAGGTAAGTTCCCTACACGAACAGACCTTTGTGATATAAATGATGTGCTGTAGTTGCAACTGAGCAGTCAAGTATAGAAAAATCTATTGCTCTGCCTGATAAAAAAATAGTGAGCATCAATTTGATTCAGGTCTCAAGCAAGGTAGCAAAAAATGCCTAAAACCTCCTAACTTTCTGATGGTACTATTCCTGCTAATTTTCTGTGATAGAGGAAAAACAAAATTGTTTTTGTTGTTGCTTTGGGTGTTTTGAAAGGATATTTATCATCAGACTGGTTGGCATGACAGGTAATACTTACATAAATTCTGTCCTTACTGTACCGAACTTTGATATTGTGAAGGAGAGTGGCTTCATTTAAATACATCAGGGAACCTGCAAATAAAAAAAAAAACAATCATATACCATTAAGAGCACAGAAGAACCTTAATGTACAGCCAAGCAACTAAGTCTTAGGATTAAGGAGCATTTTGCTTCCCCTCTCTTTGATTATATAATTATAATTATATAATCCTGTCATTCCTTTGCACTGTGTTGAGGCAGAAGAACTGCTGACTCAGTACATGCTTTAAAAATTGTACACCTACTCCTTATTGTACTACCTAAGTTAAAGAAAGTTGCTAAACGAAGAATTAGATGATGGGAGCCTCAACACATTGCACTCAGTATAAATTGTCAGTTTTAAGGTCCTTTTTCAATGTCCTTCCAGACAAACACAGTGCGTTTCCCTCCGTGCTTGTCTTTTTCCATCCTATAGCCTTCCTTTGGCAGTAGGACAGAGAATGACTCTGCTTCACACCACGTGCATCAGACCAGCCTGAAGCAAAGGCAGCTTCAGCAGCAGTTTGCAGCCTCCCTCTGGATTGTGTACCTCCACTGAATAGCAGCACTTCCTGCTCCAGGTGACTAAATGTGTATCTTTTGAGTTGAGGAGCTACTAATTGTCTTCATACCCTTAAAATTCGAAAGAAACAATCCCCTCCCTTGACTGCATCTTCATAAGAACCTCTGGGGGTGTGAAGTATATTTTAAAGGAAATAGTTAGGCATTCTAATAAAAACCTGATAATTATCCAGTCAACACAGGACCCCAAATTTTAACATGTCCCCAGTATTCTCTTAGCACAAGGTTTCCAGCCCTGTTAGAGGCACTGTGCCTGCAGACTCAGTGCAGAACAGGAGCCTGCTCCAGGAGAAACATTGCTGCCTCAACACAAAACTAAGGCTTAAGTCTGCAATTTCAAAATGTATCTTCTCTAGAATAAATCCCTTGAAAGTGGCATTCATATCCAGAGCCACATTAAGTTACCAGAGGGAGAATTCTGCATATTCATATGGCTCATTCATAAATATAACCAGTGTATGTGCATTTAATAGTCCATGTATTTATTTGCATACACACACACACACACACAAAGTTTATGGAAGTCAAGTCAAGCACTTAACGTCAGGAAATACCAATGCCAAATTTACACACACCAGCTCTCCTGGGTCTGTAGAATTTTATTTTATTTTTTACAATTCTTATCTGATAACCTGCCCCACTTCTTTTTTTTTAACTGTACTGGGTCTGGCTGGGATGTTAACTTTCCCTGCAGCAGCCCATACAGTGCTGCGCTCTGCACTTGGAGCTAGAACAGCAGTGGTATCACACCAGTGTTGTGTCTGCTGCTGAGAAGTGCTGGCACAGCATCAGGACTCTCTCTGACCCTCCTAGGGGGTGGGCAAAAAGTGAGAAAGAAACATCAGCAGGGCAGCTGACCTAAACCAACCAAAGGGACATTCCATACCATATGATGTCACACTCAGCAATAAAAGGTGGAAAAAGGAAGAAGAGGGGAGGGGTGGGCTCTCGTTGCGAAAACGTCTGTCCTCCTCCCGAACACCGGCTACGTGCGTTGAGGCCCTGCTTCAAGGACGTGGTCAAGCATCGCTCATTTGTGGGAAGTAGAGAGTAATTTCTTTCCTCTGCACTTCCACATAGCCTTTACTTGTTTTGTTTAGTTATTCCCTTTCCCCCTCCCTTTTCCCCTTTCCCTTTTTTCCCTTTAGTTGAATTGTTTAATTAATAATAATATTTCCTTAATTATCTATATATATATATATATTTCCCCTTTTTAATTAAATCATCCTTATCTCAACCCGTGAGTTGTTCTTTCCTTTACTTCTTCCCCTCCTCATCTGAGGAGGGGGAGTGAGAGAGCGGTTGTGGTGTTCAACTGCCTAGCACGGTAAAACCACCACATTAACAAAAAAAAAAAAAAAAAAAAAAAAAAAAAAAAAAAAAAACTTGCTTCACCTCAAAATCAAGAAGTTCTGGTTTCTTTTTCTGTCCACATATGGTGACAGACCCCCAAACCTTAGTGTGGGGGAGTAGAAGAGTGCGTGACTCACACAAAAAGGTAAATGCTTTGTCTCTGTACCATTTGCAATATTTACTGAAAACTCATATTTGAGGAAGGGCTAGATTCTCAAAAAGTTTTGGGGAAAAAAAGCAACACTTCATTCAGCAAATTACACCCTAGGAAGGAGTTAATCACTAAGCACAGATTGGAATGGTAAGTGTATTATTAACTAGACCTTCGGGATTTCTCAAAACAGTATTATAAGGAGAGATGGATAACACCCAGTAGTTTATAAAGTGAATTATACTTGTATAATAATTATTCTTAAAGATATGTGATGATCAGCACAAATCCTCTCTATGAGAGAAGGAAACTGAACTTGGTTTCACACATGCTAGAGATGAACATCAAGTGCTGAGCAAAAAGCGGAAATATATTGGTAAAGTCTCAAAATAATATTTGAAACAGAGGGGATTGCTGGACGAAGTATTTTTAAGTTTGATATTTTAGACAGTAAGCCAAAGAAGACATTTTCTCCCATAGGATGACTGTTTTAACTTATTTGAATAGCACTTTGCTAAAAATCTCAACTGACTTCCAGTACCTCATTCTAAATTTCAGTTCCCTGACTGGGACACTGAGGTGCCAGGACATCTCAGTAACGCTCCTGTGAGAGATGCACAGATTAAGTGCATTTCCCTAACAATCATCTTGTGCAGAGAATACAGGTACCAACACCAGCAACTGAGAACAAAGTTGTCAGCTTGGTTCCACCTCTGACAACACTGCTCCGTCAGCACTGTGCTAAGTACAATCACAAGCCTCAAGCCTTGCCACAAGCTTTTTCTTGATCCTTACAGAGCAGTTTTAACAGCTGTACTTCCTGCCATGGGATACAAATACCACCCCCCTATTCCTCAGTATAAACCTTAGTTCTTAAATCATCAACAACTTTCAAAGTCCTACCTGATATTTATTTTAGAGGAAAAACAACAGAAGCTACTTTTGCCCACCATTTACAAAGTTACTAGTATTTGGCCAACCAGTAATCCCCATCAGAA
The DNA here is from genome assembly GCF_011077185.1 of Oxyura jamaicensis. Taxonomy (NCBI): domain Eukaryota; kingdom Metazoa; phylum Chordata; class Aves; order Anseriformes; family Anatidae; genus Oxyura; species Oxyura jamaicensis. The sequence goes on from NC_048895.1 coordinate 85,589,228, forward strand.
ATATTTAAAATAATTTCCCTCATCAGATCGTCAAGATAGGATAGTCTCTGTGAATAGATTTGTTCACAAACACCAACAGTACCAAAATATTTAACAGTTCTATAAAAGCTGGTCCTTTCTCACTCATCTCGGTACTCTCTCTCCTCATCCTAGGTTTGCATACTTGATTTGGTTCCACAGATCTAACTAATATATTTAACAAAATAAAACCCCTGCATATCAACACAATGTGTATTACACAAGTTCACTTCAAGGGTCCTTCTCCAGCAGCCCTCTGGTCTAATTCACTATAACCTATTTTCCTTTCCAATGGCCTTAGGGGGTCCATATTCCTGTTTCCAGTTTTAGAAATGTTATCTTAAATTTTTTTTTTCAACTTGTACAGGAATGCTATCTGAGAAGTGGGTTGCATGTACAAAAATGCAGTACAACAGAGCTGCTGATAAAGCAACTCATTCTTTTGCTGAGAGATTTGGTTAGCATCAAAATGCTCAATTCAGTTGATCAAAATGCAGGTAAGTAGCATCTTATAAATATATGAAGTTAGTCAAGTAACAGCTGTATGTGGGAATAACTCATGTAATCGCGAATTCCTCTAAAGTGTTCAGCTGTTTAAAAACACAATAAATGCTATTTAAAACAGGCTTACTTTAGTAAGTTTCAAGGACTAGTAAATTTCATACACAAACTAAAGTAAAGAAAACAAAAGGACTATAAGAAAAAAAAAAAAAGGGAGCTTGTAAAGAAACAATATTCTTTCCCATACATTTTTTTTTTCAAATGCATAATTTATTTTAAAATTCATAACTTACAATTATCTTCCACATCCTTTTTGCTGTCCTCTTCAGCAGGAAACACTTGATTGATAGCAGCCTGGAAAGTCTGTTAGATGAAAAATACTAAAATTGTCATAATTCCGTAAATAGAGAGTTCAAAGATGTCTTGTGTCATGTTGCAACTAAATGCACCGTAGTCATGCATAGTTAAAAATGAAGTTTTTAGCTTTATATCTCAGCACTGGAAATGTTACTGAGCTGCCAGGTGCAGATAGGAACTGCAGCATCTGTATTACTGCATTACATTACAAAAACCAATTACTGTAATTATATATTCTTATTGTAAAAATATCTGATGCATTTTGAAAATTGCACATAACCATTGGCATATAACAATAGACAACACCAAAAATGAAGATTAGAAAGACAACAATACTGCAGAGGGAACAGAACACACAATTTCCTCAGCTTTGCAAAGAAGCAAAAACAGCAAAAAACAAAGTATTAGTTCAGTGAAAGGACTGTATTGTCATCATCATATTGTTTTAAAAACATTCTCACTTAAAACATAAATATTCAATATATAATATTCTCTGTATCTCCACATTCTGTAGCTTTGGGTGCTTTTTTTTTTTTTGCCTTCAACAAACCAATACTAAAGTAAAACAAGACTTTCCTTCAACGCTTGTACTCCAGTAACACAAAACAGCCATTTAGCAACTGTTCATATCCAACTGGAAAAATTAATAACAAAACCAACTTTGTTTACCCTCTATTCTTTACAAATTGTTATTTATATTGTAAAGATGAATAAATATCCTATAACTTAAAAAAAAAAAAAAAAGGAAAACTGTAGTACAGCATCTGTACAAAGCTACTGCATATTGTAAGAACTAGGGTATTTAATTTTACTTTTTATTTGCAGTAGCGATAGCTTGTCTGAGCTACCTAGGAGTAAACAAAAACCTCGTTGTACCAATTAAACGTGACAGAGCTGCCATGCTGCTACAGGCCTTTTCCCCATGGAAATTAAGACAAGAAGCCTACTTAATTATTTCTCTACTAGTTTAAAAGACAACCAACTAGATCTAAAAGAATGACCCTAATAAATAAGCAAATTTACTTGCTTCATTAACATTGTACCCAGTAAGACAGTACCATGAGAAGCATCTCACATGGACATTTAGAAGAAATACAGCAACTTTTTTCATCTTTGCTTCCGTACAAAAGACACAATAAATGTGATTTTGCAACTTAGACCACTGTGAACAGCCACAAATTCCAACTCCCTTTAAAGTGGCAAGGATTAAAAACATCCCTGAGCCAAAATAATTGCTGCTGGTTGGAAAACATTAAGTCAGTAATATCCCTTCCCTACAAAGTTACCGTGCTATATGCTAATTATAGGCATAAATTATACTTTGCCATCTCCTTATCAGGATTCAATGCAGGTGAAAAAAGTGCATAAAAAGCTTTTGTAAGGGAAAAGCATCTGCATGGTGACTTTGGAACTACTGAACATCTGTCAGACCAACCTCCTCCACAATATCCTTCATCAGAGCACACTGGAGCCACAGAGGATCTCAACATTACCTATCTCCAAGTTTTAGCAAGGTAGAGAGCTCCCTCTTCCCCTCCCTCTCAAAATATTGCAGTTGGAACATCTTACCATAATCTTCTCTGCAAGTCTGTCAACAATAAAGGTGGTTTGCATTACATAAAGACATCTTTGAACAACAATTTCCCCTGTACTCAGTTCATTCTGCATGAAAAGGGGGAAAAACTTAAAAAAAGCTTGACTTGCTTCACAAAAATCTAACTTCGCTTTTTCTTGCTTGCTGATGTACAGTTCAAGTTTAACCACTAACAAATACAGACTATTTTTTTTTCCACATGAGAGAATGAACTCCAGCTGTTCTGTAACACTCTTCAAAAGGTTTTGACACCAACATCTCACAGCTCTAAACCCAGCTATACCAGATCTACCTCAGAAGATGAAGGAAGAGCCTTTCCATTGTCCTCACCACTCAGCCTTCTGATCAAAGACAAATCTCAGTGAAAAATTAAGGAAAATTGATGCTGGTTATGTCCTCCTTCATTTTTTTCACACAATGGGAATTGTGAAATAATTGCAATGTTAGATATGCTGCAGGGACAGTCAGCTTGTGACAAAGTGGATGTCCTTCTTCAAGTCCTTCCTACCTTCTGTAATTTAGTACAGCATCACAGCTAACTATTTCATGAGTCATAAAACAAATAAGCAATATAAGAATGACTTAGCAACTGTTTTTCTGATGGACTTTTTTAGATCAGACGGGAACATGAAGCCTAGTTTAAACTGTATCAACCAAGAATTTTACTCCTGTCCCAGTTACTCTACTGCTTTATGTTTAAGGTGATTACTTATACAGATAAATAAATTACCGATAAATAAATTATTAGATGTGTAGGGCTTTGAATATTGCCAAATACTATTAAAATTGATCATATTAAACAGAAAAATGGGCAAGCTATCTCATATCTGCCATTTAAAAGTTATCCAATTATTTACTCCATTGCCCCATATTTTGAAACACATTGACTGCAAGGAGAAAACACTTCAGGCATATTTGGTCAAAGACATTTACATTAAGGCATAGCTTAGGTCAAATTCATTTTAAAAAATGGATGGGATACTGATCTTACAAACCACTTATGAACCACTTATGAAAGTGGTCTCAGGAGGCAAAACAGAGGGTTTGTGTTTTTGTTTTTGTTTTTTTCCTTTTTGTAATGAAGCAGCGCTTGAAATCCAATGGCAACCTTAACTATTCTCCCAGAAACAAGATGAGTGAAAAAAGATACCTTTCCGTTCAAGCAGGATCTTCTTTCTACCATGTAATCGAATACATGTAACCGTGCCTTCCTTTATATCTTCTAGTTATCTTCTAGATGCAGACACAGAGACATCCCTACTCTCAGCTGCATTCTACAGAACAGCCTAAAGCAACACCAACTGTTTTTATGATGGACAAGAACCTGTCTCTTTTGCTCAAGCAAGCTGCACTCACTGCTAAAATAATGCTTTTGCTTGAAAACACTGGACTTTGGACATTATGATCTTTACTTTCAGAATAAATTTATTTATACTTAACCTGGGGAAATGCCGTGCTGGTTATTCAGAACATACTGGAACACGGGTCCCAGAGGTCCCAAAGGCCCTCAGGGCCTTTCTCAGAGCCATAAGGTGCTTCTCAGGTGACTGCAGCAGGGGCATGGATTGGTGTCTGCAGCAATATGCGCCTCCCCTGTACTTCAAGGAACTGATCACTAGAGAAATTCATTAGCTGCCTCCTGTTCCTCCGTACTGCAAGGGTCCCAGAAAGGCATCTCAGGGTGTATCTCTCCCTAGTCACTAAATTCAGATTTCCTACCTCCAGGAAAATAATAAATTCCCCATTTGACAATTTCACTGGGATTTGCCTTTTCCCCGTTACAGCATCAAGCAATACAACATAAAAGCTATTTTCTCACGGTCAGAATTTCTGGTAAGTTCCAAAAAGTACACTCTGGGTAAAAGATGTGTGAATGCAATACTAGTTGAGGTTAACAACTGGCTGTCTTTCTAGCCACCTCCTTCCTCACACACCATCGTGGGACTGCTGGCAGGACGTAGCTGCGGGGCTGAGCCCCGTTCCCTCTGCTCATATTCAGAGCTCATCCTCAGGGCAGTGCTCCAGCCCTACGAGGGACAAGGCTCATTAGAAAACCACTCTCCTGTTTCCCCGTTTTCTTCATAGTTGTGGCATTTCAACCTTGCAAGCCCACGATCTAGCTTTTGGGAGCAACTCCTGTCACGTAACACATCCCCTGTTCTGATAACAAGCTCTCAGCGCCTGCATTACTCCTTCCTATACAACGCAGTCTGGGTGACTCAGATCCCCACCTCTCTTCAGACATCCAGCTTTGGCACAGACATGTCAATGCTGTTGTTAGCTCTGGATGGGCTGTGGTACCCAAAAATGCTATTGCTGCTTTGTTAAGTAAATTGGTATGTTGGCCAACTACCTTCGCCCAGCCTGGACTGGATTAACTTGGTTTCATAACACGAAGAAATCTTTGACCATGCTTGCCCTGGGTCCTCCTTCCTCTTGCTTGCTGCCATCCTTAAAATTTTCCATGTCTTCACTGTTAAGGTGGATCCATTCTCTGACCTAGTTTGCTGCGCCACATCCGCTTGCCAGCACAGCTGAGAGGGTGCCACGCTGCCACGCCACAGCTAGCTACGGGCAGGGAAGGGAGGGGAGACTTTGAGACAGCGTGAAACTGCTGCCTTGCAGCATTTACTGCAGTTATTAACAACTTATTTTAATTAACCATTAAGTGGTATAAAAGGCAACAATCAAGAAATGCGCACACAGACATTTCCTTTTCAGTCTGTGATCTCCGGCAAGGGACCAGCTTCTACAGGGAGTACATATGACATGTTAATGACCCAGATTAAAAAATAATAATAAGTTACACTGCCCGGGTATGTTTACAAGATCGAATTACTCATCTCCTCCCTGTAATTATTGTGGGCAACTCTGGAGCTGCTAGATCACTCCTTACTGAGGAGCACTTTTGAACCATCATTTGGAGTAAACCAAGTTGATAATAATGGGTATACATGCTGAGCACTTCAAATTAATGGTCGAAATGCACAAAAAGTCAAGAAGCAATGAGAAACATTTCACTACAAAAGGAAATCAATGACACTTTGAAGAGACTGAGAAGGTAAACAGCAAAATGTTTTACTCCACCTCTATTAATATATGAAAGTTTGATAGTTAGAAATAGAGGACCATGATCCCTGGTGGATTTAAACACCTAACTGTGAAGTGTTCAGTCCCTTACTGAAACAACCTGTAGGCCCTTAACTGATTTGCATCAAGGAAGACAGCCATAAGCAGAGTAATAAACTTTCCAGACAACACAGATTGTTCACTGTGAACCACCAACCAAAAAAAAAATAAAAATAAAAATAAAAAATAAAAAAACCACTGTATTTTAGGGCATTTTTTTTGTTTTATTAAAAAAAAAAAAAAAAAAAGGAGGTTAGAGGAAGGCACATTTATTAGAAATAAATAGTGATTCAAGTATTTCCTTATCATTTGTTTCTGTTTCTAATATGTGAACTTTTGCTCTTATCACATCAGAACCATTTGGGGATATAAACAGAAATAGCACTGGGGGTCAACATCAACATCAGTTAAGTCAGTAAAAGATCACTTAAACATGCGTTTAGAATATTTAACATATTCTTGTCTGAATAATTTTGTTCTTTCACAGACTGAAGAATGCACACTATTACTAAACCTAAAGACCTTATCTCACAGACACAGATACCACATCGTTTTATTTCTAATGAAAGAAAAATCAACTTCCTCTACAAGACAAAAAAAAAGTCTATAAACATTCGTCCCAAAGGAAGAACTGCTGCATAACCTTTTGATCTGTGACAAAGCATTCTCTATTATTATAGACATGAAGAAAAGTTTTAACAAAATAAATTTTCTTTTCCATATCTGAAGGTACGAAAGTACAAAATTGTTAGAACCAGCATATGACATATTCACAAAGACCAAATCACAACTTTTAAAACTGTGTATAATCTTATTCCAGCGAGCAAAACCCAGGATGCTGATCATCTGAATTAGGATAATAGTTACAAGGCACTTCCTGTAAAAACTGACATTTAATTAAGGTGCGCTAAATCCAAAAGATGTCATGATAAACGAAGCAGTTTGAACACACTAATTATGACTTCACTTTAAAAGCTGCTTTTATTTTGCCTTGAATTTGCTGTAGCAATTCCATGGGACCTTTGTTTGACATTCTTATGTTTCAAAGTACTTGAAGTAAGAGGATTCATCACTCAATCAGCAGTCTAACAGAAATGTGTCTAATCTAAGATAGAGCCTAGGACACTACTGTAAGAGCCTCTGTGCATCTAAGGAAGAAGAGAGAAGCTAATCTCAACAACAGACACTCAACAGTCTCAAATTTGGAAAAATAAAGTGTGCAGTATTGAAAGAAATGGCTATGGAGATTCAGTTGTCTTCTCTTTCGTGAGCACGTACACGCATGCAGATAATTGACAGAAAGCATGTGCTTCTTATCAGTGGGATACTTCATTTGCAAGGCAAGTTAAAGCTAAACAAAGTTCCTTAGCCAAACAACAGAGCAGATTTTTTTTTCCCCACTCGTTCAGCCTGAATGTAATGGTGGATATCTGCAAAGATTTGGCCTACAGGTAAAATATTTTTGTAAGGTTCTTCTCACTTGTCAGACACTTACCTTGCCTTTCTGATTCAGAGGCTCAATAGTTAAGTTGTCAGTACCAATGTCTGCAATCATGCCCATCTGAAACCCATCAGTTGGGTGTGGAGCCCAAACGGGCTTCCCGTCCTCCATTGTGGGATCTATCCAGTATTTCCTGAAACATAAAAAAATAACAAAAAAAAAATAAGAAAAACGTTTTGTATATAAATGTAGTTAGCTATCAGGATTTACTACACAGCTTATTTAGCTTATTATGTTTATTTCTGTTATTCAGGGTGGAAGTAGTCAGAGCACAGACTGGAGCCAGCCTGTCAGGACAAATTCTTCCAGCCTTCTTCCATCCTGTGACACTTTGCTTACACAGGACTCCTCCCTCGGACTGGGGTATGAAGAAGATTCAACGACAGATAATTTCTGGGTGGTCCACAGACTACTCTCTACAGCTCTTTGCCTGATTTCCCCAACTTGAGAACCAAAAAGGAGATTGATCTCATGATTAAAATAGAAGTACAGGTCAGACTCAAGGCTAAGTCTGTGTACAAGCACCCTTAGTGCTTGCATGCGCCCATATGGACACACACACACACAGATATGTGCGTCCAGTGGCTCATGGGACTAACAGATGTCTGTCTGTACCTGATTCAGTGCGCAAACACCTGAATTTCTGTAATGGGCATATGCCCAGGAAGGTGAGCAGCAATGGAGTCTCCTGTTATTTGAGACAAGTGAATGTGTGCGCACTTTTCACATGGCTGGGCACGTGGCTCTTAAATAACACTTACTATATATTCCCTATAGATAAATATATTGATTTATCACACTATAAGCTTTTGAGACACTGGCCTCCAATACAGCAACATTAAAACCCTGCCTCTTACAGAACATTGACTTTTTTTTAGTTTTAGATTAAATGAAATCTACGGCACACAAGTGAAATAGATGTGAAGGCCAAGTCATTCAAACCTCGGGCTCCTCAAGCTATGCAGCTAAGTAAGTTCCCAGTTAAAAAGAGTGTTTGATTGCGTGCAAAGCTCATTGAACCAACCAGGAAAGCTGCCAGGACTGGCACATTGTGAATGGCCAACAGTGCCACTTTAAATATGCTGAATTCGTCCTTTTTTTAAAACCTACTTTACCTGAATGAGAATAGGGAGTCCAAGCAGCTTGAAAGGCTCACTTCTGGTCATTTCTCATTCCCCTCCACAGCTGATTCACGTACCTGTGACATGTTTTAGTGATCCCTAAATTTGTAAAAACTTCCTCGCATCACTAAGGTGTAACTTGCCCCTCCCAGCACGAATCAAATGAGCCTGCCAAGCAGGAATGAAAACACCAGCAGCAAAACCCTAACATGGGATACATCCCCCATTTCCCTCTTCCTTGCATCTGAAGGAGAAAGGAGCTGCACAATTTCTCACAACCAGCGAAGAGGCTGCGGATCCCTTTGTCACAAAGAGTAACAAGGAAAAAAAATAATCATCCCACCAAGAAGCTGTACAGCTGAGCAGAAAAGGACACTCGTCTCACAGAGGATTTGTCAGGACATGCTTCCCATGACCTGCTTTTTGCTGCCTGCAAGGAATTCAGAAAGGTCTGAAGAGAAGGCAAAGCCTTGCTGCGATCGCCTGGGGAATGCTGCTGGGGAATGCTCAACACCAGTTAAGTTGTGGAAGCACACAGCGATCTGCTACTAACTTCAGTGTCAAATGCCAGAGGACTGAAAGTAATCCTAGAGCAAAGACCTCGGAGTGCAAAGTCAAACTTTTCTTAAATGAAGAGACTTGGAGAAAACTTGTTATCGAGTACTTCATTCAGCATTGATCTGTTTAAATGTACTCAATTACTCAGTTAACTTTCCCTCCCCACATGCAGTTCAGGATGCATGAAGGTAACAAAGATTTAAACATGTTTCTAGTGTATGCTACTATGCAATTCATGCTAGTTTTAAAAATTATTTAATACAGGAAACTTTGCATTTTACTTTTTTTGGAGCACATTAACTTCTTTTAGCTGCCCACAGAAAGTTTCTGTGCTACCCCTCGAGCATCCCATTTGCTTCTATTGCCTCCAAACCTCCTGCCACATCCCACAACCGCTGCAAGCCCCGATCATCCTTAGCATGTGCTGCCAGCAGCACGAGACACATCCTGTAAAACAACATCTGCAGTCACTAGAAGCTGGCTCTTGGCCATTCTTCTTCACTTTCGGATACTGTAAATCAGGCCCCCTCTACACCACAGCTCTGGGGTTAGCTTTTTCCAGTGGGGCCTGGCCTCTGAGTACCAGTGCCACGATGGGTGTAGCTGCTAAATGTCGGAGTTTATTTCTGAATACAGCCAAGCCTTCATTTCTTCACAAGCCTATCATTTTCCTTTAAAATGCTACTTCAAATTGGAACTTGAGAAATACGCCGCACAGCCACCAAAAACAAGGCTCTCCTTCGCGTTGGCAGCGTGGCCAGCTCCCTGGACATAACTGTGCTGCACAAGGAAAAAACCCTGACATCGCTGCCAACACTTCTGCTGCGATGTGAATCCAGTCCCCCCGTTGGTATCGGGAGGCTTCTCCTTGGCTTGCTGGCATGGGCTTTTGCATTCTTGCATGTTCTTAAGCCTACTTTGTGCTTTATTAACAAGCAATGATAGGGGAACGTCGTGAGCTAAAAAGTCCTCTTGAAAGACAGAGCAGCGAGTGAATTCCACCACGTCCAGCAAAATACATGCTTAAGAAAAATACTTGAGGCTTTGCAAGCATGTCAGAACCCAACGGCTAAATGCATCTAAATGAAAATGTAGTAGTTATTGATGACATAATTACTTTTAAGAAATACAATCTTCTGCCTGCAAAGCAGCCCAAAACCAGTGGCTGTAACATTCCCTTCTCAGCACCGCTCTGTCTCTATTAGTTAGGGCTCTGACAGGCTTCTGGCAGCACATTATAATTGGAAGCTGAAACCTTTCAGGCCATACCTGATCTACTATCTACCTTCCCATCTGATGTAGATGCCACTGCCCTTGAGACTGCTGCATGAAGTCTGTTCCTGAAGCAGCTCTTGCATAGCCAGTTTGCGGCTCGGCATTTTGAGATGAGCAGCAACAAAGCAGTACGAGTTCAACTCCCTGAGACAAGTCCTTTAGAAAAAGGCAACAGCACTTTATTGAAACGTGAAAGAATGCCTCAGTGATTAAAACATATGGATCACAGAATACCAACTAGGAAAAGCACAGACTCGAATGGAAATGTATGACAAATCCTATTTTGCCCATAAAGTATATGCATTTGCTCACTACAGACTATTCGTTCTTATCGCCTTTCTCTCATGTGCCTCCATCTAAATCCAACCTACATTCAACAAATTTCCCTACACTATTGACAGAGGACACAGTTCCTGAATACCAGAAAGGAAATCGATTCATATCCAGGCATCACATCTGAGAGCAGCACCACCAAATACAACGCACCTGAAATATGCTTCCAAACAAAGGAGGCCAAGATTAGCAATCTTCCACATTTGAATTTATACATATGTATTGAACACACATGAAAGATTAAGGCAGTTGATTATAAGTTGCTAGCTCATTTTGGACTCCCCAACTAAGGTTTCTTCCAGCGTGAAGCAGAGAACTCACAGAGGTTTCACCTACAGCCAGGAGTCAGCCTGGTCTGAAGCCGGTAACCCCAGCAGCCAATCCTTCAAACGCCAGATTTTAGATTCCATGAGTGGCCAAGCAGTAACATCACTTCTGCTAACCCCAGTCTTCCGGAAACTGTGCTGAACACTTTGGAAATGCAGACTCATTTTTTCCCATCTGCTGACAGGTGCTTGCAGCTTCCCACAAGCAAGTGCCTTCACCTGCTCCATGTTATCCAGAAGGGGCTACATTTTATACACACACACACAATATAAAATAAATAAATAAATAAATAAGCCTTGCTTCTCATCTGATTACTTGTAACTGCAGAAAAGAAGACAAAACTCCAAAGACAGGACTGCTGCAAGCCATAGGAAAAAGCCTTAATTATTAGTAGTCATATTCAACACGTTCAACATTAGTAGCCAGCAGTTCAAAAAACTTGCAAGGCAAAGTTATCCTGCACTCACCAGACTACAAAAAACAACACCCACCAGTCCTTCCTTAACTTCTTCCACACTATTAGTGCCTCCCTTAGAGAATGTTTAATATTATTTCTCCAAATAAATAAATCTACACAATAGATTATGACTAAGGATTCTGTAGCTGAAAGTGACTATGTTATCATCCCACTTATCTTTACTTAAATATCACTGATTTTAAAAGAAGGCAACACAACCATGTTTTGGCTTTGTAGAGTATTCTAAAGGAAATCAGAGGCTATCATCAGGGGAATGAACCGCAGAAGGCAAAGTGCAGTAATGTACTTATCAAACTTGTCACCAGAAGTAGGCATTTGCGCGACGCGATCCTGTTTACTATCCTATGAACAGTTTACCATACCAGGGCACTGTACTAATTGCTGAATTAACTAATTAAGAAAGATGTAAAATAAAACACCAGACAATAGTATATCATCAGATTGGCTAATTCCAAAGAGAATAAATGGATAGCAAATCATCCCTGTAAAAGCAAAATGACTACGTTATATTTCCTATCTTGTGTGTTTCAGAGTTGCTCAGAATTCTGCATGTTACACAAGGCTCACGAGAAAGGTCCTATGACCACACAGGACAGAACAAAGAGAGGCAAAACTGCTGCCAGTCGAGCTCTTTTTTTGGACACCAGCTCATTGTTTAACAGAAACTTCAACAAATCAAAACTTATGCGGGATGCAGCACACTCACTGCCAACAGCATATTTCAAGGGAACAGTAGATAACAGTACAGAGATTTTCTTTTAGCTACATGCAATACAATCATAACAGCATTGTTTAGCTGAATATTAAACCCATTCACTCTTTATTTCTTAATTACTTTTTCAACGTATTGTAAAGTTTTTCTGCACTAAACCACCTGGCTTAGCTATTCCAAATTACTTTTTTTTTCATTCCTACTTACGATCACCTCAACAAGGTAACTCTGTCAAGCAAAGACTTCTGCCAATCCAGAAAAGAAGAAAACAGACAAGAATGCAGCACGATACAAAGCCTTCTTCTAAAAAAAATTGCCTTGAAGCTGTTAATGCTGGTGGGTTAACTGCCAATAGGTTTCATAGATGTATGCAAATGAAGAACACACCTCAGAATTCCTGGATAAAAACTTCTTGCACAGTTACACTCTCTGGCTTACAGAGACATTCTGAAAAAAAAAAAAACTGCTAAAGAAATTATTCTAAAAGCACGCTCCTTTTCTTGTATATTCCTATGTATTACCAGGTTTTGAATATTGGTTCAGTTTCAGTTAGAAACTGTTTTTTGTAGTTCTTCCATAACAATCACTTTTATATTTGTACTCACGCTGTATTTAGCATTCACATAATACCTACTCTGCTGTTATCTTTACAACTCAAAACATTTTTTTGAAAAGACAAGCCAATCCCTCATTCCTAAAGCAGAAGAGAATTCTAATTTTACTTTCTCCACAGTAAACGTGACAGTTCACAATTACACACACACGTGCACAAAAAGCCCTGGATCTCAGTAAAGAAAGCACGCAATGCTTTGCATCCTTTTCCAAAGAGTTTGCCCTTGAACATTCATGACCTCTTTCCACTTTCTTACGAGAAATGTTCTTAAAGAAGTTCTGAAATCAGAAGGTACAATAGCAAGTGATCCCAGAAATATAACCTGGAAGAACAAATGTTACGGAGCAGAAGAAGTGATGTGTTAGACAGGACTGGTGCAAGACCTGTGCAGCCGACCCTAAGCCGCCTCACCTTCCTGTGTCTTAATGCCTGCTCTGGTCAGGTCGGCCCAGCTGCGCTCCTCGCTTTGCTCCCTGGCCGTGCCTCTTCCCTTCCTGCCCACCTCGAGAACGCAGCGCTGAGAAGCACAAGAGGGTTTGAGTACGAACCGGCACCTTGAAAAAACACACACCCACGTCGTCCGCAAACACTGGAAGTGCTGCTGCATCAAGACAAGGTCTTAAGAAGCAGATTTGCCAATTTAAGTAACGGCAAGAAATTTCCTTCACAGGAACAGAAATTGTTTCATATTTATCACCTCTGAAAACAGGCCATTACTTGCACTGTGCTGCACACAAGAAGCCCATTTTCAAACAAATATATTTGTTCAATGCTTTTTCACATGTCTCACATTTAATCAATTCCCATTTTTGTATGTGTGCACCTTCCACAGAACAAAAATGTAAGCCATTAAAATAGGATGAGACCACTAAAAGAGCCGGTATCACAGAGAACATATCTAACACAATCCATACTTCAGTTGAACAGATTTCCGAAAGGCTGAGCATCGTTCACCTACTAAGTGCCAAGAGCCTCAGTACTGCAGAACAAACAAAACCAAATCCTGTGCAGCACAAGAAAATCTGCCACCGAAAGTCACAACAAACGTTATGGTACCTGGCATACCGATCCTGGCTCACGCTAAGCCCTGGGGTGATCCAGACAACATTTGCACCTGACAATGTACTTCCATGAGGAGGACCACGGGAGGTCCTTTTCCACTTCCAAGGGAAGGGGAAAAAACAGAGAAATAAATTTCTGAAGTCTTGTTTGGTGACCCCAGAAAAATCTAAGGGTCGCTCTAGCATCAAGAATTCCCAATCTAACAGCCACCCCTTGCTTTTAGGGAGCCCACCCGCAGGAGAAGACCTCGGGTCGGGCAGGCAGGACAGCCCCAGGGGGCGGCTTCACTGCAGGCGCTGCCCCGGGAGGGCTCCAGCATTTTGGAAACGTTTTCCTTGCCAGGCAATATCAGCACCAAAGATCTTTGTGGGTCCAATCTGCAAGACCCAGAGTGAATTGTGTATGACTCTAAGCTTGTCAGACTGACTTTGTGGTATTTTGATTGTGATACGGAGAAGGTAAATTTGATCCGTGTTAAGATAACATTTGCAGATTTCCTCTGTGAGTCTTGTGCTTCTGCCAGCTCTTCAAAAGCAACCCTTCTGTCAAGTACATTGCTCCTATTTCAGATCTTACTAACAACACATAGACAGGTTTCTGTCCCACTTGTTGTTAATTAAAATAACCCACATGAAACTGCCTTACAGACCAACAAAGAAGTACCCAGAGTGGATCTGCACCAGTGTTGTCAACCAGCAGCAAGTACCAGCAGCACGCCAAAAGAGAAGAAGCAAAAAAAGCAGCAAAAACAGCAGAAGCAGCAAAAGCCCCAACACAACATCAAATGTCAGCAACACAACAAAGGCAGTCAAAAATAAAGCTGAAGTTTAAATTAAAGGAAGAGCTCCTCGGTTATGGTCTGGACACCACTTCAGAAGCAGAAGTGCGCAGCCAAAGCACCAGGAGCAAGCCACAGCGTCCAAGGGAGCCTGAAAGGGGCCGATCGGCCCGGCCGCGAGGGTCAATGTGGGTTAAACAGGGAGGAAGAGCACGGAGAGGGCAGCAGGGGGACATGGAGAAGTCCAAGACAGAGTTCAAGAAGCAGATGAAGAGCTCAAAGCAAGATGAATGGCAGCACAAGCCACCTGATAACAAAGTATACAGAGCACGAGGGCTGGCAGAGGTGCGCTTGCTGGCGGATCAAGCCGGAGAGGTGCATGGGGTTGTCACGGGTGGGACTCGTAGAGCTCACCATCCCCATGGGTGGGACACCCGCCGGTGGGACCATTCCCCAACCAGCAGCCAAGGGCATGGAACTTTGACCGCCCCAGACGACACTGGAGCAGGGTGTTTGTTCACATCCTCCTCCAACAGCACTCCCAAGTGCAAACATAGGAAAGAGCAGATGTTTTCTGAAGACAGCGGCTGTCTCCATCAGCTGTTGAGGCTTAAATTCTCTCCCGGCTCTGCCACTTCCCAGCCTTCCCCACCCATCCACCCGCTCCATCGTGCGCTCTCCGATGGCTCAGTGGGGGCTCCTGGCCCCCCACCCCGCACCCTGTGCTGCTGAGCTGTTGTTCATCTTCAGGTGACCTCCTACGAGAAGTGATTCGTTTATGTTCCTTTGAGAGCACTTCAACCTCCCCTTGAGCTCTGCATAGGAGATGAAACAGAAGTTACCGATCTCAAGTCTGCCAAACCAGACCTCGGCTCCAGCACAGGAAAAAGAAAATCCGATTACGCTTACGAAATCACACTGCGGTAAGAAAATCCTTCCTTTGATTACCAAACGCTTCAATGAAATGCTGCTATGCAACTACCAGAAGCACTGGTTGGGTATGTAAACGTCTGGTCATTAGCTACCACAGCCTGAACTGCAGAAGCTGCACGTTACGGTAGGTAATTGGGACCCCAGAGTTTTCATCCCCTTGATAAAATACTTTTGAGTGCTTTTGAATTCTTGGTAATTGGCCAGTTCATACAAAAAAATAAAAAATATATAATAATTAAAAAAAAAAACCTCTCCATGATTTAATTACTTTCTTACAAAAATACATTTGCAGAAGAAAACCTGCACCAACTACAGACAATATCACACATTTTATCCTTTTAGATGAGTTACCTTCAATACGTGAAGTCTAGGCAACCCTTCGATGTCAACAGAGAAAGCCAAGTGCCGAACTGTAACCTTAACCCCATTAATAACACAGCCCACGGGTGAGCGGTCACCTACTGCAGCAAGGCACAGCTTGTGCTGCTTCCCTCGACCCGTTCGTCCCGTCGCGTTTTGAACCTTAGCTGTGTTGCCCTCTCTCCGCAGTGCAGAACGGCAAATAAGTCCCTACAGAGATAAGCAAGAAGGCAGCCTGCAGGGAGCTGTATCGGTTGGACAAACACGTATGCACTTGTATGTAAATCACAGGACTAAACCAGAGACATATTTGCATTATAATTTGTTTTACAGTCCAGCAATAGGAAAACATTGCCAAACACTGCCAAAAAAAAAAACATTATCAGAGTCAAAATGGAATTGTACAGAAGTCTTACTTCTTTCATAGGCAGAATTAGCTCCTAAAAATACTCAGTGACAGCTTTAACCTCTTTTCCCATTTTTCCATTTCAGCCTGTACATCCTACAAAAAGCCTGGGTGTATTTTATAAGTGATGGACAGAAACACAACTATCTTCTGCAGATCACAGTGAACTCTGGAGAAATCCCCCTTCAGAAACAGTTAAGTGAAAAAAAAAATATATATATATATTCTTGTTCAATTCTACTCAATCTTGACAGAAAAATCTACTGCCAAGCTCAACAATGTCATTGATAAAGTAGTTCTGGGGGATGAAATGAAAAGCTTTCTCTTTACATAAAAGAGCATGAGAACAATGTAATAGTCTTACCAACAGCAAAGCTACACAGAGAAAGCGAAACAGAACAGAACATTTTGTCAGTAAACCTATCAGTTTTCTTAGGAATATTACTAGTATCAGATCCCTTCTTATGAGGCAGGAGCATACAAACAGTGATTTCAGTGCAAGGCAGTAATGGCACAATTATTTACTCTACCTCAATCTCAAAAAAAGATGTGGAATGTATGTTTTAAGAATAAAACCCATCTGAAACAACCCTTAATTACCTGTTGTACTATCTAGAAGAGATCCTATTTTCAGAGAAGCCACAGTGCTGCAAAGACTGTGGGCATCCGAATAGCAACAAATCAGACAACATCTCCCACTGGTACCAGCAGGATCTAGGCAGCAGGGAGAACTGCAGACCATAACTATTTCCACATTAGCCACATCCTGACCACAGCTGAATTCTCTCATTCACTCTTTTCCCTCCCTTCGCACACACCACAGCTCTCTGACTTCTGGTAGGATGCTGATTTTCTGCAGAGTTGAGAAAGACCTCCCCAGACTTTGGTAAAGTGCCACGCAGAGTAAGGTCCTGCAGCTGACTTTGGCTCCAGGTTTGCCACAGGGTGAGACAAACGTACTCCTACTGGCCAGACCGCTTTCTTACCAAGGGCTCAGTGTCTCCGGGGCTCCAATGCAGCTCCACTGCTCCGTACTGTTACAGGCCACAAGTCACAAGAAACCCAGCTCCAGAACGTTGTACTCGCTTCTTGTTCAGAGTAGCTGGACGGCGTAAGGTAGAAGACTGAGGTCAAAGTCCAGGTGTATTTTACTAACTGATTTTAAAACCTCAAATACATCATCAGAGCTCCAGTCCCCACCCCTGCCACGTATAAAATGTGATTTATTAATTTAACAGGAACTCTGCAAGAAATTGCATCTCTGCTCCAAAGATTCTGCTCAAGTCAACGGTGATCAAAAATTACCAAGCAGTTATATCACAAAAATCATGATTTGTTGTCTGTTTGTGTTACAAAATCTATAGAAGAGGCCGGGCTTTGAAAACACTCATCTTTCAGAAGCAATCTGCAGTAGCTTTAAGGCTTCCCAAAGCATGGCCCGTGGCTGTAGGCAATGCAAGCGCTGCCTCTTGATGTCCAAGAGAATCATCCTTAAGGCCAGGAGTTGTACTAAAGCAAGCAAAGGCACACGTGATCTCAGGAAATCTAATATTAAAGTAAACTGAAAATAATACATGCAGAATCATGGCTCCCAGGACCAACCCTCAAGTGTAGTTACAAATTCTGTGCGCAAGCAGAGGACAAACCACTACGGCCACATGCTGAGAACGGCCTATTTATTTTGGCAAGAAGGCCAAAAGTGAAGGAAAGCTTTAGTCAGACTGTAAATTTGGCCGCAAAACATGCTTCGGGTGCTTTTAAATTCAAAATTTCCTGAGCAATTACAGCTGGAAAAAAATCTAGGGGAACAGTCACTGTAATGCTGCCAGTGCTACTTCTATACTTGACTTTGCAGATCCAAGATTAGAGCATTTATCTATGACACCTGAGCTGGCATTTCAGGCTATGAACCATATTTTATGCAAAGAGCACACCTCCACAGCTTGGGAAACTCCCTAGGAAATGAGACACCAGGTCACCAAGCCCTGCTCCAACGCAGTCTTCACTGAGATTAAGTGGGGCAGTGTCGATCCAGACGTCTAAAACATCCACCCTGTGATAATCTGATGGTTTGAGACGTTTAAGGGGGTAGTAAATCTAAATACAGAATGAAATCAATCCTCTGCTAAATAAAAAGTATTCTTCATGACCACTTTTCCTCTTCTTCCTTCAACTATGTGAGTAGTTACGGTCTTCATCTCACTTTCCTTTCTTTAACAAACAGCCTGGAATTTAACCCTGAGGTGGGGGCAGGATGATATGACATCAGTTTTCATCTCAGGAACAAATTGAAAAATCAAAACAGAGATATTATTCTTAACTCTGAGTGACATCCTTCTTTCATTTTGCTGCTTTGCAGCCCTTGCACTATTTTGAATTAAATGACACGCATTTCACAGCAGTACAAATTAAAGACATATGCTATCAAGCTCAAGATCTGTAGAAGCCCTATACTGTCAATGTTATATACACACACACGTATAGAAAATATATATTATCATTATATATATGCATTTTTTTTTAAGAAAATGTAGATATTTGGATATCTACTATCTCAAGAAAAGGACATATTTCAAGAATGTAGGGCATATTATTTAGAGAATTCTTTCAAATCATTATTTGTCCTGACATAAATCCAAAAGATAAGTTTAAATTCGTTGCATACCTCTGTGCTAGCAAATAGCACAGTGCAACAGGAACAGATCTGTACAGTGCAACAGCAGTGCTGAGGGTACAGGATCTACACTACACGAATTTTGAGGGGTTTACTAACTCTGCTCTGTACCAAGCAGCTTTACTAGCTCCCACCTGGTCCCCTGGAGTGAGCACGAATTCAGAGCTGGGGAGCATCGTGCGCTTTGCTAAGGAGCATTTTCTGCTTTAGTTTCATCCAAGAGGAATCCCGTCTGTGTGCCTGGAGCCGGAGTGCCGTGGGTGCTGGCAAGCAGGAGGCTGACCTCAAGAGCAAGCTCCTGAGATGAACTAGAACACGAATGCAGACACACCTCTGATCAGCCTTCATCCAGGTGCTAATGGTTCCTGGCACAGGAAAAGACAGAAAGCACAGATGGTTCCTCTACCATAGTGAGGGGCTGGGTTGGGGCTTTTTCCCCCTTCATTTATCTGCATTTTATCTTCAACTTTATCATAATTTGAATCTAAGCTTTATTTCTGAATACAGTGTGTTAGTGAACAAACAACATACAGCTACCAGTCACACAGCATTACTTCAACACCAAGAAAGCTTTCAAACAGGGGAAAGATGGCTTTTCTGAGCTTTATTTTTTTCTTTTTAAATGTAAGCCAAGTCCTTCTTCCTTGCTCCCTCCCTGAGGAGGCACTGTTCTTACTACAACACAAACACTTTCCTTTAGACCTCCAAAGTTCAGGACTTCAAATGCACACTTCTGCTACAAGCCAGAGTTCAAGCGCCAGCCGAAATACATTCCCCCCTTCAGACGGTGTGTAACTGTCAGGATCTTGCCCTCTAAACACAAGCATGATTAAAATCATCTTCCGTTCTCTCTCCACTGCCACAGGACGATCCAGCAGCTCTCATCCTGCTGGATTTTAGGCTGTGCACAGCCACCCATCAGCTCTCACAAGCCTGTCCCGTTGGCATCATGCCCCCCTGACCACCACGGTGGTGGGACAGTGCCTTACAGCCTAGAAAGTACGGCTGTCGAGGGACTCAGGCAGCAGGCCTTGAAGCAAAACATCGCCTACCTGCAGCTCAGCTGGTAATGTGCAGCTCAGCTCCAGCTCAGCTCGCTCCCCCCGGACGAAGCCTGGCGGCGGTGGCAGCAGGAATGCAGGGAAGTCCTGTTCCTTCATGTTCGGACATAACGCCACTCAGCTTCTCCAAACAAAGGCTGGAGCTTATTCAGCCTGCACACAGCTTTAATCTCCGTGTTTTGTCTAAAACTGGGGTACAGATTCCTCTCTCCTGAGGAGATTAATCTTCCCTCTGCTTGTCGGACAGGCAAGATTTGCAATGGGGCTGTGAGAGCAAAAGCACAGCCAGCATTGCAGCTGTGCACTTAGAAGCAGGTATCAGGATTTCCACTCATCTTCTTCAACCACGTTATAGAAAGTAAATTTTTATTTCACTCATGGGCAATATGTAATAAAACGTACATCCAAATTGTTTTTGAAATGCATTGGAAGACATGTGTATTAAAAATTACTAAAAATTACCCTCGAGGAGAGCATATAAGGCTCACACTTGAAAGTTTAAAATTCCCACTTCCAAGAGCAGTGAGTTGCTCTCCACAAACTACAGATACCAACACACACAAGAAAACAAAAAAACAAACCACCCCCTGGGAGGATTCAGCCTCCTTACTCACTACGTAATGCTTGCTCACCATCAACGAGGAAAATGCCAAGACTTACCCAGGACATTTTGTGACTTGGGAAGGAGTTTCAAAGAACCGGTGAGGTAATTCGAAAGCTCATTGCCCCAGGGACAAACTCCCTTCAGTCCCCTTCCTTCCACCTACCCAGCATCAGCCCCAGAGTCTGCTGGAGCTCCTGCGACCTCGCCCACAGTGCACCAAGAGAGCAGAAACGTACCTCCACCAAAGCAGATGCTTTAATCCATTTTAATAATTCCTCCCAGCTCAGAAAGAAGATGGATGAGCTCCGCTGCCAGCGCAAGATAAAAGTAGCAAATATAACCACAACAAGGCAAAGACCAGAACAGAAACTCCTCCTTTAGGCAACAGCAAATTGCTCTGGTTCTCCACATTTTGAAAATCCCATGCGGAAAGGTGTGGAGGACACAGGTGAACAGAATGAACGCAGACTAAGTATCTCTTTTTCAAGATACAAAAATAAGTCCACTTCCACTTCAAAGTTCAAGCAGGCTTACTTTGTTCATTTTCGGCACACAATCCTTTCTTAGATGTGAAAGGTTCCTTCACTAAAACCAAAACAGTTGATGCAGGAGCATGAAGAATATCTGACACCTTAACTAGGGGCATTTTTATGATGATTCTGGTTAAAACCAAACCTTTCTAAAACTAATGTTTTTTTCATCATTTTGAGGATTTCATTCAATACTTCTGAAATTCGGTAAGTTTTCTTACCTCCCCCAAGTGACGTTATCTGTACCGTTTTGCAAAATTCTTTGTATATGTACAAATATGGCCTGAGTGACCTGGCTTTAGCTGGAGTTCAAATGTTCACAGAAAATTATGAATTTTAACTTCAGAGAATAAAGACACATTTTTTAATATTTCAAAGAGAAGCACAGGCATGTAATATTTACCAAGCACCTATTTCTGGTTCTCATGCTTTTGCAACACAAAGGGAAAAAGGAACCAAGTAAAAGAAACTCCATTTGCAGAGCTTTCTGAACTGAATACTGGTATTTCTCTCAACTATCTGACGTCAAGGACGGTTGACGCTGTACTCCCCAAATATAAAAGTAGCATACTTAATGTGGACCATGGAGAGATTTGGTCAATATGACCTTTAGGATTTAAATAACATTCTTCTACACCAGTTATTTTTAACTGCTGGTTTGGCAGTCCCTAAAAAGGCATTAATAAAAAAGGTGTTGCAAAGAACCCACGGATGTGAAATTTCTTACAGATTTCAGCTACCCAGCAGAGGCATCAGGGAGTCCAAAAATCTAGACTTAAAACGATGGAATCATTATTATCAGGATTAAGGGAAAAACTCAGCAGCTATTGAACTTCACAGGCTCAAAGCATGTCTACACATACAAAACAAAGTTGTTAAAATTGGCGCAGAGGCTATCAAGAAAGGCAATCAAATTGCCTAAATGCGCGAGAAGGACCAGGTGCAGGCGGAGCAGCAATGCGCCAGCCATTCCCACCTACTACGTTCATTTAAGTAACTTTCTTGAAGAGGCTGCTTATTTTCTCAACACCATTCCCAAGGAACAGGCACAACTCAATTTAATTCAACCTGTTATACATCGTTAGGATTCACACAGGTGACACAAGAGGAAAAACCAAACTTAATTAGATCAACTTAGATCGGTTGCTATAAAATCCATGGGTTTTGTCATTTGGCACATTTAAACCTATTATCCAGTTAATCAATTAGAGAAGGGGATAATGTGAAATAATTCTTAAGCATGCTTCGAAGAAACTTAAACTTCCCCTACTTTATTTTAATTCAAACAACTTCTGTGATCAAGAACAATGCCTTTAAAGCCTTCCTCCCATTCTAGCCCTATCTATTAACTGATTCGTTTCATAATCCTTCCATTTAAATCATTCCCAATCCTTCCCATTTTAAAATGTATTCTTGGTAATTTTTAAGTTTGAAGACACATCCCTATGTGTCTCCCTGTGTGTCTCCAGCTAAAATGCCACAAAGTTTTAAACAAGCCCATTGCCTAGCAGAAAAGGATAAGGATCGCACCATCACATATTAAATATGTACAGCATGGAAAACAGACGACAGAATTCTTCAATCTAGCAGAAAAAGCTGTAATCTCTGGAAAGGCAATCACTGGAAAACAAGGCCACACAGGCTAGAAATAGACACTATTATAAAGACAATGGCTATGAATCATTTGGAAAAATCTCTTCTAGAATTACTTTCAGCAATAACGCGGATTTTAAATTAGAACTAGTTTTTTTCCTCTTCCTAGTTCAACATATCTCGGTGATTCACAAGACTTCACACCCAGTCTGCAAAGCAGCTGCCTTTTTTATTTATTTGAAGTACACATACAGACACAGCCAACAGATAAGTGCTGGTGCCTTTCGCCAGAATCACTTGAGAGATGATTTCTGACTGGTTCAGGAATTTGCAGATGTTGCAAGTACTCAGGAACACCAACAGTGTCAATCAAAACATCTAGGCTACAGTTAGCAGTGTCACACGTGAAGTTCTGATGACAGAAGCACTCAATTGATGCATTTGTAATTAGAAGCAAGACCCTTGCTGCTGAGTGATGAACAGTAAAACACAAAAGAGTCCCTGGTATTTCTCCCCCAAAATGAAGATACTGCTAGTTTGTAAAGGATGAGAAATGTAAGACTAAAACAAACAAATTGATCGGAGAGGAGACTTAAGGTCACCTAAGCACTCTTTTGGGACTCTGGTCTGGATGTCTCAAGCCCTTCCTACATTACACCAAATACACTCCCTATTACAGAGGCCCAAGTCTTCTTTGTACAGTGACCCAGAATGTGAGTACTGTGGGAGCTTAAGCTACAGCCATCAGGGAATTCTACACTAAAGTCAAATATGACAAATTCAAGCTCCTTGTGAACAGAAATATTCCAGATGACCTTTCATGACGGATATTTCTTCACGCTGTTCTAGGATCTGAGCACGCTTTTGGAGGGGCGGGGAGGGCGGGTTAATTCCAAATTCCTCACAGATTTCCTGAAGCCACTGAAGCTATTTCCTCTTTGGAGTAGAAGTCTTCATCAGAGTAAAGGCTTTGGTTTTGAATTATTCCTAGGAACTAGGAAACTAAAAGCTTTTAAGCATAGTTGCCTTACAGCATTATATGATTAGAGATCTTCTGAGGTCATTTTAGAAGAGATCCAAAGCACAGTGTGGAAGAAAAAAATCACGTATGGAATAGAGATGTAGTACCATGGAAACTCACAGGGTTAAAGAAAGCCAGACACTTTCAGAGGAACTCAGCCAAACTCCGAGATCAACGATGCAATGAAAATGCAGGGTTTGTTCAGGCTCCAGAGGCCTATACAAAGCCTTAGAGCAACGTGAGGCAAGAACCCAGGAACAATCGAGTCCAAAAAGAGGAAAGTGATAGTACAAATCTGGCCAACTGACAAAATCCTCAATTCAAAGGACAAAAAAAGAAAAAATTACAACACACACGCTCATCCTGCAGGCCCATTTTGGAAAACGCATCAACAAGTAACGAATGAATCAGGATCCCCATCCGACCACGTTACTGGAGACTCCACCCCTCTTTGCAAAGACTCGTGTTCCACCCTTCACCATAGCATACCTGTCTTCAGTTACAGGGACATACATGTTTCCTTCTACTGACTGAAGGACACAAGGTCTGAAGAAATATCTTATTATTTCTATTAAAAAAATAAAGGATATTTAAAGGAGGTACTAGACTACAGAAGACTATATTTAAACCTGGAGTACATTTTTGCTACACTATCCTCCAAAAAAACAAAAGCAGCTGATACCTGTTCTTACTACACAGAAAGAAAATTAAGAATATTAACCATCAACCTGCCATTGCATTTCAATGTCGATGCTCTGTTAAAAGGAAATTCATATCGTCCAGTTTCTGCTTTATTTGGGTAACTAATAAAAACAACTCACTAAAGTGTAATGGTTTGCTCTGACAGATTTATAAAAAAAAAAAAGTTTCTTAACTCCAATAACTTGGAACCAACAAGGAAAACAAGAAATTCACCAAATCCCTTCTAAAATGCCTGCACAACCAGCAACCGTCTTTTCCTATAGTCCTTTCACAGACAAGGGTGAAAATACTGAGTCATGCTGGCTAACTGCTCGGTCTCATGACCTGTGAAGGATACAAAGCTAATCTTGCTGGAAGAGAAATACCACTGCATCTAGTCTGGTAAGAGATCGTATTTTATTATTATTAGGAAGTGAAGAGTTGGCAAAATTTTCTCAAGTTCCAATTCAAACATACAAGCAAGACACAAAAGTATATTTCAAAGGCTATGCAAAAATAATGTGGGTGTTGTTTTTTTTCAGCTTCTACTCCATAAAACTCTCGGTGTTGGGGAACACCATGAAGCCAGGAGCTCTCTATTTTGCCAGAGGTATCTCCACTGGTCCTGTACTCTTCCGTGCCTCTGAGCCCACCTGGAAAATGAACCACTTCTTCCCAGCCTCCTTCACTGAGCATGTCTGCAACCCAGCAAAGCCACTGCGCCAAACCACGTTTTCCCTGCATGACTGCTTCTGCCTACATCACCCCAGTCAACGTCAGCATTAGTACCTCTAGTTCTTACTCCTCAAGCCCTTCTCCTCTACACTGCCTCACACATTAAGCTGCAGCTAAAATCAGCTTACAAAGTAGATCTTCTGTTCAACAGAACAGTATTCTCCCATCCCAGCCCCTTCCATTTTCCCCTAACCAGAAAACATCACTGCTTCAGGAATTTAGTGAATCTGCACACATTTTGGACAGGTAAAGGCATAGGGGTTTCTTTGCTAGGATGTTCTTGGCATGGTGAAGGCACTTCTGACCCACAACAAGATCACTGTGTTATTATCCAGTGCAAGGAGCACTGTGAGTAGGCAAAGGAGTCCCCAGCAGAGCTGTAATCCTCAGTGGCTTGCAAGAACAACAAAAAAATACTCCATCCTGTAGATTTAAATGGGGGCAAGGACTTTCCATTGCCAGGCTTCCCAGGCTGATCCTGGTCTGCACGAGCAAAGCCTGCTGTGACAGGAGCGTTCCAAATGTCACCTCCACGTCACTCTCCCAACCTCAGGATGATGAGCAGGGGAAACTGTAGGTTGACAGCTTCCAAGTAATTACACCCATTGCCACTTCAGTGCTTACTAGTGTTTCCACATGGGTCATCCTCAACAAGGGAAGGCAGAGTAGAGAAAGAGATGGATTTTGATGAAAACTCTCTTTCTAATTCTTAAATTCTCCCTCCACCAGATGTTCTGACCTGTGTCTCTCCACTAGACTTCTCACTAGCCACCAAGCCTGGTTGCAAAGGAAAACAGAACCCAGCATCTATTTCATTCTTTGAAAATTGTAATGATGCAGCCAGTTTTACTTGCTCTATCGGACAACTCCATTTGCAATCTATCCTGGTATCTGTAGTCCACGATGAGCAGTGAGATTGTGAAGCTGCATTCTCATTTGTAGGACTGACGCCATGCAAATCCTCCTCATTTCCAGGAGGCCGTGAAACACAAAAGGCAGGATATCCTGGAAGCAGCAAGGTAAAGAAAAACAGAAAAAATAAAAAAAAATAAAAAAATAAAAAAGCAGGTGTCCCGGGAATAGCATTTACACAGGTCTTCTTTAAGGGCAGCAGAAAACAGAAGTGTGATTCACAGGGAGCCACCTTGGGAAACCACCCACAAATACCTGTGCGGGAAATACCAGGGATTCAGACCACGCCTCCGCTGCAGCCTGAATGCCAGAGAGATCCAGGCAGACAATGGCTAAGACAATGCAACCCAATCCAGGTGACATGTTAACAGCATACCATGGAGTTCTCATTATGTTTTACGCTCTGGTGAACTCCAAGTAAATGCCATCACATGCATCTGGGTCAAAATTTGACTGCCATTATACCCAGCAGGGCAAAGATGTAGTATCAGCTATCACAGAACCGAGGTCTGCGTCCCACGTATGACTCACTACAGCCTGGAGCAGCAGAGCTTCACACCAAGCCACTGCCATTCCAGTTGGGTGGGTGCCCTTTGGGGAGACACCTGGGATCGATCGTCTCACGTCCCTTCTTCCTGTAAGTATTGAATGACACCTGAAGACCTCAACAGAGTGCAATGACGTAGAATGCTGTGTGGTTTTCTGAATTGCCTAGGCATTGGTACAAGTTTTCACAAGTTCAGCATAGTCCAAACCCTTACAGGAGACGTTTAAGAGAAGTGGTGTTGTGGCAGGGAAAAAAAAGGAAAAAAAATGAAAAAAAAAAAAAAAAAAAAAAAAACACTTTTTTCAACAGGAGTTAAGTTAGAGATTGCTAAGACTGAAGCTTCAAAAATGAAGTGCCCCCCCCAGCCACAGAACTTCATTTATATGCTTACTAGGATCATTAGGCTAACTCCTCACAACACAAAGCTGCTTTTCCTCCAAGTGTGGCTGCTATTTCATATCCAGCTCAGTTCTCCTGTATCTTCAGGTGCCTTGTAGTTAGACAGCTCTTCCTTAGGAAAAGGCCTGAAAAAAAGTAAAACTAAGTACTTGAAAAAATCCTGTTTTTATCCCATAGATGTGCTTCCCTCGCTGTCAGATCTTCCACTACTAGGCTTCTGTGGGTTTTGCCTGCAATGAGGAGTTTCTCATGACAAAGTTAGGATATGAATTTTAAATGGAACAGCTAAGCAAACTAAATAAAACAAAGCCACACAACCCTCTTGCACTGCTATATCTCGTCAGTTCAAATTTCTCCCTAAAATACGTACATTGCATGAAGTGGCAGGTCCTTTGCTGAAGGCTCCTGTCTCACCTGGCTCCTCACAAACCCTTTTGGCTGCTACTGAAAAGATGACCGATGGAGAGAAGAGAGGCTGCTAGGAAAAGACGAGCCGGTTAGCTTTCAGAGATGACAGCTAACCACAGCTCAGCACGCCTTCAGATGTGACTCCAGAACCGTCGCCGCCGCGGGGCGCAGCGCTCGGACCGAGCTGTGAGGTGCGGGCCGCGGGGCTCCCCGCAGCAGGCTGCGGGCCTGCACGCCTCAGGGTCAGGCAGCACTCCTTCAGCTGGGGCTGAAAGCACGAATTTGAAGTCTGGGCATGGTGAAGAGGGTGGCCCCCAATGCCACCCTCACGCCTTCAGAGAGGCAAACTGGCATTTCTGTCTCAATGTGATCCTTCAAGAGTTCCCTTTTGAATCTGCCAGGGTCCCTCTGACCCCCTCAGGTCCCAGGCCTCTCCTGTCTCGGCATCGTCCCTCGGCTTCCAAAAGCTTGTCCAGAAGTAGCTGATCCCAAACAAGTCCTTCTCTTCCTGCTAGTTCCCCTCTGCCCCGCTTCTACCTCCTGACTAGAACTAACCCAGCCCAGGCACTCCGCAGACAGGCCAGTAACATAAAGTATGCTTTGTTCACCCTCTTCCCTCCCACTGGGATTCATAAAGAAACCAAGATTATTCAGAAAACAACTAATCTGTAATAGCTGGTTTTGTTTGAAATTAAACACATTTCCACGGCCATCTGATGCACTCCAAGCCTGCACTTACTTCTCATGTGGATTCCCCATCTCTCTTTTTACTTAAAAAGAAAAAAATAAAAGTCAGGAAACAATAGAACTGCATTCTTTGAAGGCATAAATAAATTCTCCTTTTAAAGAGCTCAGGAATTGATCCAGGACTGTAACAGAAGGGTTTGCAACAGAAGCTGCATTAAAAAAAAAAAAAAAAAAAAGTGTATGAATCCGTTTAATATCTTAAAACCACTGATAATCTGATGCCTACATGAACAGACACACAGCTCTGTATCAACAGAAATAAAGAAGCTGACTTCCCAGGCTTGTAAAAGATTTTTTTTCTTTTTGGTTACAATTTTACAAGAAATCTGATACAGTATTTAGTAAATAAGTATATGCATGAAAAAGAAATTGGGAAAAGCTGCAAGAATTTAAATTGAAAGAGTATTATATTTATCATTATTGCTTTGGCGTTGAACACGCCTACATGTTACTTAGCATGATGCCACACTGAAAGCCTGTATCTTCATTTATAATAGAAAAAGACCATGCAGCCCCAAGAAAAGCAGCTGTTTCGTCCATGGCACTGAAAAAATCATGTTCTGTGGGTGTTGACCTTTCGGGCAAGACATGACTTGTACAGCATGATAGCAGACTAAGAAACTTCAAGTTTAAGATTCCTCTCCCTAAGCTGGTAGAAATAATCTTTTTCCTTGGAAAGATGCAGAACTTCAAAACAAAACACAAAACAGAAAGCAAAATTTGTTTCAGATTCTCATCAGAACATGATAGAAAACATATTTGAAAGGGCATCCTTCCCCTAATCAAAGCTTAACGTTTGTTCTTGCATAAATGACCTAGGAAATACTGAGATGTTACACTACTTTCAAAAGCTGAGAACACATCTCCAAACAGCTGAAAGAAAATATTTTTAATTTATGACACTCATGCAGTGAACCAGACCCAAGCTCAAGGTCCATATAATCTGAAATTGTGCGTCTGACCGTGACTAATTTCAGATGCTTGCGAAGATGCAAGAGTGCTCCAACTGGATCACTGTTAAAGACAAATATCACCTCACCACCTCTGCAACTTCCAATTCTCCTGTACGCTTTGTTCCTAGCAATTCTGATTTAATACAACTCTGACAAATGAGCCCAGTTCTCTTCTGCCTCCTGGGAGCTGAGAAATTTGAAACAGCGTTCTTCCCATGGCCAGGAGAAGATCGATTCCTGAAGTCTGTAAAAGCATTAAAGTCTGAATGAAATAGCTTATTCGCAACAAAATCAAATAAGGACAATCAAGCGATGATGAAACACGCACATGTGTGCCCACAAATGAATCCACAGCTGGCAGGTCTATTTTTAGAAGAAAAAAATAAAAGAGGAGGAGTAAATGGGCCTGGCAGACTGCTCATCAAAAGGCAAACCCACGAGTAAGAGACGGAAACACAGCGTCATCGCTGCAGCACCCAAATAAATAATGCTTTTTGTGCCACGGCACGAACATACAACATGCTAGCATTCATGGACCTGGACACCTGCTGAAGGGGCGAGCTGCACGAGCACAGGAAAGGCTTTCAATGATCGGAAAATGCTGCAGAAATAACAAAAAGTAGACAAAGATTTATCTCCTCTGTTTCCTTACCTTTGTAAAAGGTCCAAAATGAGGAAAAAAAAAATAGTAAGAATAAATTCTTCTCCTCCACCCCCAAAATCACCACATCTACTAAAAATAAGTACTGGTATCTTTATATAGTAATAAAGCTCCATGTTATTTTGGGACCCTCTGAAGTTCACGATCTTGTAAAATCCCCTCCAGTCCTGTTGTTCCACCTCTGAAAATCCCTGTGTTTGCTCTTTATTTCTGCATTCCTCTCTGCAACAGGGCTAGTGAAGACAACAAAGGGTTATACAGGTTTAAAAGACTGCAAAAATGCTGTGGTTTCATGAGACAGGGTAAGCTGAACCAGTAACAATAACATAATATAACAGGTAAACCCCTCATCTTCCGCCCCGTGTTTCTGTTCCTTGCTACATACTCCTGCTGCCCAGCTGTGTAAGGTCCCAGACTCATTATATCCCTCTGCAGCGGGGAGATGGAGAAGAGAGCTTGTTTTTGTTGCCTTCTGCAGAGTCAGCAGTTTGCACGGACCGGTGGAGGAGCCCATTGAACACCAGAGCTGCTGGGAAGGGAGGGCACGGCAGCGGGAAGATTTCCTGCTTTTGGGGGGCCGGCAAGCAATTGCATCAGCCCAGCTATTCACAAAATTACAACCCTAGAGAATCATTAGAAATTAAGTTATTAAAATATTTGTTAGTATTTTCATTCCCTAATGCTTTGATCCTTGTCCTGGAAACTTTGCGGCACGGAAGCAGAACCTGCCTACACCACAAGAGGTTAATGCATACATTAAACTTTGCCCTAAGAGACCAGCTACAGAACGTGCCCCTCTCAAAACACTTCAGTGCCTCTTCTCAAACGAGCAGAGGGCTGCAGGGGGGCAGCTCTGGCGTGCCCACAAACAGCCACCCAGCTGAAAAAACGAAGATGCAGCAAAGTGGCCAATCTCTGCCCCCAGAAGATTTTTATTGCTACCATGTCTGCTGCTGGAACGTGGGTGTGATGAACAAAGCGGGAGCACTTGTATGGATTTGGAACAACAAAGCTCGGATGGGAACTCAAAAGCACCGTGTCCCCTGCGTCCTCACCCAGACTTGGGCACAGCAAGTGACCGGCCGCCCAGCACTGCTGCCTCCTGCATCGCTTCTGGTGGGGGTCACGTCTGAGAAGGACACTGCCCCCTGTAACAGACCTCTCCTGAAACACGGTTACAAGACCACCTTCTGGTCAGATTTCTGAGCAACTGGGAAAGAACCCGAGATACCAAAACTTTGTCACAAGTGATAATGGGAATTCTCTGAGCTATTTTTATGGATTCTTCAGGTTTAATCCAGGAAGCTGTTGCTAACACTACAGCCACAAATCTAGCAGATATGAGAGATTTTTGCGCAGCACTGACTTTGTTACACTCCCTGTTCCTCTTTTTTTCACCCACAGGTCAAATCAGTCTGCTAAGTGCTGTTAGTTACAGAGAAAGCAAATTCCTACAGAAAACTAAATATTTATCCACCATGTAAATAATATCATTAATTTGTCCATCTGTCTTTGCAAAATTAATTCAGCAAGCTCACTGCACGAACTGCAATGTTGCTTCGAAAAGAAAATAAAAGTTTTGCTTTATTTGATGTTAAAAAGGCCTTTTGTTGATAACTTATGAGTTCAGGGTTCACCCAGACTTCCAGATGAAGACTCCGGGAAATTTTCTATCGATGCTTTTAAGAGCAGCCTGGACCCTGAGACCTCCACGTACAAACATAGCCCCGCTCTAGCTCCCTAGCCCCTCTCTGTCTCTAGCAGCCACCAACCCATGCGACCCCCCTGCTACCAGCAGCAGCTGCAATTTACCTTGCACAGCTCGAGTATGCCTGCGGGAGCTGCGCTCCTGCGACTGCGGGGTAACCGCAGCCAGGCTGCAACTCATCCCTTGTCCCTCCCTCACTGGGAAAAACTGAGCGTGCTGCAGGGGCTCCCACACCACCTTCCACGAGGCCACGTTCAGTGGTCCACACTTCATTTACAGGCGTCGATTCAAAAGCAGTATTTTTTCCACGTGTTCTTTCTATTATTAGTGCCCGTCAATACTTCAGAAATACATCTTTAAGTCTCAGTCACAGCAATTCCACACAACATCAGAGCACAAACCTACATACACGGTATGCTGCGTTAAAATGTTACATCACCGATCGATTTTTATCTGTCTGTGCATAGCTTAAAAAGCAGAACCCAAATGAGGGCACCTAAACAAATGTACTCTGTTTTAAAAAGAAGATTAAACCTTGTAGACCGGTGATTCTTTAAAAGCGTTTCAGAACAGAAGACACTGTAAGTTTGAACACAGATTATGAAGCAGCATACAGTATATACCACAGTAGATGACAAATGGCTCTGTTTCTGTCCCTCTGTGTCTTGTGGTTTAAATCACAGTCTGATCCTAAACCTACACTTCCTACAGGATTACCGGCTGCACTCTTAAACCACAGCATTTTGTTGCTGAACGCCACAACATGCGTTCTGCCTCGATGCTACTTGAAACAAAATGCGTTAAGCTGCAACATCAGATCACCAGAAATAACTGAAAGAATCTAGCTTGATAGCACAGAAATTGCATTTCTTTTGAGCACTGAAATGACTTTTTCCAGAAAGAACTCACGTTCAAGTTTTTCCTGAAGAACTCAAGTTCAAACCTCTGCACAAGATCGAGTTGTGAGGAAAGTCTTTAACACATCCTTAATACAAGTCCTATTCTACTTTCAAAAACCTTCCCAAAAGGGAGGTTCCACAACCTCAGTTTGTCCCAGATTTTCCCAAAGCACAACCGCTGTACTATCTAAATCAAATCCTTGGTACAGACTAGTTCTGTCTTTTATCATCCAATCACTGACAGATGGACAAAATCTCACCAACTTTAAGGCTGTATCACCTTCTTGTCCCTGATCTCGACCTCTTTCTGCTGGAACTGAGCTTGCTTGTCCTTTGTAGGCTATGCTTTCCAAACATGCATGGTCTCTGCAGATCACGCTTTCCAAACCCTTCCTAAAACATGATGATAATTTCTTCCAGACCATAGTTTGCACTTACCTTTCCTGAAGGAAAGCTGCCCAAACTAAACACATTATTTTATTGATTTAGACACCACTAGAACCAAACGGTAAATGATAAGCTTCCAGGTTACTGCATCCCACTGCTTGCTGCCATCCCCCCAAGCCCTGAGACCCATCTCCACAGCGCCGCTGCCAGGTGGGCTCTACCCACCTGCACTACGGGATCCCCTTCCTGAACACAGCGCTCTGTACTTGAACACAGACATTGAAGTTATCATCCCGTTTGATGATGGCGACACGTGACCACTCCTCGAGAGCAATCCCCTACCCCAAAGCTGTATCTATGCCCGGTCCCTTCGGCTCAGCTGTTCCCAAACACTTCAGATGAACAAATAATTTCCCTAAAAGCAGACGTTCGGGGTCAGACAGCAGGTCTGCCGCTTCCAGTCTGCTGCCTGCAGTCCTGAATGCCTAGAACATAAAAATTTGGTAAATACCTGAGGGTATTTTGCCAGCCTACTCTCCCTGGCTCCATCCTCAGCTCAGCGAACCCCTGAGCTACAGCAGATCTGATCGGGGGGCCTTAGGGGATTTTTCTACCATTAATTTGTCCAGCTGCTTTTTGTGTCCCTTTGAACTTTCAGCATCCACATGCTTCAGAAAGGATTTCCAAAGCTTAAGTAGCTACACATTGGGTAAGTAAAAAACACCCATTTTGTTTTGAACCTGCCAGCTTAATCTCATGCTTTGACATTTTGTACTGAAAGCGGCAATAAAAAAAAAAAATTCTCACCTCTGCCACATCTCTCGCACTGTCATCTATCACACTTCCCCATCAAAATCCCTAAAACCCCAAAGTTTTCCTCAGACCAGCATAAACACCAAGAGAGTATGAAGGTTAGACGGAGTCACAAGACCTTCTTTGCCTTCGCAGACCAGGCACAGGGAGCCAGGACTAAACCTTGGTTCTGAGAACAGCACGGTTAATGTGTCCAAAAACTGACCCAACATCACACACCAGCGCGTGGCGACCCCAGATTCTGAGGGCCACAGTTCTTAGGACAGATTATGCCCGAACACCCACTCGGGCTGGAAATATGGGGGTGGGGGAATTAGTTCAACTTCTGAGCTAATACTGAGATGCTTTTTACTTCAGGAAGCTAATAAGCCTTGCAGCAAACTTTACTGCCTTTATAGTTCCACAAAGGCGTAACTGTACTTCCACTAAATAGTTTATTAACTTACACGCGCTAAAAACACGTCTGCTAAAAATACAGTCTAAGTCCTAATTTCTACTTTTGAAGCCTCTGCAGTGTTGTTTTTACTAACTTTCACTGTGACAATTCTGATATTTACTCCTCCACCTCAGCAATAAACTTGTGTCCTTTTTTCCTTTGCAGTTATTTTATAAAATGTGCAGTCCTTATCTAACTTGTACATGAGCACAACTTTATGGCACTTAAGAAAACACTGCAAGACAACATTTGTTTATACTTTCAGAATTAGCACAAGGAAAACTGTGATCATTTCTATGGTTCTCAGGCTTTTTTCCCTAGCATTCTTCTCTCTCTTGAAAATAAAAACTGTGGGTTAATCTTAAATGAGGCGTTCATCTCTACCCCTGTTAATAGGCCACTTTTGTAACAGAAGGAAGGCTGAAGGCCGCGGCCAACCTTTGCCCTCCGGTGACTGCTAACCCAGTTCAGAGGCCGCTCGGCTGCCTCCTCATGCCAACTGAATGGCGAGAAATGGGATGGCTCCAAAGAGTTCCTCTTCCTTCCAGGAACCAGGCAGGACACCAGGGCTGAAGTCCTGACCTGCCACTTCCCTCCACCTCTGCAGAAAAGGGCTGACGATCAGCAATACTTAAATGAAATAACAGGTAACAACCAGGCAGCCTGTAATCTCCTCATTTAGCTACTTCGTTTCCACAGCGGGCAATGGGACTTGCTGGTTAGGAATCCGGCTGCCGCGCACCGGGCAAGCAGCAACAACACAAACAACGCATTGCAAGCCGCATCTGAGTCTTCCCATTCAGCAAGGAATGCGAGTGGCAGGAATTCGACAGTGGGTTTGGGGGGTGAGCCCTGCGGTGTTCGTGCTGCTTCCCCAAAGCGCAGCCTGCTGAAGGACCTCAACCAGACGACGCGCTCCGAGGGAAGATGTGGTTCGGGTCCGGCTGTGAAGAAGTTTGATTCCCTGGCAAGGCCAGCCCTACCGGCACCGAAATGTTTTCAAAGGAGGAGCTGGGACGAAGCTCGGTGTAACTTAGCACGCAGCGCATTTTACAAAGGATGATGCTTAAAAAATAATAATAATAATAAACTCAAACCCAATGACATTTCAAATGACACGCCGGCGTGCCCTGCTTTCGGCTAGGACAGAGGGAAGGGAGCCCACGAGAAGCCCTTTGATCCGCGGCAGCACCTGGCGAGGAAGGCCCGGCTGCACCCAGCTCCCCGCAGCCAGAGCTCACGGGGAGGAATCCCCTCTCCCCCTGCCGAGCCACCAAGCCCCCCCGGGGCCGCCACCCCCTCAGGATCCCTCTCCGTGCCCTGCCGCCCGCTGCCTCTTTCTCCCCTCCCTCGGTACCTGCCGCGGCCGCTCCGCTCCGCTCCGCGCCCGGCCGCCGCTGCGCTGCTCTGCACCGCCCCCGCCGCCGCCTGGCCCGGCCCGGCGCGGCCCGGCCGGCAGCACGGCACGTCAGCGGCAAGGGCCGGCCCTGGGCGGGGGGAGGACGGGGGGAGGACGAGGAGAAGGAGGAGGAGGAGGAGGAGGAGGAGGAGGAGGAGGAGGAGGAGGAGGAAGCGCAGCCCAGGCCCGCCGCCCTTCCCCCGAGCTGCCCCGCAGAGGGGGGGCTGAGGGGGCCCCTGCGGCCTGCCCCGGCCTGATGCAAAACGCCGCGCAGGGGCTGGCTCGGGGCGTTTTGTTCTTTTATTTTTATTTCTTTTTTCTTTTTCTTTTTCTTTTTTTTTTCTTTTGGACCACTGTAGTTATGTAGAGTGTTGGGCTTGTGTTAATTAACCATCGCCCCATAAAGAAGGGTATTCAGTATTTGGTGGCTCTCTTGCTGCAGAAAACTGTGAAAGCTAGAGATTAATGAAAACCGCCCTGAGTCGTTCATGTTGGAAAAGAGCTCTGAGATCATCAGGTCCAACCTTTAACCCAGCACTGAGAAGTCCACACAAAACCATGTCCCTAAGCACCACATCTACAGGTTTTGGGGAGACCTCCAGGGATGGTGACTCAACCACTTCCCTGGGCAGCTGGTTCCAACGCTTCACAACACTTTTAGTGAAGAAATTTCTCCTAATATCACAGAATCATTAAGGTTGGAAAAGCCTTTTTTACCTCCAAAATCATCTGGTCCAACCATCCCCCTACCACCAATGTCACCCACTAAACCATGTCCCCAAGCACCACGTCCAACCTTTCCTTGAACACCCTCAGGGATGGTGACTCCACCACCTCCCTGGGCAACCCGTTCCAGTGCCTGACTGCTCTTTCTGAGAAGAAATGTCTCCTCATGTCCAACCTGAACCTCCCGTGGAGCAACTTGAGGCCATTTCCCCTCATTTTATCACTTGGTGCAGGGGGAAGAGCCTGATCCCCACCTCACTGTATCCTGCTTGGGGTGCTTCCCCCCCTGCTGTTCTCACTGCCATGACCACCCTTATTTTTGGCGATCCACAAATACATCGTGAGCCCTGTGTCGCACAGCGTGGACAGGCCAGGATAGTGCCCATTGCGCAGTGCACGTGCCAGCTGGCCTGCCTTCACGTCCACTGACATCCACGTCACCCTGTGGGTTTTCTCACCCGCACCCAGCCGTTTACCCCAGGGGCTGCCAGCAGCAAGCTGGTGTGATGCAAGAGCGCGACCTGGCCGGGCAGCGTTGCATCATACCTGAGCTGCGCGTCACTCCGCCGAGGACACGTGCAGCCACCCTCCTTAAGCATCCGTGTCTGAGTCTTGTACAACTTCCCCAGCCCTTGGGTTCAGCAGCATTCCTCACATCACCCGCTGGTTCGTCAGTTTGCCCATAAACACTTGGCTTCTTTTCATGCGGTACTTGGCAAGCGGCACAATTATCCTGATTGTGTGTGCAGCGCCTCTGTGCTTTCCACCTGGGCACCATAAAATTCTTGTACTTGTTGGTACAAACCAACCCGTTTGTACTTCAAAATCTCCCCTGGTCTCCTTAATCTTGTAGCCCTCACCATGTTTCTTTAGTCAAGGTGTGCTTCGCTTTGTGCCCTTTGGAGCATTTGGAAAACTCCAGGATGCTTGCAGTACAGGCACTGCTAACAAATTTAAACAAAATATTTTCTTCCAGCCCTTATCTTCCCCTGTAGATATGACAGACATAACTGTGTCTTGGCCTCTTTTAGAGGCAAAGAGAAATCCCCGGGAGTTTTCTAGGAAAAGGGTTCTGTCATGAAATGACGTGGATGCGCACGTGGAAATGGAGTTGGAGAACACAAAACGTGCGAGTAATCCTGCAGCTCAGGCAAAGCACAGGTGGGAGTAAATCCTGTGTCCAGATTAACATTCCTGCACCTCATAAAACATGCTACAAGCTTGTTTTGTTCTGTTTTAAACAGTACACACACCTGCAAGGCAGCAAGTTGAATTTGACAGTGGCATATTCTTTTCACATAATTTAAGAATGTTTAACAATTTTGACAAAATATTTTAAAACTTGTAGAGAATGGGAATTTATCTGTGTCATAACCATTAGGGCAGTACTTTGTATGGTCAGTCTTACTTTTATCTTTAGAAGACAGGTAAGAATAATTATTATCTGGGTAAAGCATATGGCTGGAAAACTAAATGAAAATGTGAATTTGATGACTGAATTTAAAACGAAAATGTTAGCAAAACAGGATACAGTGCCAGGAAATGGTCAACAAAATATTTTCTAGTGTAAACAAGGCAGCCAATCCTACTGGAAGTGCTGCGGAGCCAGGGACTATCTCACGATCTGAGCTGCCCCTCCCTGCCGAGGAGGAGCGAGTTGCCTCTCGCTGCCTTTCTTCTCCCTGGGAATTCTAAAAATAACTCAAGACACAGCAGTGTTTGTTCTGTAAATCTCCTGGGGAGACAGAGGAAAATTCACACAAGTGAAATATGAGTGCAGGAACTTCAACCTAAGCAAAGGGACAAAAGGATGAAAGAGAAATCAGGGAAAATGTATTTTAGTGTTGCCATTTTCTCTGCATTTCAGATGCCATTCCTAGGAAAGTTAGGCTGAAACCAGAGAGGCTGGTCAAAATGAGGCTTCTCAGAACAGCGGGAACAGCATGGCTAGCTTGGAGACTTGATCCAGTTTTTGCCATAAAGCTCTTTTAGACTACTGGTACTTATAAGGGACAGACACAGCTCAGTGTCTGTGAGGAAGCCCAGGGTGCCAGTACCGTGACTCAGTTCTTCCTGTGCCTCCATTTGTCACGTGGCGTAACCACACCAGCGTACCCATTCAAAGGTCACAAGGCACAGGTGGTGTTTGTAGGAATAGCTGTCCTCCAGTGGCAGGTTCACACAGTACCCGCTGGTCTACAAGGGTCCGTTGGAATTAACGAGAAATATATCGGCACGTCTTCAGCAAGTTTGTGGATGACGCCAAGCTGAGGGGTGCAGCTGATGGGCTGAAGGGGAGGGATGCTATCCAGAGGGACCTGGACAGGCTTGAGAGGTGGGCCTGTGAGAACCTCATGAGGTTCAACAAGGCCAAGGGCAAGATGCTGCACATGGGTCAGGGCAATCCCCAGTATGATTACAGGCTGGGTGAGGAATGGATGGAGAGCGGCCCTGCAGAGGAGGACTTAGGTATGCTGGTGGTAAATTGGACATGAGCCCGCAGTGCATGCTTGCAGCCAACCGTATCTTGGGTTGCATCAAGAATGGAGATGATTCTCCCCCTCTGCTCTGCTCTTGTGAGACCCCACCTGGAGTGCTGTGTTCAGATCTGGGGCCCCCAGTGCAAGACAGACATGAATGTGTTAGAGCAGGTCCTGAGGAGGGCTTCTTCTATGAGGAAGAATTGGAAGAACTGGGGTTGTTCAGCCTGGAGAAGGCTCTTGGGAGACCTCATTGTGGCATTTCAATATATAAAGGAGGGTTACAAGAAGCATCATACATGGGGAAAAATTTTTACCAGGTCTTGTAGTGACAGGACAAGGGGCAAGTGTTTTAAACCAAGAGGGTAGATTTAGATTAGATAAAGGGATGCTTTTTTATGATTAGGTTGTCACAAGCACAGGTTGCTCAGAGAAGCTGTGGATGCCCCATCCCTGGAAGTGTTCAAGGCCAGGCTGGATGGGGCTTTGGGCAGCCTGGTCTGGTGGGAGGTGTTCCTGCCCATGGCAGGGGGAGTGGAACTGGGTGGTCTTTAAGGTCCCTTCCAACCCAAACCATTCTGTGATCCTATGATCCTAAATGTGCAAAAGCGATAAATGCACTAGAAAGCCTACCAGGAATCCCATGAACATACCAAAGTCCGAAAGATTACTAAGATGAGGCAGTGCAATATTTTAACAGAACTATCAAAGTGCACCTGTTCCTCCTTGCTGAACGGACAGAGAACTGACAACATTCCAGATGTCCAATTCACCCAGATATTAAAACTATTTAAGTCTGAATTGGGGAGTTACAGATTATAGTAAACATTTGCTATCTTCAAAGTTGCCACATTAAACAAAAAAAAAAAAAAAGAAAAAAACTATGGTAATTGTATGGGCCGCTCCATTGTGTGAGATTGGGTGAATGACAGAGTACTGAAAGGATAAGCAGGTAAAGGATCCCACGTGACTTCTTAGGAAACCCTGGGAGGATATTATGCATGCTTGCATTTCAAAGAATATCAAGCAGCGTCCTGGCTATTTAAATTTCTATGAAAGCGAATTCTTATTTATTACTCAGTTGGTAAGATTTAGACCAGCTAAACACCAAAAGGTAAAGGCTCTCATTCTTACGTGGCTGGAGATTTCCCTACTGAAAGGGTTGTTCTCAAGTTGTTTGTATTGTGATTTTTAAGATTCTCTCTGCAGACTTTATTATGGAAAATTAAATGCAAAAATCAGGTTTGACATCAACTACAAGCCCTTAGACAGAAAGCTTGTGTTTAAATTGTGCTGTAATTAGCTAGGTTTCGCTATGGGTTACAGGTAGCTTCACCTGTTTAACACAGCTGAGTAAAGTTCTGCCTGTAGAAATGTCCATGGGCATTGACTTCAGTCACAGCCAACAACTTAATGAGGCCAGAAGTTCATTTACTTTAGGCTGCTTTGTTGGCATATGCTAAATATATATATAAACGTAATGTTACTACACTACCTGTATAATGTGGGCATGTTATAGTGCCTCAGCCTGTCAACATCAACTATTGCAGTTTCCTGCCTGTTGAGTATTTCAGTGTAATGCCTTGATACTCCCTAAAATTATTTTATAATTTTGCAATTAATTGCTAAAGAAACAAAACAAAACAAAACAAAACAAAAAAACACTAAAAATGCTGAAGTCGTCTGGTTTTCAGTGTTTTGGGTTACCCATGAGGTGTTTCTAGATGTAGCTCTATCCCAGCTGCCAACTTAGTCCTGTCAGCACAACTTATCAGTTATTTATCTAGATAATGAATAGCTTGCTCAGATGTTTGCAAAAAATAAAAATAAGAATTCTAACTCCTTCAAGGTTTATGTTCAGAAACAGAGCTGAAGAAAGAACAAGAAATTTTGCTGGGATTTCAGCAATAGTATACTTACTGATTTCAAGATGACGTTCCTTTCAGATTCCAACTTTGGTTTCTTGCCAAGGAAGCTTTCTCTAGATAAGAGCCATTCAATTCCATATCATGTAAATTATTTACTGGAAATGGGTGTGTAAGTCATTTTTACCTGGTCCCTTTCACTTACTGTTATATGCGTGTTTGACAGCTGTGCAAAGATTTTTTCTTTCTTCCCCATAGACTTTGCACAAACCCCTCTTTTGACCACAGCTAATTTTTTTTCAGTACTCTGACTTTTCCACGGGCCTTCCATAATCCAGCTGCTTCATTCAAGATGCAAATAAATCAGGTATTATGGCTTAAGGCAACAGCTCCTATTTGAAGTCTTACTATTGCATTTCAATTCATAAGAAGTTTCTTCCTTTGTGTTATCAGACGACACGTTACTTAAGGAAGGTTGATTGTTTTGCATTTCCACCCCTAGCAATGTGCAATCAGTTTCTGAAGCTCTTTTTGAGTGGGAGTAAATCTCCCAGACCAGCCCCATTTTTCTATTTCTTTACCTTAAAGGATAATTAAATTAAGCAAAGATATTATTTTCAGTTGTGGGGGGGAAGCAGTGCAGAAAGACAGTCATCTGGGGTTTGGAAGGAAGGAAAACAGCAAGAGGACAAAGAAGAGAGCTCTCCCCAAGCCTGATGCGCACCTGCGATCCTCTGCTTTTGGCAGCCAACTGGAAAAATCACTGGGATTTATGCATCATGATTTCACCTAGGTGAGGAAGAAAATGACAGCAACTACAACCGCTTATGGAGTAGCAGAAATGAGTATTGTTGAATTAGTCCTACCAGTGGCCATCACATACTGACGATGGAAGTCAGAAAACCTCACATGCGAAACACGTTAAGAGAGTGTTACAAACACAAGCACTCAAAAGGTAGGTATCATCAACAAACTACATTGTCCAAGGAACCTGACTTCAATCCACTTGTGATGACAGAAATGAGTCATGTTTTCCTCCAGATACTGCTTCTCTCAGTGGATGCCAAGTTCAGTGATTAGGGAACTGAAAATTTCACAGTGAAGGCAACTATGAGCTGTATGATTCTGTTGTTCCATTAGGAGGTATGATACGGAAAAAATAAATAAAATCTCATTGAAATAACTAAATGCTCTCTTTCGGACATGAAAGCATGACCCATTGCTACAGGAGAATTATCTGATACTCAGCGAGTTACTTAAGAGAAGTTTCCTGTGGTCATCAGCTATGTTCTTATTTTCAGGTGCCCAACTTGAGATGCTAGAGTTGTGAGAGTATCTGCAAAAATAATGCAAGCAATTGACAGCTCAGTGAAAGTACCGTAGAAAGAACCCACCTGTGTAAAGATGAGAGCAAATATTGGAAAGCAGAGTTAAACACTCACTTCAATGCTGACTGCTGATAATCTCAGGTCAAGAAAACTTAAATCTAGGCAAACAGTCTTCCTCACCACAAAATTAGTTTCTCTTTTCAAGTGGCTAAGTAAACAGTAAACATTTTAAGCTTACTTTTCAACACCCACAAGTGAGAGTAGCTGGAGTGTGAATCTCAGCAGTTCAATGCAAGAAGCTTAGTTTGGTTAAACTAAAATGCTTTTCACCTCTTTCCCTGAACCTCAGCACTCAATTTGCAAAATGGAAATAATGACGTCTAGCAACTGTGGTCAAGATAAAGGTTCAGCCTTTATCTTGAGCAAGTAGAAAACATTACTCATTTATTTTGTGTGATAAAATGAATGACAGACTAGATGTAATTTTACATTCAGGATTTTTAAGATTAATTTATATTAACCAGCTCCTAACTGGCCTGAAAAAAATGTGTCTAAATAAAATCCTTTGAATGAGACAATGTCTTTATATAAAAGGGTACCTCCTTGGAATCAGAGAACTAACTTGCTTACTTTAGACAGACAATTCAGACACGGGGCTACAAGTCAGATATTGGAAATCAGGCTGACCAGACTGCATCCAAATTCCTAAACTGTGGAAGAAGTATTAGAATAATTGGCAGTAGCATGAAAAGCTCACAGAATGACTGTACAAGGTGTAGCACAACCTTAAAAATATAAAGAATTAATAGATTAATTCAATGAATTTGCAGAACAAACGCCTGGCTAAAAAAGAAAAAAAAAAAAAGTATAACTTTCTGATTGAACATCATCGTCACAACCGTCTATACAAACACATGCAACACATTAATGCAGACATTTGTGAAATACGTATTCTTGATTCTGGAACCTGAATATTTATCTGCAGTGGAAGGAGTCAATGCAAATTTTGTTTGAAGTCTGGAAATTTCACTAATCTTATAGGA
Organism: Oxyura jamaicensis; assembly: GCF_011077185.1. NCBI lineage: Eukaryota > Metazoa > Chordata > Aves > Anseriformes > Anatidae > Oxyura > Oxyura jamaicensis. Next base: position 85,631,894 of record NC_048895.1, read on the forward strand.
TGGGACAGAGCTGTACAACTTCTCACGGCCTTTTATTGCCCTTGTGTAATGCTGACAGATATTATTACAGTATTGTTTATGAAGCAGTTTAACCAAGTAATATTTAAATAAGAAACATACTCCATTTGTTTGCATTCCAGCACAGCTTATGTTAAAACACACTGTGTTTTCAGCAGTGTTTTTCTGGGACTAGCCTATCTAAATTTCTTGTGTTGCAGAACCCACGCGCTATCTGGCTTATTATCGTTGTGTAGCATGAAACAAATTAGTTCCAGGACTGAAGTGATAAAATATGAAGTTCTCTAGAGATAAAACAACTATTCTGCTCTTTTTCAGCTTGTTGCATAAACAGCAAACATCCTAGAGCTTAAATTCCCAATTATTTCCTGAGAAAATATTCCTACAGTAAGTATTGTTTTGGTCCAAAAGTTGCTGACGTCTCTGTCCAGGCTACCACTGCACTCCCTGCTTCTTACATACATGCAAAAAATGAGGGAAGCACAATGTTCATTCTCCCAAAACATGAGTTAGGAAGGATGAGCCTGATGCTAAACAGGCACTGTCACAGAGCTTGATTTAAAGCTGTTTTAATTGGAGGACAAGGGGGAGAGAGGTTTGTCTAACAGTCTGCTAGCTACTGTTGTGAGTTGTCATCACTACATTTAGCAGTATTTAGTTACATTTTGTGTATATATTTAGTTGACATCAGGATATGTGCGTAAGTAAACCAAGTTTCCCAAGTTAGAAATACAGTTAAAATAAAGGTGGTATTAGTGAAATTTATCAATTTTTTTATACAAGTTAAACCACTGGGGAAATCTAATGTGTTATAATCTCTGCATGGAAGTCCAGATTCTAAATGCAGAATGACTCTGAAACTGACTTTGAACACAGGTAAGCTCAAATTGGCCTAAGCAGGATAGTTTTCCCTCAGGCAGACTCCTCACAGATTGCATGAGAACAGATACTCAGCTGCAACAAACTGGTCTGGCTCCCCTTATCCTTCAAGGTATTCAGTCCGCTTATGATAGAAGAGAATCTCTCCACAAGTTGGAATTTGCAAATGTCATCTTTATCTGAGCACATATAGTATGTGGATTTGATTATTCCATTAAAACAAACCAATTACTTGGAAAAGCATTTTTTTTTTCTTTTTCTTTTTCTTTTTTTTTTCATCCTGATATACATAAATCTTGTTTTAAAAAATTGTAACCATCTTCTCTCTTCCCACTCCTGAATCATTTAACATTATGCACTGATTCTGGTTTATTCTAGTATTTTGGTGTATACTGGTTTGGCCTGAAGTCATATCCCAAATAACTGAGAACAGAATTTAATCACAAAGCCCAACAAAATGAAGAAAATGTAAGATGCAAGTAAGGTAAGTCTCTACTTACCATGTAAACATGGTAAATCCCACGTTTACCAGAATTTGGATAGTTCTTAAACCATAGAGCTTTCTGCTCATATATATTTATATATACATATATGAGCACAGTTCATATATATTTTAAGCATCATAGATCACAAAGAGCACTGTTTACTTTCCTCTGGCAACATCAATTATGAGCCCCACACAAGAGGAAAAAAGATAAGAACAAAAAGGCCTAGCAAAGAAACAGGTCAGCTCTTTGAATCTAGGTTAGGGCTAGCAATTACTCACATAAGCAAATAAAGAATCCTGAAGGCATGGTGTACATTACCAAGTTTCCCTTTGTAGCCACAGGTCTGCATGGGTCCACATGCAAACATGCCAAAAGCAAGTAAAACCTAGCCCGTCAGAAAACTACAACAAACCACAGCATAAAGTCATTTTGCAGGTTTTATCCTTACTAACCAGAGTGGATCCCCACAGAACATCTTACATCACATCTTTCTCCCAACAGACATAACTCAAGTTAAGCAGAAAGGATTTTGTTCTAAAATATGGTGTTAAAAGACAAGTAATATGGCTGTTACCTCATTGGTACTGTTTCAAAGCTGTAGCTTGTTACATCAGTTCCCCTTGGATTTCCAGAAGTAGATGAGTCAAAAGATTCAGGGAGATGGAGCACACCTTTGTGAATCCCAGTACAGAGTGCAGAGGTTCTTTAGGAGTACTAAGTAAGTACAATTCAAGGATGTCAATGCAAGTTTTTAACCAGTGACTGAAAATGGTCTAATTAAAAAATGTGAGAAATAAAACATAGTGGATCTTAAATTATGGAAGCTGGCGCAATTAGTTCACAGGTTTGCTACATGGTACATAAATTAAAAAATATCAACTGCATGGTTTTCTAATTGTGGTAAAGTTTTTGTTTGTTTGTTTTTCAACTCTTTCTTTGCTGAATGTTTTGGAAAATAGATTCTTCCAAGACAAGAGCACAATGCAACCTCAAAAACCAACTGTACAGTTCCTCTGCTCGAGTCTGTTCATTAAAGGGTGTACTTCAGCAAGAAAAAAAAGGAACGTCACAAGGGACTACTTAGATGTCTCTTCTACTTTTGCAGCTATCCTGCAAATGTGCATCAGAAGTACATGCATTTTTTATGCTATGTAATCTAAAACTTTTAAAAGAACTCTTAACTGTTATTCTAGCCAACCTGAAAAACAATACAAAGAGATCCATTTAATTAGGCAGCCACCTGATACCTTACACTGCAGAACACAGTCATGCTACTCAAAGTATTTGCAATCTTAAATCTTATAAAGTAATAAGCAACTTATACTTTCCTCAGAGTGCATTTGTCGTCATATAATTAAATAAAAATATCTAGCTCCCACCCCACTAACTTCCATTGATTTATTAAAACCGATTCAGAAAAGCCACCAGTAAAATTCCTTGTTCAATAGCAAAACTGTATTGTAGCTGGCCACTGTGGTGAGAATGAACACTTAATAAGCACATATAGTAGTGAACTTTTATAACCAAAATAGGAACATTTTTAAATAACTCATTCTTAATCCTGTTTTTCTATTAACATCAAATTTTATTAAAAAAATAAGTTTCCTATATTTAACATGTATATTAGCTTGCTGTATGACTGAAGATCTCAAGACCTTTAACATTAAATGGTAATAAATCAAACACTTTCTTCACAGCTTTGAAAAAGGGAAGGGAGGAAGAAGGGGAGGACAGGATAGAGGAAGGAAAAGGAGAAAGCACCAGGCCATTCCTAGCAAGAGAACCAAATAGTTCTACATCATCAAATTATGAACCTGCATCACAAGCGTTAGAAAAAGGAAAACAATTATATTGATCAAATTTGGATATATTTTATGTAATTAGAACATATCATTGGGGAAAAAAAACTGAGAAGAAACACATTCTATTTGCAATGGTTTCTGTATTTCCAAGAAATTATTTTCCTTTCCTCTCTACAAGCCATCACTGATTTACTTGCATTTGTAAAAACTACTATTCCAATATTAGTTGCACTGAAACCAGATACAAGACGCTGCAGGAAAACAATCTGAAGCTACTTTATCACTTATTTTCTGCAACAATGGCAAGAATACTGGACTAATGCCATGGAGGAAACAACTCCTAAGTGTGTGCCTTACATATTTAATTTGTAAACCAGAAGATTGTCCCCACATACTTCAACAAGAAACCTGTCTAGGCATCGACTCATCTGTAAGAGACATATGGTGCTTACATACTCTCCATGAGGCACAGGGTCTGCACAAGAAAGAGATGAGGGAATGAACAAATCCCCTAAATCCCGTGGGTTACCTGTGCAGAAGGTTAGCAGCCCATGGCTGTGTTGCTCTCTGTGTAATCACTCTGTTGTGGTCAGTGAACCTATTAAACAGAGCCTCACAGAGACAGTTTTCCTGGCAGCAATGCCCTTAACAGCCATGTTTTCAGGGTTTAGGGAGAATGAAAACTCACAGAGAGCCTGAAGTACTGGGTCTTCAAGTACGCTTGATCTTCTGTATAAAAACTGATCTTGGGGGACACAGAGTTCAGCTAAGAAAGTCTCTGCATCTTCTTCTCGAGGAGAAGGGAATGACAAATTACAATCCCAGTAGAAAAAAATAAAATAAAACAAGGAAGAAAATACCGTCTGCAAGGAGGGACAGAAAATCCCCTTTGTCCCCTGAGAGACTTCTGGGAAGAGACAGCTTCTGGATCCCTTCAAAGATATCCATACTAGTAGTGGACTGGATATATATATATATATATATATATATATATATATATACACCCTTGCAAAAACCATTTCTTATTTTCCTCATCTGAATACCAAAGCCTTTCTAACAAGGATGCTTGCACTGTAAGCAACAATGGCATTTTAAACTATTTTAAAAATCAAAATACATTGGAAATACCCAAACAAATCCCAGCATTAGTCTGATGCTACCTAAAGCCAAGAACAAACAAGCAAGCAATGAACACTGATATTTTGTTGTTTTTTTTTTTCTTTTTTTTTTTTTGCATGGATATTACAAAAAATAGTAATCATACACTTTTTTTAAATGTTCATTACTTAGATAAAGCACATATGAATGTAACATTCAGAATTGTAACATAGAAAATGTAATGTGGGCAATCTGCTATTCCAAGTACACTTACCAAAATACAATTTTATAATGAAGAAAGTCTCAAAATACACCTGTACAACAATTGGGATCCACAAAATATGATTTAATAGTATCACTCAAGATCACTTCATTGAAACCACTTTTATAATACTGCTTGAATAGTAATCTCTGGTCAAAGAGCATTCTCCTCCTTTCTCTAGCCCGTCCCACTAAAGCAAGTGTGGAATTTTAATAGCAATGCATATCTTTTAAAACCCCAAATCTGAAGCAGTCCTATTAACTATTACACTGCCTACACTTAGATACTGTGAGGATGGGAATCACCCTCTCTGAGGCCATGGTACACTGAGACACTTACCCATATTATTGTTTGTAGCGCAAGCAGAATAATCTTGTAAAGGGCAACTAAATAGGGTCAAAATATGAATTAAGTATCTTACTACCAAATCATTCCCTATGTGTTACTTAAGCCTGTAACATTACAGCTTTACTGAAAAAGAAAAAGTTAACCATTTTATCCTATAAATATTTTCTTTATTTGCTTTATGTTTAGAAGTTGCTATTTAAGTTCTATTAACAGAAATACATAACAAAAGCTCCCTACCAAGTGGAAAAAAAGTAATTACAAATGCTGAAAAAGTTGGCCTCATTAACATATGTACAGACTTGCTTACTTAATACACATCTTTGTGGGAATTAAATCTTTTTATGACACACATTTATACAGGCATTGAACATTCCCAAGTAACTTTGAGCAGAGAATACGCCAAATCTTTAGTTGGGCAGACAAAATGTATATTTCAGTTTTGATTGTGGAGCTAACATGCAACAGATACAACATTCAGTCTGAGCCGCTGTTGATAAGTTGTTCTGTTTTTTCCTGCAAAGATCTTTCTGCTGAACTTGGGTCCTTTTGTCCCTTCTTGTCTTTGCTCTGCTGTTCCTGCAGCTTCAGGATTATATTTCGTATTTCTTCTCTTTTGGTTTTCATTCTTGGGCGTGGAAACCAGTCTGTTAAGTTCATTGGTAGCTCAAAACTCAGAATGGGATTCTGAAAAGAAAGTTGATTTGGATATTACAGTAGGGAGTTATAAAAGACAGGGGAGAACTGTAGTGGAAAATGTGCATTCTTCCCCACTTCATCCCTCAGCATGAAACAAAATTTCTACTGTTTATATCTTTCGTACATGTAGAATTAATGTCAAATAAATAAAGCTTTGGTATGAATGTCAGGCATCCACACCACAGTTCTGGTTACAGGAGTGTCCAAATAATCTACTCAGACTGCTGTATTGTGTAGGCAAAGTATTTGAATTCATTTGTGTGATAGACATTGTACTAATTAAGAGGTAAAAGATAAATAGATACAAGATACAGGGTTTATTTGTTTTCTTTTCTTTTGAAAAAGAAAAAAAAAAAAAAGGGTAGCTAGAATCAAGACCAGATTCCTAATGAGCTCTAGTCCTGTTCTTCTAAATACCTGTAGGACCACAACAAACCAGGAAACTGAGTTTTACATTCCACCCGTAAAAGCAGGGCCTGTGAAGAGCACCTGGCTGCCTGCTGGCCCGTTCTGTGTGCTTACCTCCTGTTTCCCTGCCAGAGGTCACTCACCCGGAGAACTAGCAGAACAACTGTGGTGAGGCACAACCACTGCGCCCCGACCCAACAACACAGCCTGCGGCACAGCGCTTTCGCTCAGCGAACCCCTCCTGCCTGCCCCCATCACCACAGGGAGAGCCAGGGGAGGCCATGGCGGCGGCCCGGCCGCGGCCCCAGGCGCCCTCCGGTGGCCGAGCCGATGGGGCCCAGCAGGCACCCGCCGTCCTGTTAACGCCAGATCTCGTCAAGAGAGCCTTGGTTTTAAAGAAGACCTACACGTCACGGCTTTAATGCTTAAAAGAAGATGCTTGAAATAAACCCACAAAGTAGAAGATGTGACTGCACAGCCCCTGCACATCCAACCAGCCGTACTCTCCAGGTCAGCTGGTACAGCTGCCAGGACAACTGAGATCTGGGAGCATCTTTCAGACATTAGCAGCTGAAATGGCTTAGTTCAATAGCTATAATTGCAAAAATTACAGTTATGAAACTTACTCCCTTAGTGTTTTCTAGTACTGTGCCACTAGCACAGGTTTTACTTTCCCACTAGTGTCACCTCTGAGAATACCCTGCAATTTCCTACCGGACACATCTATGCCCCACTCCTGCTCCCTGGCAGGCAAAGCTGTGGGGCCAGCTGAGACCAGAGATCCAGCCTGCCGTAATTCTGCGGGCACTTGGCAAGAACCAAGGTCCTTGAAACTTGGCTGCTCCACACTTCCCCTGTGTACAGAACAGAAAGCTCTCTAGGATGGTTCTAAGCTTTGAAAAGCAAAAAGCTAATTAATTAATAAAAAGTGTTTTAAGGCACATTGAATGTATGGCCCTGGTTTTGCATGAGTACACTCTTCTAAAGCCTCGCTGCTATCACATAAGGTACGAACGAGGGGAGGGTTGAGCAATGGAGAAGGAATCACCAGTTTTCTCAGGAAAGGGGCAGTTAAAGGACAACTCAGGAACAGTGCTCTAAAGCACTCCAGACTGCATAGATAATGTACCATACAAGCAACACCTCACTTGACCATTTCTCCTGGCAACCCAGACCTGAGGGTGTTCCACCCTCCCCTTCAGAAAGGTACTTTAACTCGAAGGCCAAGACAGTTAAAGGAAATAAAAGTTCAATCATTTTCTTCAATGGAATTATGATTTGGCCTCTAGCTGTAACAATTTTACCTACATCTTATAATGAAAACTACACTTATATTAATGAATTTATTCACAGCCACTTCTTATGGGGAAAAGAACAAGCTTTTAGTACCACATCTTTGGTTTATATTTTGAACTCAAATTTGAATTCTTACCGAGTAATTTTAAAGGCCATGCACTGTAACAACACAAAGACTGAAAGTATTTTCTCAGTAATTTCTCAGAAAATTCCATGGATTCCAGTATCTGGTACACATGTGTACCAGATATTAAAATATTGGCCATTCGTTTATTTTCCAGGAAGTATTCATTATTATCTATGAGAACATATACATTTGTTTCTAATGCATCATCTAATAAATAGCTGTAAAAGCTAAGAGAGCCTTTTATAATTGCAGCACATACTTGATCACTGCAGGAGACAAGACAAATAGTTACGCAAATAGGTATACATACCTCAAAAAAGCTCTCCACATACTGCAGTATGTACACTCCACAATCACTGAAGTTGTTCTGTTGTGGCACTTTTGGGTTGGAACCTTTCATGACTTCTTTGGAAAAGCTTCTTTTATTGCCCTTCCTGACTTCCCATTCTACTTCTAAATATCTACAATAAAAGACCATGAAAATTAAAACTTTGTTTTTCACATGCAGAATTTTGCAAAAATTACAGTTATGAAACTTACTCCCTTAGTGTTTTCACAACATTTGACCGTGAAGGGCCTCTCAGGGAGTCCATAAGCAAAATGCAGGGCCTGTAGGAGAACATAATTTTAAAGTACAGAGTCTTTTACAACAACTTAGAAAATACATTACAAAGCTAGTGATTTGTGGGATGACCTTGAACAAAAGTAGATCAATCTTATAAAATTTTACCAGTGCTGCTATAATCCCCTAACTGGGATAGCTAAACACAATGTTATCTTTAAATTTAACCACACACTAAGTACAGAGAACTCCCGTACTATAGTTTCTAAGAGCATTCTGGCAGACTGAAACCATTTGTTACAGGCAGAATCTAGTTACCTAAAAGTCCCTCAGGTGTCTACTGCTATTTTAGATGCACAAGGTATCTGGGACACCTGCAAGAGACTGGAAAGTAAGGCACAGAACCCACAAACATCCTCCTGGAGAAGCATCTGGAGGACAGATAGGGCAGTCCACAGCACCTAAAATTTTACGTACTAGATTTGTATGTTCAAGAAGTGGTCTCAGCTGCTGAATCTGAAATCTGTCATTCAATCTAGAGGCTACAGTCTTAGCAGGAACTATATATGTAACAGTTATATCAGCTGCCTTATATGCAATGGCTGGATTTATCCATTGGAGCCAGCTCATTCCAGAGTTCAGAATCTCAGCATTAGAAAGATGTATGGTGTATTTTGAGGGACAGGTAAGAAGATACAGACTACTTACCACAAAGCTCTGCCTTTTTTTTTTTTTTTTTCCCCTTAATAATAATATACACATGCATTCACACAAGATGTTCTTTGTAACTGGAAACTAGTAAATTCAGGCTAATTATATACATTAATTTATAAATAGGTTTGTTTGCGTGTGTACATTAACTTACATGTACACAACTTTTGAGGCACAAGCATATTATTACTTGAACAATGACTGCTTTAAGTTATACTTGCTTTTATTTTTGATTGAAAGAAAGCTATTATTTAAATAAGCGATACACACAATCCAGTACTTTTTTGGTTTTGGAAGGGAGGAGTAGAATTGAATTTGTTTTCTCATACAGAAATAATTTTAATACTTCATTGTTATCATAGTTTCAAGTGCCCTTAATGATTTTTGATAACTGTGTCAAAAATCTTATGAAGTTTCATACTCAGATTAAAATAATGCCTGAAGATAAGTATTACGTACAGATAATCTATCATCAGCATGAGAAAAATTTAAGCTATAATTAGAAGCCCATAGCACTACCAAATATTCCTAAATCTCACAGTATGATGGATTTTTACACCTTAATGACAATGCATCAAGGATACTACCTACATATTTCATATAATGTATAAATACATAATTTTATCCTGCACCATAAGAAAAACCACTTATGAAAACCATTACCCTTCTAGTAAGCATTACATTCACAAAGAAAAAATATGAGAATGGATAAACTAATTAAAATGTGGAAAATATAAATAAAACTCTGAAGACAACAATACTAGTGACAATATTTCTGGACTTGGAATAACATTTCTGGTCACATCAAAATGCAGGTAACTGCAGTCAATGTTCATTAATAAATCACTTCTGTGTTTCCAAAATCCAAAAACATTTTAAAGATATTTCAAATGAAAAACAGGTTAAGAAAAAAGTAGATGAAAGACCCTGTAGTTGAACTCAATGCTGTGAAGCATTCTCATTAGAGAAAAGAAGATTAACCAAGAAACAGGGAGAGACAATAAAAAAAAACAACTCAAATACATTTAAATCAGGCATGGAAGCAGTTAAAAATGATCCCATTTTCCTGTAATAATTTGACTGACCACAAAGGTTTCGTTTAGTATTAACTTAACAACATTTTTAATTTGAAGAAATGATTCTGCATTTTAATATAAAAGGATACATTTAAACGTGCTTCTGCAACCTTCTTTCTGTAGGAATCTAAGCACAAGATATGAACATACATCCTTATTTGAAGGAACAATCTTCTGTTACTTGAAGAAGTACAGAGACTTAACAGAAACCAACAAGGTATTATTTTATCAGTTTTCATTTGCTAAATTTTCAGCTTACTGAAGATGATGATAGTATTGAAGGCTCCCTCAAACAGAAATACATGCACGCTAAACTGTTTGAAGAAACTTGTATGACCATTTCCCACAGTTACTGTCTTAAAATTTCATACACTTTCATGAAATTTTCATTTCCCAAACTGTATTAATATCTATTTCAACTGTTTCACTACTTACTGTTTGCAGATAGTAGGCTTCAGGTGCCACTGTCCCATTTCTGAATTACAGTTATCATCTAAAAGGCCACCATCATCACTACTGTCTTCCTACAAAAGCAACATGTTTACAGGTGTTTAAAAGCTAGCATTTTTAAATAGATGCAAGAGGAATTATTGCTATTCTTTCTATTTTTATTCAAGACCAATAACATCAAGTTTAATATAGAAGTGTTAGCTTTCATCTAAACCATTTATTGTTTGTATTACCAACTTTTAGTCTCACATTGTTTCTCAAATCTACGCTGAAAAGACATGGAGTGAATGGTGCTGTTGTATTTAATGACCACTGAAACTAGAAAAACAACAAACAAAACAAACAAAAAAACACAACTGACATTTTCTAAGTGTTTCTGGCCTAAAAGAGGTGCATCTCCCTGCAGGTTATAATCCAAATTGTATTGTCCCTTCCTACCGATTACTAGGAACTTCTTCAGCAATTTCATCTGTTATCTTCTAGAGGAAATGAGACAACATCTGCAAAATCTGCAATGAACTCAGGAGGAAAGCTTGATCCTTAACTCCAGAATCCACCAACTTGATTCTTTGAGCAAGGGAAATCTATAGGTAAATTGACATGATTTTACATATTGCAATAACTGACACACCACAAACCTGGGAATATTCTTTAACCTTTTGATTTCAGTATTGATTGCTATAAAGGATATGGAAGATTCCTCAACAAGAACACTAAGTTATTTTACCTAAAAGGAAACCAGTGATCCATGATTTCTCACCCGGCTATGTAGTTCACTATTACTACCCCAGACAACTGCATTACAGGGAAAGATATGCTTTCCAAAAACAGAAGCCAGGTAATCAGCATGATTTGTGCACTTGTGTACTAACACACAGGATCCTATGACTAAAATCCTCCTGTTACACCATTAAGATTTTATCGTGTCTTTTGCCTAGTTGCTAATACATCTGCTTCTGCTGCAGCCTCAACATCATCTTTGGCAGACATGAAGGTATACAGCCTGTCATGGTCTACCATTTCTATACTTGCTTTGTGTCTTCTAGAAGATGTCAGTAACAGCTTCGGCCTGAACCAAGTTCTAAGCTACACTGCAAGTGAGGAACTTCGCATCTTTTGCTCCCCTCAGGGAACACAGGTGACCATGAGCTTCCTTCACTGCCTTCTGCTACCAAGTACAGAAAGGGACTTCATCAGGATAGAATCAAAGACTAGTTATTTGGGGAAGTGACATGACAGCAGGTGGGTTGAGTCTGAAAGCACAGTTAGGTTTTCAACAAAATGTGACAGTTTTTATGTGCACACATACACACACACATCATTTGGAAGATACCACAAATAGCTGCAGACTTTGCAAAATGGCTGCTTTGTCTGGACTTAAAGGTGAAAAACAGATAAATTCTGGACTGTACATTTGAAAGCCTTTGATCCTTTGTTTCAGACAACTGAGTCATATACCCGGAACAAGGAACACAGGAAGGCCAATTAAGAAGAGCAACTGTTTAACTTCTAACTTGCTCACACTGAACTTATACTGCAGAAGCAACAGGGGTATGAAATTATGCTCCTATACTCAGAAGTACATCAATGAAGGATAATGAATGATCAGAGACTTCCCACATCTCTACCATCTAAAAGTCTTGAACTTGAAGAACACTACTTGATTATAAACCCACATTGTTTAAATGTGACTAGGAAAAACAATGACTAAATGCAACAGAAGAGTTAACACCTACTTATAAATACATCTGTTTACACCAAAAAATGTTGCTAAAATAAGAGTAACTTGCTCTTGGGTCTACTAGGTAAACACGGGGCTTAGGGAGATTAGAGAATTGCTGACTTTCAGAGTTTACACTAAAATCATTGTATAATATTGTCATAACGCACAAGACCCACAAAACATTAAATGCAGGATCAGAACAGCAGTTTCCTATTGAACAGTTAAAATGAACAAACGTTCAATCCTCTCCTGTTTGCTAGTTTCCAAATTTTTGTAAGGTAAACAGTGCTTTGGATTTGACATTTGTAAAGATAATTAGCTTTAGACAATGCACATTTACAATGTGTATAAAAGCTTTTAAACTACCCATTGAAAATGAAACACAACAGTCTACATTTCCCAGATAAAATTACTGAATACTTTACCTGGTTATCTTGGTCTTCAGAAAAATCTATTAATTCATCTTCATTTAGTTTACTGCCATCAGCTGAGTCTTCACTGTAGTTTAGCCTGATTTTGTGCAATCCATCTGTATCAATCACAGACAGTAATATATTTAAACATCAAATGCTACATCAACATTGAAGACTAAACTAATTTTAAGTACCTGAGATTTTCTAAGAGTTGCTCACAGTAACTGCTCTACAGCTGTCAAGCAGTATTTTATTCATGTAAGTAATAAATCCAAAGGGAAAAGTTTCTTCTAAGTTATACAGAAAAGATTATTCCTTATTTTGTGAAACGCTTACGAAGTTCTAGTAACCTAGACTAAAATACACCATGAAATTACCAATGTAGTATCTATGAGGCATTTACAACAATAATTGGTCCTGCTACCAAAAGAGCAAGTCTCATTCTGTCCCCTAGGTTCTCTTTGCCTTTGACACAAATATCCACACACAGTGGACAAGACTGAGAAAGTCAGCCAAAGGCTTAGTATTTTTAATTCGAATCAGTTCCTTGATCGGATTTGCTGTGCAGTTTTATGACTACTTCTGCTGGTAAAAGGCAAATTGCGAACATGCTGCTAGGGAGGGCAAAATGCAGGATCAGCTCTTCTGGGAGCAACAGATCAGAAATGTTTATGAAACTTCACTGTTTGCTACATAAAAATAATGTATCTGCAAATTCACTCCCTACACCTTTACATATTTACTCATGGTGGAAACTATCAGAAAATAAAAAGAACAACTAATGTTATAGCTTAACCTGTGAAGGATGCAGACAGACAGCTACAGGCTCTTTAGTCCTACTATACTACGATGCAAGTCTTCAGAACAACTTTTAAAGGAAAAGTAATTAACTATGTGAAAATAAATGATAAACGTCTAACTTGTGCCAGCAGAACTTGATAACTTCCTAAGAAAATGTTTCTTAGGAAAGGGCTGTATAATATATCTAAAGAAACACAAAAATGAAAATGTTGGTTCTGGTGTCACTGAAAGACCTATAAGTTACTAAAGCAACCCAGTTTTTTTTTTTTTTTTTTTTTTTTTTTTTTTTTTTTTTTAATAAGAACAGTAAATAGGGCAAAGAACTAGCTGACAAAGTCAGAGAAAATATGCATCTGAAGTTGAACTAACGGTCTGGAATGAGGTTACCAGTGAATTTCCATAGGGATGAACTTGGGAATTAATCTTATCTGGTGTCTTTGAAAAGACCTCAGCCCAGAAAGTAGGCCACATTAGTGTGGCTTACTGCTGACAGTCCTAAAAAATAAGAATCGGTATCAAGAATAATCACAGATCATGCAAGAAGAACCGGATGACCTTCCTATAATAAAAGTGAGGGATTGGTTAAGTAATAAAAAAATATGTATTTTGGATGATCTCTTCAAAGTTATTTTGGCATCAACTTCTACTAATATACAAGCCCAACACCACAAATTACTTTGAGATCAAGACATCTACGTTTAAGCTCCCATGTATAGGAGGCACCTAGGGTCTCACAATACGCACGGGAGACCTTAATCAGAGCAGAGAGCAACTCAACAACTCATAGTTCACTGACTATACTATGAAAGAGGCAGCTGCTGCCTTTTGAGATATCTTCAGATATCTAGCACATCGCTTTGGCAGTCAAGAGTTAAGACCCATACCCTTCTAGAGCAACAGCTGAAGACTGAGCAGAATATTGAAGGCCTGCATCCCCATCTTTCATCTGATTGGAATGGGAGTTCAGGTTTGTAGTGCATCTACATTTCATTGCTGTAGTGTCAATTTCGAATTGAATCTCTCTTAAACCTGGGCTTGGACCATTATGAACGTCTGCACTGATCACAGGGTGCATCATCTGTCATAGCTGAGCAACGAAGTCCGAGTGTTTCAGTTTTTGACAGAATGACCATCAGCCAGCCATCAACACAATGCAGCCATTAAAAAGAAAGAAATGCTATCCTAGCAAAAATATATTTCACTAATTACAGTCAAGAAACAATAGTAGCATCCAAGACAGGTGAGACCATATACAGCAGCAGTATCAAACTGCGATTATCATGTACAGAATGAAAAAAAAATCAATCCAAAGAACAACTCTCCACCTCCCTCCCTGTAAGAAGAAAAGCAGAGCTGCTAGTAGTGACAATGTTACCACAAAAGAAGAATAAACTAGCCAGGCATAAATTTAGACTAGAAAATGGGAAATGGTTTACACCCAAAGATACTGGATGCAATGGCCTGCAGTATACAGATTAGACCATTTGATGAGTAGTCTTTTCAGACCTTGTACTATAAACTACACAATTACTTACTATGTGTAAATTAAGTCAGTAGGAACGTTATCAGTGCCTGACACAGAAGTTTTCTCATGACCAGCTGTTTTGTACTCTACGCCTCGAGGGAAAACAAACTGTGAGCAGAGAAAACAATCTTTTCCCAATTCCTTCATTTGTCTTCAGAATTATGTCAGCTCCTTTGTTCACTTTTGTACAAATGCTATTCCAGATGACTAAAACTACTGGTATCAGCCTCCACAAAAGTGATGCATGGAGGAAGCCTCTCTAAATGTAACACGGAAATCACGACTGAATTTTTTTGGTTGTTTTCTTCTCAGTCTTTTAAATACCTTCCAACAGGACATTCAAGAACTTGTTGAAGCGAAACCTCAAACTCTAGAAGACAATGGAATTAAAGTTCCTCGTGATCTTAATTCAGCTGCCCCATGCATATACATTATGAGGGTTCATAGCCAAAGGTTCAGCAACTACTATTCTTTCCCTAATAATTCCAGTCTCATCTGATGCAAATTAAGTGACATTTAGAAAATGATTTTGTGTGGGAAAGCATAATGCGAATGACAGATTTGTCAGATTTGGGTAAACTGTTTTCTCTTACGTGATGAGAGATGAACACAAAAGCTTCTTACACAATGGCTGTAAATTACTTGTATTGCCAGCCTTCAAACTCCAGCCACAAACTACTCAACTTTCAATGTTTACACAATTGCAAACGTAGTAACAGATGTGAAGCTTCCAAATTTACATTAAAATGTGTTTTTACAATTACATACCCATAGATTGGCTAGCAGTTGTGAATTCACCCTGTATGCCATTTTCATCTAGAGTCCTATGGTCAAGTTTATGGCATGCTGATTCCACAGTGTTAGGTTCTTCCACATCACTGTCTATTTGACTTAGTTTTTTGAAACCACTTTTTCCCCTACAAGGGCTTCTTCTACAACATGAAGACTCACTGTCCTCTGTTTCAGTGTTTGGGTCAATTAAAGCTGTATTATACTTTTTGGTCAATGTCTTCTTTGCTGTGGACTTAGAAGGTGAGTTTTGCGTATCAAACTCATTTGGCAAAGGTGATGGTGTGTTGCTTTCTCCATCTGAAGAGGAAGATTTTATCTGTGTCGCAGCACTTTCATGATAGTGAGGATTTGGTTCATATTTGGGTTTTTCTAAACCAGGAAAACAGATGACAGCCAAAAACCAGTGGGCACTGCAAAGAAAAAAATACATTAATAGCTAGCAATTACATTAATATTCAGTGTTAAACCTGAAGTTGGTAAAAGCAAACAAAAACACTGTGCACATACATGCACCCAAAACTGAAATCTGTTCCCCATAACCAACAGACTGCAATAGCTTTCCTGTGCAGGTTTTACTTGAACATTCAGTTTTCTTTAAAGGGAGGATCATTCCATGCCAGCAGTCACCAACAAATGTATTAACATGCAGTTAGTTGAGAACAGGTGCCGTCTAAATATTATTTCCATTTGTTGACAGTTTATACATCCTTTTCCTCCTTTGAATTAAAGCTTAATTCTTTTTCAATGTTTTCTTTATCACGGCATTAATTAGAGATTGTAGAGTCCATGTTTTATGACTGTATAAAGTTTTCTAGAAATTCACCACTGACAGTAAAAGTGGTTAGACCAATGGTACAACTGAGTTGCCCAAATTCTTCCAACCTGTTGTACTGGGTCTGGCTGGGATGTTAACTTTCCCTGCAGCAGCCCATACAGTGCTGCGCTCTGCACTTGGAGCTAGAACAGCAGTGGTATCACACCAGTGTTGTGTCTGCTGCTGAGAAGTGCTG
>NC_048895.1:85648388-85713243 GCF_011077185.1 Oxyura jamaicensis
ACACTCAGCAATAAAAGGTGGAAAAAGGAAGAAGAGGGGAGGGGTGGTCTCTCATTGCGAAAACATCCGTCCTCCTCCCGAACACCGGCTACGTGCGTTGAGGCCCTGCTTCAAGGACGTGGTCAAGCATCGCTCATTTGTGGGAAGTAGAGAGTAATTTCTTTCCTCTGCACTTCCACATACCCTTTACTTGTTTTGTTTAGTTATTCCCTTTCCCCCTTAGCTTGCAACTTTTAAAGAAACAAGTTATTTCCACTTGTTAACTTTTCCACAAGTTATTTCCACTTGAGACTTGAGCAAAAATATACTCCCAAAAATAATGATGGTCAAGTCAGCCATTCTGTTCTTAAATTATTTCTCCCCGAGATTCATCCTGGCCACCTCCAATTCTGCAATTCTTTGAACTTCTCAGGTGAACCCACATTCCTTGAAACTAATGGTTGTGGGAGAGTCTAAAAGACTTTCTAGAAGTAGATGCTGAAGTTAAGCAACTCCAAAAAAACAAACAAACAAACAAAAAATTTTAGCATGCTCTCTTAAAACAAATGCCAGAATACACAGCCGTGCCCTAAAAGAAAGAAAACATTGTTCTAAGCAGCACAAGAGAAACGCTGTCAAGAGGAACCATTAGCAGCATTCCTATGATGTGAGAGAAGCTCTCAAGTTTTCTCAAATCCTAGAATAACTTGTCTCATGGACTACTGAATTCAAGACACAAAGAAGAAAAAGAAACTGAGATTGGTTCTCAACCACTGACTAATTTACCACAAATTCAGGTTTGAAACAGTTTATGAATGGTAATGGATGCAGACCTTTCACTAGAAGCAAAGAAACTTTTCCGTACCTTTGATGAGATGTTGTATCACTCAGAAAAAGTTCTGTTTGCAAGGACTAGTTACCAGTATTAAAACAGCTGACAAAATCCTGAACAAATACCTGCAGTGCTGCAATGTATTGAGTCGCAAACACTGGGAGACACTAGACAACTACCCTAGCCAAAGCACACTCGCAATAAACGCTGTATGTGAGTTACATAATCACAGTCTATCAAGACAAGGAATGAACTGATGGAAGAATTATTAAACCAGATTAGGTTGCACATACAGATGGCCTGGCAAAGGCATGTTGAAAGAATTCTGAAAACATGGTTGTCCAAAATACATGGAATGGCACATGCTTTGCTCTCTGCACACCACTGGCTCTTCATCTCTGATTCTCTGTGCTCCTGGTGTATTTGTTAATCCCTGAAAGCTATGAGGCAATAACCGGATTACAAAAAAACAAAAAACAAACAAACAAAAACTAGGCAGCTAACCACCCAGCAGCTGGAAGTTTTATTCTACTGAACATGCAGCATCTGAACGTGTCCATCTGTGCCAACACAAAGTGTGATAGTCCTCATTTTGCAAGCGAGGAAGAGAAGCACAGGGAAATTGTCCAACACAAAAGAAGTTACACAAGGGAGCTTCTGAAAAACCTGCAGCTAAGCACAGACCTTAGGTCCCAGCCCACAGCCTTCATCTTAAGGCATGCAAATCTGAGAGACTGCAGACTAAGAATGCAACTACAAATCAACAACACAAGTGTATTAAAAATGTTGTTTTGCAACATTTTTGTGGTTTTACACAAAAGCAAGGTTTCACAGTCCTATTAATAGATAAAGTTCAGGAGCAATGTATTTTATTACACATTATATACACAGCAACAGAATGCTACATGAGACTGTAACTTACACAAAGAGGGTCTATACCACATTTGCTAACTAGATCAGAAATCCTTCATATTAAGTATTTTGCCAATTAAACTACAGAAACCTAGAAGAAGCAAAAACCAATACTGCTATTTATTTCCTCTTTTGTTACCAGTATGTTTAATTTTAAAAATAAAATGTTCTGTATCAGAGAAGCTATGATGCACCTGAAGTGGTATTTAAGTAATTAAAGATAAAACTGGATTTACAAGTCAATTCAACATAAATAGCTATATATCAAAGAAAGACGCTTGCAATAAAGTAACAGGCTTTAATGAAATCTTGGAATATTTTTTGACTTGAAAACTAAGGTGATTCCAGCTCCCTACTCTGGAGCAGCTTTGAAGAACAGGAAGATATAGAAAAGAGCAGTCAAATATACAATAGCCTAGTAAAATATTGCTATTCTTCTGTGTCATGGCAATATATGAAAGGAGACAAAACTTATCAAGTGAAGAGCTCTGCTATTAGGATAGATGCCTAGAAGCCTTCATGCTTGCTGCTTTTTGTTTCCAGTCCCAAACAGCTCCCTGACTATTTCTCTGTCCTGCAATACCAATTAACAATCATTCACGAAGGACGTATTTCACTGCTGAATCATTGTTTCTTTCCTAAATCAGCTCTCTCCCCAAGAAAAGTTTGGCATTTTTTTTTCCTCAAAACTGCGTGCAGGGTTATGGGGGCTGGGGAAGTGACATGTTTGAGAGGAGATAAAGTAGCAAGGTGCTTTCAAGAAAAATAGTAGCTGCTAGTAAGAATAAATTAAAATTTAAAAAGTAATATGGAAGATTTAAGCTTTTGTTACCAGGAGGCATGACAAAAATCAAAACGAGAACACAAGAACATCACTTTCTCATGTCCTTGTTTGTTTGTTTTGTTATGCTCTGCAGTGTTCTTGCAGTCCATTTTTATTAGCACTTCAGTTTGGATCAGGAAACTGCTTTTGAAACACGTCATTATTGTCACCACTTAACCAAGTTTCAGTTGACAGTGCAAGACAGTTCCAAAATGTGTGAACAGGATCATTTCCAGATGTAACTAACCCTAAAGATGTACTCCAAGAGTACATCTGTTGTGCTCAAACCACTACCAGATGAGTCCATGAGACCAACCTACTCCAAAGTACAATCCTGTCATTGACGTGCGAGGAAGATGGGAAGGAAAATATATAATAAACTCTAAGGCAACTAAAATTTAAATGACAGACCCTTCAAATTTCTGGTACTTAAAGCTTCAGATGGAGAGGTGTTAAGGATTAAACTTACAGTAGATAAGAGGAATGTCATATCTCTAGTCATTTTCATCATGTAAAGATATACAGAAGTCATAGAAGCATTGCTGTACAGAAGTCATAGCATCTCAAAATCCAAGCTTAGTGTTTGTGAACAGCTTTCTAAGAGATTTACTTGGTATTTTATAACAAAGAAAGATCTACGGTGAGTTACATCAAAAATGCCTCTTTAAAGTTGACCTCAAAATTTAGAAATTTTTCCTCCCACCGCACAACAGCATGGTATTTAGGTAAGTTTCTTTGAAGAGCTTTTAATTAAAAAAATATTATTTGAATTTGCATAAGATCAGTTTGTTTGCCTATGAAAACATCAGTTACAATTCTGTCTGTCCTTTTTTAAAATGGATTTAAAATGCAGGAATTTAACTTTCCTAAACATTTTGGCTTAAGGACTGCTTGGATTCATTTCATGAAATGGAGAGACGTGTTTGTGAAAACTTGCGCTTATGTCAAAGAAACCAAGCATCATTAACAATCCTTAACAATTAGAATGCAAACTGTCTGCTTCCTTACTCAAGGAAAACATCAGGACAAAGGGATATAAAGGAAAATAATAAAAAACCCTGATACAGGCTTTAGACATTTTAAATTATATTTTTGTCCAATAGGTTTATTTTAACTAGAGGATGACGTTAACTATACCAAAGAGATCTAATTAGAAGAAGTAAAGACTGAAAACAAGCAAACCCAAAAGTTACTGACAACAGTTTAGAAGAATGAATGCCACAGAAACAGAAAAACCCGGAAACAGTATTCAGAAAAGGTAATTTTTGCTTAATTTTGCCAAATATTTCTTATGCTACTACAGTGTGTCACATTAAGATTTTGTTTTTATCACTGTAAAGAGATGTTTATTCTCTTCATTTTGAATTTCAAGTCACACTACAACGTAACTTTCTATTTTAGAACTACAAAGCTTAAGCTTTTAGCACTTATATCTGGTAATATGGTATGGTTACTTACGCTTCATTAATAGGAACAAAAATGAAATCTTTCTCAAAAATGTCAACGTGACGTGTCCATGTTTTTACTCGCCCATGTCGTTTTTGTTGTATTCTGCAAGAAGAAAGCCAAATGTGATTTGTAGGGTGATTTATTTTCATTGAAGGACTGTCTTTCCATATATTTTCACATTAACAGTTTCTTAGGATTTTTAAGACATATTCTATATTGATATAGGTGTGGATGTTTCCTAGAGTTCTGTTGGCATCATACTGTCAGTAAGGATTTTATCTCTAACACATCTTTTCTTGTAATCTTCCTTGTATTCAGCTCTTGGTAATACAGACGGACTTATCAACAGACTTACGAGAGGTTTGAAGTTTCATGAATATTTCTTCTTTCTCTTTGATTAAGGCGTTTATAGAAGAATGAACTGAACACATGTATTCTATCAGCATCTTCCTTTTTTAGTTTTTCAAGTACCAAATACCTAATTAGTTTAAAACAAAATGAAAAAGTCATAGAGGTGTTAATTTAAAGTATTTATGAGTACAGAGTTCTGCCAACATTAGTACCACCCCCACCAAATAGTTGCAGCCTCTCATGAAACTGAAATAGCTATTACATAGCTATTACAGTATCAGTGCTAACTAATCACTGGAACTCATTAATCCAGTATCTGTGTCAGTATTTAAAGGTATTAAGTGATATGCTCAAGCAACAAGTTGTTCTGCTGCTGCTCTGTTTATTTTTATATTATCTCAGGTAAATAATTTTTCAATGAGTTTTGTATATAGGAAAGATGTGTATTTTTTAATTGAGATACTAAATCTCCAAACACTCCCCAGACTTGTGCACTAGTTTTCTTTTCACCTCTAAAGTATTTCAATATACTGAAAATTACACAAACACACCCATTATGCATGGCATAAACACAGCAGGCATGTAACAATTTAATATGCTTCTAACATCTGCAGCATCAGTGACACCAGAAGACTAATTTATGTATTATGTTAATCAAAACAAATGATGCTCTACGGAACACAAACTCTGGGGAAAAAAATAACTGAACTTAAAAAGGCATTTTTTCTTCTTCAGTTCAATTTCCTCTTCAGATACAGAGATTTTAGGGAACCTTTTTTTACAAGTGAGAACAATGTCACCGTCAAAACCAGGATAGAACATGAACCAAAATTTATTGCAAAAACAAAAAACAATCCTTAAAATCAGAATTAATTAAATGTAGCTGGAGACCAAGTGTTATCAAATAACCTCTGAAGTGTTAATGTGAGAATTTTTCAAGTTTCGAGGTAAAAGAACACTAAAAACTGGTCTGAAATAAAAACTTACTTTAAATAAAAATCAATAATAACATCATTTAAAAATTCTCCTTCATTTAGACAATGGAGGTCCTCATTGGTCACAGAAATGCCACCTTTAGCTGGTGGAGGTGGATAAACTATCAACCTGAAACAAAAAATACATTTAATAATAAATATGAAATGCAAAATAATAATAATAATAATAATAATCAGAAAATTGTTACAGGGCGAAGAAAAATATCTTACTTTTCTATGGGACCAATAAATACTGTATGTGGTTCTCCAATTTCTTCTTCATCATCAAAGTATAACTGTTTATTTCGCTGCTGCACTTTGGACTCAGAAGCAACCTTATAAGAATGAAGTCAATATTAAATTGTATACTGTGCTCAAATTTATCAAAAAGACAGTAAAGCTTTGAAAAACCATAGATGTAAGATCCATTGCTTTTGAGAAGGACTTCAATTTTCTTTTCCTTTCCTAGTTCATTTGTTACAGTAATGTCTGTACTCATTTTTTGCAGGACCACAAAACTCTCAAATTCTTTAAGAGGTAGTTTTGTTTAAAGAAAGCATTAATTAAATTTAACTACAGCACTGCAACTTAATTTCTCATTTGAAACATCAAAATTTTACCAGTACATGAAGTTGGAAACAATTATGTTGTCTAATTATACTATAAACTCCTCATCCCTTTATCATTTTAAACGATTAAATCATTTGTGGACCAGCGTACTAACTTATAAACAAAGTAAACACCCCATGATGGACGAGTCTGAGAATCCTCATTATAAAGCCAGTAGAAGTTGTCAGGATTTTTTTTGTTTGTTTAGTGACTAGCATGCTATCTTTAGTATATTTCTAATCCAAATTACATAATGACTTTGTTCTAAACAGAAAAAAATAATTACGTTTTTTATTTTGTTTTCCCTATGAGAAGGGCTTCCTTTAGAATTGTCTTCCAAGCACTTAGTAAATGCAACAAGCCTGCCATTGGCTTCTTCAAAGGAAATTCTCACGAAGAAGTCAGAAATATTATTTCTAATACCAATGTCGGTAATTATTTTTTCAAATATTGAATTTGCATGAGGATCAAGACCAGTTTCAAAAATCAGAATTATATACTGTTCTTCTTGACCTAAAACAAAGCAGAGAATAAATTATTAATTTAGTAACAAAATAAAATGTCACATTTATAAAAAAATTTCAAAGAACCATGCGCCAACACATGTATGCTTTCATCTGACAATACACACTTACTCAGACTGACGGAGTAACTACCAATCCCTTCTACCTACATTTGCAAAAAGTGTACATTCAACTTCTGCCTTGAGGAATATGAAGCATTATACCTTGTACATAAAGCACGTACTAAATGCAAAGCCAAAATATTTAGAACTAAGACCTTCTCTGCTTACTGCCAATACAGTTAACAATACTTTTTCTTATTACAGTTCCTATGCTGCCATTCCAATACTGTTGCAGAAATTACATATTCAGCAGAATTTCCTGTCCATACAGGGAAACCGCATGCACTAACTTCTCCTAGGTCAACACTGTAAGAAGTCTAGAGGAGGTCTCTCAAAAATCAACAGATACATTCATCTATGGAAATGTATTAGGAAAAGAAGTATTTTAAGAATGTAGGTGGGCTTTTGTGGCCTCTATGATTATTATAAGAATGGTTTGCAAAAAGACAGAGGCTGAGCATGAAACACATGAAAACAGAATAGAAATGGAATCAATTCAAATTATTTTTAAATATTTACCCATCTACTTAGACCCCTATACAATATTTTATTTTAGAAAATGTTCTGCCTGTTTTTCTCCTGCTTTCTGATAGATGGAACTGCAAAAGAGGAATGGAGAGAGAGAGAGAGAGAGAGAGACAGACAGACAGAACCAAGACAACATATACTGAATTAAAGGAGAAACAGCATGAGACCCCATGATTCAGGTGGGTAGATTCATGGTCCTACCTGATCCAGAAGGCCATGCTGTAACACAGTACTGCTTTTGAAAATTTTACACACGAAGGTTATTACAGCATGCAAGCCCGAAGTCCTCAGTCTTTTAGTTAAATAGATCGTAACAATCATACTTACAAGGGTACCCAACACTGACATCTATGTCAGATCTTTCAGACAACAGATTCTCAGAAACAGGGACAGGTTGAAAAAAAAATCTACTTTAACTGGGGGTAGCATGCAAGTGGGATACAGACTTAAAACCACTGCTTAGAAAAATAAATTGAGAAGAAAACAAAGCAAAACAAATAAAAGGTGTATTTTTGAGAGGGTCTTTCAAGACTTAGATGGAAAAATAAGCATAGTGTTTTTTCCAATGGTAGATACAGAACTGTCCACTGAACATTACTAGCACAAAGTTCTAATAAAATTATGCTTTCTTATTCTAGATGCATATGATTTGAGTACATAAAACGTACAAAAGCCTAAGATGGTGATTTCACAAAAGAAACACTTATTTTTCTCTGATCAGATTTTGGTTACCATAGCAACAGAAGTCTCTTAAGGTTCTTTGATTCACTGGCAACCAGTTTTCCTTTTTAAAAAGTATGAATCTTAACAAGGAAAGTAATTTAAAATGTCCCTCTGATCAAAATCTTCAACCCCTGCCACAGAAGAAGGGATCTCATCACCTACAAGAGAATAACCCTGCTTTCAGGCCCTATAAGGTAAATGAACTAAAATCTCTCTACCCCAGGTGAATATTATGGGAACAAAACACCATCCCACTCTTTCTCATGCTCGTTTGGTACAGTGGCTTAGCTTCGACAGGGTAGCCTGGCCTACACCTTGACCAGAAGTTGGGGAACATGACTTGGATCAATCATCTATTGCATAAATACTACTTCCTCACATCATCTGAAAAATAAAAAAGGCAGTAAGCCCCTAAGAAGAATGACTTCAGCACCCAGGTATAGGACTAACATTCAAGCTGCAGATTCCAGTCTCATGTAGAAGGCTAATTCAGAGCTGCAGCGACCTGTTCTGTAAGAGAAGAGTTTCAGACACACATGCAACCCTTTCCTATTCTTAACTAAGCATGCTACCTGGTGTGAAAATAGTTCTTTAGCAGTCTACCTCCGAATTCACTGCGTACAGAATTTAGATGTCTAACTGGGTTTTGGGAACTAGTCACCTACACAATGTTGCTTACACAGCTATGGATTCAGGCTTCGAGTAATTACACTGCTTGGAAAGCAAATAGCAACTTTGTTATCATAAGGCATTCATAAATACCAAGGACTATAAAGCAGTTGGGTGCAAAAACTAGCTCAGAGCCATAGTCTCAGAGGAAAAAAGGCTTGCAGTGGTAGAAGGAGAAAGGCTGAGAGATGTGGAAAGGGAAGGATTTCTTCCCTAGGACCCTCAGGAAGCTTTTCCTTTGTTCACTTGTGAACACCTGTGTTTGCCTGCTGTCAAAATCCCTGCTACCAGGATTGTTTCTGGCATCCCCTTAAATGTTCTCTAACTACTTCTGTAGCTGTAAGGAGTGTTACAATTCATACTTTTTTAAAGGTGGATATGGCTATTCTAGCTGTATTCTGTCTTGGAAACACATAATGAGATTGTTGAAGGCATTCTTCCTCCATTTGAATGTATCATGCAAGTGTTAAGCTGAGTGCAAGTATAAATAACCACAAAAGTTAACCTAAACAAAAGGCTATTTAAGGAGAAAAGGGCTGTAAGCTAATTGAAAAATAGAGTATATATTAACATGCTAGACCTTTGAGGAAAACGATGTTGAAATTAAAGATACATGAAAACAATCCACTTATTTTCCAAGCAGGTATTTGTCTATATGAGAATATCACTACAATCATATGGGAAAAAAAATACACAAACCCACACAAGTTTCTACTCAAACTGAGGCATGTAAGCAGAAGAGAACATAAAGCAGAGGTAAGTATACCAAAAGCAGTCATAAAAATATGAAGGCCCATATAAATAAGTTACAGTAATACAAATACATGCCCATATAAAAAAAGAGAAATAGTTGATTAAAATTGATTTACTTACTGTCTCCTTTACATTCGTACCACACATTATCTTTACTCATTTTCAGCTGTTCTCTTAGGCTACTACAGGTTGATGGTACTGTTTGTAGAAAAACTACTGGCAATTTTCTTACACTACACCATTCACATTTGGTAAGTTCTGAAGTTTTCAGGTTGATCTCTCGAGTATCACTGTCCGATTCTAGACGAAAATCATGAAAAAATATATCAAAACCTAGTCAAAATATATAGATTTCCTTTATCATTCCCCCCAGATTTTAACAAGGATTCAGAGCATGATCATTGACTTTCAAATGAAGTTTTAACTTCTCACCCACTTTAATTTAGTCCTTATTCCACAGAAAAACAGTATCTCCACTATCATTTAAATTTGAAAATATTGCTATGACACATTTTATGACAGGTTTGTAAAGCTGCTTCAAAAGATTTATCTATGTCCAATTTCCTTATGAAAAATAACTTCAAAATGAAAAGAGTAAAATATATGCAGAGAAATAATCTGTTTGCCCATGAAAATAAAGTCATGCTCTCAACTTATTGCCGAAAAAAAAGGAAATGCAGCAATGTAGTAATTTTTTAACACATCTGACGGTGCAAATGCCAATGCTGAGTATTTTATGGTGTTTTTTTTTGAATTATAAAAATTGAAGGAAAAATACAGGAAGTCAGAATTCCTTCAACGTTCTTTCTTCACCAAATTTTAAGCCAGTATTTTTTCCAGATCAGAAAAATGGTTAATAGGAATCACTTAAAGCTTTAGTTAGTGGCAGCTTCCACCATTCTATCACATGGTTAATGGCAAGCTGTACTCAAGTAACTATATCCTCTTACAGAGGGAACAAAACCTAGGCAGGATGGAAGGAAAAATGGAACCAACATAAATTCCTTCTAATAGACAACCAGTGCAATGAAGTCCCTCTCCTCTTCCTTCCCAAATAAAAAGGGAAGAGACATAGCAGGGAACTCCTGAATAAACTAAGACCTTTCTTAACTTCTTGTATTTTATGACCCAACAGATGGTGAGTAAAAATTAGTTAAATGGTTACAACCTAAAAGACTTAATTTGCATCACCCTGAAATCTGCATAAAACCAGATTCCTCTTTTTTTTTTTTTTTTTTTTTTGTTAAAGACATGTAATTGCTTTCTACCTTACCATTATTAACAGCTCTTACTAATTATTAGTGCTGGGCATCCTAACTCTTTCCCTATCCTTATTTTGGCATTTGACCATCCAATGTCCAGCAGCAGCCCTCTACATTCTCCCTCCATGCTGGCAACTGAATTCACACTGGCATACCAGCTAGAAGGGGAATTAAACATTACCCACACCGAAGTACTCCGTGAGGACTGGAAGTGGTGGCCCCTACAGCTACTGCTGAGCAGAGCAGCTCTCCTTTACTTCTAAACCTCCCCCTACCCCACAAGCTGGAGAAGCAGCAGCCCAGCTCTGTGTCAGACTGCAGCAACCACATTTCACTCAAGACGACTGGATGACTTATCCACTACCTCTCTGGGCAACCTGTGCCAGGGCTCAGTCACTCTCACAGAACAGAAGTGCTGCCTGACCCTCTCGTATTTCAGTGTGTGCCCACTGCCTCTTGTCCTGGCACTGGGCACCACTGAAAAGAGCCTGGCTCCAATCTCTCTGCATCCTCTCTCAGCCTTCTCTCATGGCAGAGATGTTCCAGTCCTTTTATCATCTTGGTGGCCCTACATTGTACTCCCTTAAGTCTGTCCATGTCTCTTTTGTTTTGAGGAGCCCAGAACTAGACACATCACTCCAGGTGGGACCTTACCAGTGCTGAGTAGAGGGGAAGGATCACCTCTTGACTGTCTGGCAATACTTTGCTTAATGCAGCCCAGGATGCCATTAGCTTTCTTTGCTGCAAAGGCACATTGCTGTCTCATGGTCAACTGGGTGTCTACCAGGACACCCAGGTCTATTTCTGCCATGCTGCTTTCCAGCTGGGTGGCCCCCAGCATGAACTGGTGCCTGGGGCTGTTGCTTCCCATGTACCAGTCTTTACATTTCTCCTTGTTGAACTCGGTGAGCTTCCTATCAGCCCATTTTTCCAGCTTGCTGAGCCCCCCTGGATAAGTGACTGTAAGGAATTCTCTTCTCCTTTCTCTTTTTAACAAACAATAAAATAACTTTTTAAGATTGGGCTTGTAATACCTCTGTAGTAATACTTCGGTTTTCTCTTTCCTCAACACACACACATTCCTTAATGAAGTTAATTTCACTTCCAGCTTTCTTAGGTAGCCTACAGTAATAACAATTCTAACTTAAAACTGGATTCACCCCATTTAACCAAGGCACACTTCTAACTATGTCCAGATAGAAGGCCCTTGCCAAAACATGGCCTGTTCAGTCTTTCAAGAAGTCTCTGTATCCTTGCAACTGTGTTTGCATTGCAGTTAAGAACACTGAATTGCAACTCTTTCATGTAAAAGGAAGACTTACCTACTATTCAGATAAAAATTTAAATTATATCCATTCTTTTACCTTAATGTAGGCATCTTATAACACATTTCACCATAAACAATTCAACCTGTGTACTATGTTTTCCTGTAACACCGATACATGATAGACCACAGTACTTATCACTAAAGACAATGTGAAAAGTTATTTTACTCTTTAAAAATAGAAAGCTGCTTCCTTGAAATGCCAATTGGGAATTGCAGTAAACTGACAAAGGATGTAGAGAGCATTTTGAGAATTTGACATGTTTATACACACAAAAATCAAACTCAGGGCAGGACACTACTGCTGTTCGTACAGCTGTTCAAAACATTTGCCTCTCCCTGAAAAAGCATGACCAACATAATCAACCTCAAGAAAAACAAAATATTTGGTGTCTTTTTTATTTCAAGACCCAGCTTGTATCAGAACAAATCATGGTATGATTACTTTAACAGAAATGGAGCAAGGAATACACCCATCCTCCTACAGATGGGGAAAAAAAAAAAAAAAAAAAGATGGAAAAGTGCTAAATGTTCCAATTAACCCAGCATTTAAGGAGTCTCCATTTTTATGCTATTGAAGGATCAAGTCACACTGAAATAACTTCACATGCAGATGCTTAATCAACACATTCTACTAATTTTAGTAAGTTTGAGTGATATTAATGCAGTTAATGCATGAAAAAACAGTAGTAACTATACATCTATATCTTAGATGCAACAATCTGAGAAAAGTCTACACTTATTTTTACAGGTTGTGAAAGGCAGCTTTTAGCATATGATAGTAATTACAAAAACTAATGGCGATCTTTTACAAATAACAAAAGGCAAAGTGAGCTAGGACCCCATTTTTAAACAAGGGAAACAGAGAAATAATTGTAAGCTCACTATTTCCTAAACAATGCCACTGTATTTCTTTCAGTAGCACGAAATATACAAGCTATACGCTTGAGAAAAAAGTTTAAAGGGAGATACACACAAGAAAGGTGTAAGACACCTGTGTAGTTTTCACTCCCTATTTATGCATTTGGAACAGAAGAACTCAAAGTAATAAAAAGGTAACATGCTTCACAGGAGGTTTTTCTTGCCTGTGGTTTTTATTAACTATTTTAATTAAGATCTCTGCCAATCACCACAGCTCTTCAACTAAGTTGAGGGGGAAAAAACTAATAAGCCCATTTGCATGCTTGCCACAAATTGCTAATTCCCATCTGTGGATTTTCTTTCTGTCAGTAGATAGAAGAGATAATGCAAAATTGTTTTGGCTTTTATTCACCGGGCAGCTCAGCTCAGATTTATACTCTAGATTATTATTTTTTTTCTGATGACTACCAGCACCGAATATAATTTATTAAACACAAAGAAAAACCAGAATTGACATTTCGTTATGATTCACCTGTTAATTCCTTTTGGTAAAGTCACTTCCTTCAAAAAATATGTATTCAGCATTAACATAAAATGAAACAAGTACTCACCTTCTTGACTTTCTAGGCGTATTTTGATATAATCCAGGCAGAACTGTAGAAGACAATACAATAATAAGATTTCAATTCTTCTCCGTAAGTAAACTGACTCAATGCCTTTTAACAACGTAATACTTGGGTAATTAAGATTTTAAAATAAAAAAGTAAAATGTAATTAAAAAATTAGCACAATTCAAGGAATCAAGTCTATTCTTTACTCTTAGATGTCTCTTTCAGTCACAGTGACTGTTGACACTTAAGATGTCTCTGAAGTACTCTGTTTCCAAAAAGATTTAAAAATACCACAAAATATTGCAGAATAAAATCTTCAGAAGAGAATTTTGAAGAACAAAAAAAAATTGTTCAACTGAAGCAAAACTATGCACATACAGAAAAAGACATGATTCTTCCCCCATCTATAAAAATATATATTTTTTGTAAGTATTGCATTCAATTTTCTTGCACTAATCCATAATTCACCCCATCACCCTCATCCCAAAATAAACAAATGAAAAGCAAAGTGTTTTGCAATCATGATGTTTCTATTTAACACCAGAACTGAACTGTATGCAACAGTATAGTTCTCATGTCTTTGTGAATCATAGCCTCTGAAATTAGGGACAGACTTGCCGTTTCACAGATAAAGGCAAAATACTACATTGTTCACATATGAAAATTACAATTAAAAAAAAAAACACCTTTCTGTTTTTGAAGTAACAAGATTACTTACAATTACAGGTTCCACTACCATTCTTCGTAGGGTTCCTATTCGTATACTTCGACAGTTCAGAATGACACTTTCACAGGGACTTTGGTAAGTTAGAGGTACAGTCTCAGTTACAATTTCTTGAGAAATAAGTTTACGACGTTTTATTGGAGTGCTAGACACAATGTTGCCAAACTGAAAAGTAATTTTCAAGGTTTCAGAATTTTTCACTAAGATTTATTGCTAAAACAGGCTGTTAAAAAGCACAGACTAATTTTTTGGCTACTTTTTTGTTAATCAACTGGACTACATATTGTAATATCCACCCCAACAATATACAAAAGGTTGAAAACTCGTAAAAGACTATTGGCCTGGTGTTAATATTGTCAGAGTTAAGAAAAAAAAAACGTTAGTTTACACTTGTAGACATTTTGTTAACATTTCAAAGTCACAAGTAAGCGCCAAAAAACTATTTAGTTTCTAGTACTGAAACAATGTACAACAAAATATGTAATAAGTGTTTTTGTTTGTTTTTAATGTACTGCTTTTATTTATATGAAAACATTAATGCTATACAAGCATCCCAAATGTTTGGAGTTTTATTCAGCTTTTTAAATTAGCACAGGCTTTTGGTGACTAAAAATACTGATATATTACTGACGTACAGTGCAATAAAACATTAGGAATAGACTCTTCAAGAAATATAAATAAATAAGCACAATCAAAAAATCCATAAATGAACTCTACAGAACTGTTGAGATGTTTTTAGGACAGAATCCAGGATCAGAAGACTAATGTTGAGGAAAAGGCCATGTGGAGTTTGGCTCCAGCTCAAGAAAATCTCTGGACGCTGACTGAAGATTTAATCTCAATTAAGCCTCCTGTCTACCAACAGAACAATCTTAAGAAAAAACTATTTAAAAGAAAGCAAGCTGGATGAGAGCCACAAGAAGAATATGTATTTATCTACTGCATTGCTTAAATTGCTCTATGCTTTTGAAGGATTTTCTGTTCTAGTTTTGTTCTTGGGTACTTATTTCCTCATTTCATAAAACCGTCCATTAATAAGCATTCTTTTAAGTTACAAAATACAATTCAACTCCCACAGAAAAGGATTTTAAGGGACTCAGTAGTTATATTACTATTAAATCTGGAGAATTATTTCAGCATCCCTAGTCACTAGCCTATCTTGGTCATAATTCATAATATTCTTTTGGATACTTCACTTAAATACAGGGGAGAAAACAAGAGGGAAGAGGATCTAGATCCCTGCAATTAAAATATTTTCCTAGGACTCTTACTGAATGTCCCTTTGTCTGCTGGACTACCTAAACATTATTAAAAACTCAAAACAAAAGCAAATCACAGATAAGCAGTAACACAGAAAATCTTGAAGTGGCACTATATTCAAGTAACCTGAGATTGAAGCATGAATTAATATCTACGGAGAAAAAAAACAACTATCCTAAAGCTTTTTTTTTATTTTTTTTTTAAATCAGACTGACAAACACACTGATACAAGTCTTGGTAGTTTTTTTGAATCAAGGTGAAGTTTATGTTAAGCTTCACACAAAACATTTGTATACTCATTTTCAAAATAAAACTCTTTTCTACTTTTTTCTCAAGTATGCAGTGTATTTACAATATAATACTTGGATGTTTAAGGGAAATGAACAGGAACATATGCATATAAAAGGAGACACCTATGCTTTCACAACACAATACTCTCCCTTAATCCAGCAAATAATGCCAGAATAAGCGAAATTCAAAACTATTTATTGCCCAAGCTTTTAGCCCCACAGCTTTGTAGTACGCTGAGAGACTCATAGTTACACTGATGACAATCTGTACATCACATTATACACACACCATTTCATTAATTACGGTACTAGAATATTGGCTTTTTAATCTCAACCTAGCATGAAGGTTTTGACATCCTTTAGTGTTCTAGCTCAGAAAAAAAAATGAATTTGAGACTGTGGAAATCTAATCAAATACTCTTGTTGGACCAAACGCACAAGAGTGGAACTGGAGAAGTGACCCAAGAATCATTTTAATCAGTAGTATTAATTCAACAATTGTCACAGGGCATTTGTTCTTCCTGCTGGTTCACTGTTGAGGTAGTTGAGTTTTTAACATACCGTGAAAGCTATCCCCTTTGACAGCACTTAAGGAGCCTGCTCATGGTGCATTTTTTTGTCTTTGTTTATCCAATTCTTGCAGTGGTGCTCAACTAAAAAACAAAAGCCCCACCATGAAATCCTTCAAATAAGTGCTATTAACTGGGACAGTTGTCAAAGTATTTTAATTGTAAAGGGCCACTGTTGCCACTGTTGTTCCCAATGTTTCTTTTCATCTATGTTGTTCCTATGTCCAAAGTCTCACCAAAAAACAGCTAGTACTGATGTTTTTCTGCAAACTAAGATGGCCCTTCAGTTTCATAGAGGTACCCAATACAGACTCAGAGAGCATGCATTCAACACAGAAACATCTATGTTAAAAGCATAATTCAAATATTATGAATTCTTGGAAATTTTAACAAATTTTCTTATGTTTCCAGTATTATATAAGCAGAGATACTACTTGAGCTGATAAATAAGCAATCAAATAGAGCCTATTTACAACAATGCAAGACAAACCTTTACATTTCCCATTTATGATTTGATTTTTGTTTTCTTTAAACAAAGTATGAAATAGTACCTGATCTTTCATTCTTGCTTTTCTTGGTAGTGTGACTGCAATTTCTGTTTCTGTTGTAATGCTACCTATTCTCTGTTCTATTCCACAACTGTTTTCCTTTAATGCTGCTTCCACCTTTCCTGTAGAAGGAGCTGGGGAGGAGCGGGCTGAATCTGCAGGACGAGGTGAAATGCTTTCCATTCTCCTAGTGCTGCCACTATCCTCCTCCTCATCATCATCACTAGACAAAACAACTAAACAGAAAATATTAAATTCTCAACCACTACATTTTTCTTAACAGAAACTTCTTTGCAAGCAATAGCTTAAAAGTAATTTATGTAATTGTCCTGCAGTATCAAAAACAGTCCACATTTATCATTATATTATACTTTTATTAATATTTATTTGGAATCTGCTCTCTCCCTCACTTTTTATTTCCCATAACTAGCTGTACGAGAAATGTGTATCATCAGTTTTCCTCTAGACACAGAAATGAAGTCATCCATGCCCTATTTCAAAAAAAAAAAAAAAAGCTGACAGTGAACAATACAGCTTAAGTCTAACTTGAGCCCCTCTTTGCTGAAGAGCTTATTTTTTTAAAAGGTTATGTACCACAGGTAGTGTAAAGAAAAACTGACCAGAGAAGTTACAACTTAAGTTGTTCAAATCAGTAAAATACAACATGGTCTAATAAACTAAGCACAGAACTAGAACCATAATTTCGAAATTCCAGTTCCTGTCTGCTTATCAGTTCATGCAGATATTAACAAATATTAACATTTTATACAGAACAAAGTTTCAGTAAATGAGAAAACCTGGACAGTGTTCAGATCTATAGCTAAGGAGAAATGAGAAGGAATGAGTAAAAATAGAAAAAAATGTAAAAAAATATGTTAAAGACTGTTTTCTTCATGGGAATGGATGACAACTCTGCTAAGAATGCTTTTTTAAAAAGTGTAAATTTTAAGTCTTAAAAAAAAAACATTAATATTTTTTTGTTTTACCCAGTGTTCACTTCTCAAAGAGTACCTTAGTATATGACAAAAGACGTTAAAAAACTATGTTATGTCCCCACCCCAAAAACATATCCACAAAATAATTCCAGGCAAAGTCAATAACATAAGCTTGTGCAGAAGGTTTCTTCATTACAGGATGTTCTGCATTTTCATTTTATGGCTATATTCATGAAATGATACTTACTTGGATCATTTAGTTCAGATGGTCTTGTACTCCTCTGTCTTAAGCTTCCTGTAATTTTAGTATTTTTTGTCCCAGTTATAAGACCAACTTTTCCATTCTGTCGTAACATAGAATGTCCTACAACTTCATTACCCAGTAGAATATCCGCTGGACCTTTTCCGACAGCAGAACTATAAAACTTCTTTGTGTTGAACCCTGTACCTGAAGATTTTTGCCCCGTTGAATTCTGGTGTATTGAAGAACGTGATAAAGGTCCCATAGATTCACCTAATGTTGCAGTTTGTCTGGAGACTCTTTGCAAATCCTTAAGAGAAATGTTTTCACAATGTCGGCATTTGGTCTGGTTTTCATTTGCCCGCCCACAATTTGGGCAATCAGTAGAATAATCAATTGGTTCCAAAAGCTAGAAAGGAAGGAGGAAGGAAAAACAAACAAACCCTGATCAGCAACTAAGAACAACAAAGATATCATTTCCAAAGTTTGCATTTAATTTCTGTTCAGAATGAAAATTGATGATAGTATATTAGCAATTATAGTAAACACTCAAAGCAAATATTAAAATTCAGTTAGATTTTTTCATTTAGAAATTTGGCAATGTGGCAATTTTTAAGAAGTTAATGTTCAGCAATTCAGACTTCATCTTTTTTTCTTTATGTATTAAAAGGTTGCACACTGCTCATATGTATCAGCATCATAGTTCATATGTAACACCATCAGCAAGAAGGTTCAGTTACATCATTTCTGTAAAAATAGTTACATTGGACAAAAATAAAGTAACCTGAGGATCAACAGAGCAATGCTAAGAACTAGAAGCAGTCTCCTCAATCATTAAGTTCATTTGTCCTCCCAAGACATCTTCTAACGGCCTGGCAAACCACGCAGAAAATCACTCCTCTAAAAAAACTTGAAGAAAATGAAATACATTGATCTACAGTCCAGTATCACAGAAAACAGGACTTGAGGAAAAGGTGTTTTCCAGACCTAGAGGAAACAGGGGCTATAAAAAAAGGAAATTGTATCATTACTGCAAAGAGAGAGATTTTGTTTCTCTCACATCTACTAGAGCCTACTTAATTACAAGTAATGAAGAATATTAAAGAGTGCAGAACTTGGACTGCCAAGTCTAGGTGTATTTGATAGTAACATGCAAGCTACTGAATATGTACTGAATACGGGACACCTCTAGAACTGAAATTTAACGTACCTTATTGTATCCAGCAACACTGAGGTCAAATGACACTTTCAAAGGTTCACTTTACTGTGAACTATGGAAGATGCTAACCTTCTAAAAGCCACAACAAATTTTTGAACCTGTTTTCAAAACATATCTACCACAATTTGCATACCCCATCCCCAGCCATGAACAACAATAAAGAGGACTTCCTCAGGTGTAGGGTTCTCATTTTTAAAAGGAAGACAAAGAAAAGTTATAGAAAGAGAACATATTTTTCACAGCATTTCTGCAATTTAACCAAGCTACACATACCATAGCAAAACAGATGCAAAAAAAAAAAAAAAAAAAGTATAAAAAGCCTTTAAACCAGACTATTAAATCTGAGTAGTAGCATAACATAGCAAGTGACAGGAATATCAGTGCTGTGTCTCAGTGCTGAGTTACAGAACGCACCTTTTACAGAGATACAGCTGATCACATGGAAGAATTTCAATCAGACATTAAAACATTCAATAGCCTATCATACCTGAAAGATCTTAAGTACAGAATAACTGCAGCCTTCCACCTCAACCACAAACCAGGAATTGAAAATTCCCTTCCATGGTTTGAGAGCAGGCATTCTGATGGTAGAGGCAGTCGTGTTTAATTCCGAAGGACATACTCTTTTTTATTTTTTAAGCTGGACTTTGAATAACTACTTAAGTAGGTGAGTTATACCTAATGTATCTTATATCTGCTTCAGGACTTGAGTAACATGTGCAAAATTCAAATATTCCATGTCTCTGCCCTATACGTTTTAGCATCAAAAGCTTTTGCTTTTACTAAGTACGTATGAAACACAATCTACCCTCCTATAAAACTTCTTAATTGTTAAAAATTTACAGAAATGCAACCTGTTACAGTACAGGAAGATGAATACCATTTGCACTTTGCCTGATAAGCAGCTGGTTGTCTGCAATTCCTCTGGCACGAAACCATACCTAACACATTTGAATTGTTCAAAGGTTCCATAAACATCTATATGGATCATCTACATACTGTGGCAGTGCACGCTTCACTAAAAAGCATATGGTTCACAACAAATGCATAAAACATTGTTACAGGATTAAACTGATTTTAGGCAAAAGATTAAACTCTTAACCTGTTTAAATAGAAACAAACATAATGAAGAGTTCTGCTAATAAAATCAGTTGCAGCATGATTTCTTCTGGCTTTTCATATTAATCTATGAATTTGTAATTTATAGCAATATAATTATCCCCTTAATATGTCCATAACCATACCTTCTCCCCTCTAATCAGCTATTAAGCTGCTGAAAAGCTATGTTTCTACTTAAAACACAAAGATCAGATTAACACACTAGGTCCTATATCCAGAAAGTGTATCCGCAAACTGCAGTCTTACAGAATCATAACTATCCTAGGGGACAGGAGTAAAAGTTCATCCAGCCCTGTGTTGTACTTTTAACAATGGCCCATTAAGAGCACAGAGAACAAAGTAAGGACATATCCCCCTAACTTTATGTAATCAGCAATTTAGGCATTTATCAGAGGTAACTGTTTGACAAAATTTGTGAGGCTGTATAATCGTTCATCCCTTTTTTCAATCTCCTAATACACTCTGATTAGTAACGTATGTTTTTTTCTCATTTTTAAGCTTACTGTTTGAACATTTTACTGCAAGCACTCATGGGAGAAAGTACCAGACGTAATTATTAAATTTTGTTTACAAGTAAAACCTGCCCTATGGTTTTGGAAATAAAATCAAGATCTTGAAACAATGTAATCAAGTCTGACCCTTTTTCCATCAGGGAGATAGAGAACAGTTTCTTGCAGCAGTGTGGTCAGTTACACATGGTCTGGCTCAAGGACACCAGCATTATTTATATAAGTACTGAAAATTATGCATTTTTATATTAAATAAATTCCAACAAAGTGTGAAATATTATTCCTCTACTGCATAGATAGATATCCAAAGGTTTGCTGGTTTATTCCAATACGCATGGATCAGATTCCCCAATCAATTTAAACACAGGCTCTTTCACTTTCCATTGCACCATCTGTTTGTTCAATTCACAAAATAAGTATTTCACAGTTGTCATCAGTATCAACACTTAAATATCTGCACTACCATAACTTTTTAGTTTAAATATTTACATTCTGCTTCAACTAGAAGGATTTTTAGAACAGTTAAACATTTTTTAAAACAAACAAACAAACAACAAAAACATAGCCCACCTTTAACTGGGTTAAGCTTTTTTTTGTAGAAGAAGATAGGGACAAGTCAGACTGATATGAATTGCAGTGACGTTTCTGTTGCACCTTTCTTTTGATTTCAGATTCTGATTCCGATTCCGACTCTTCTGTGTTTTCCATTATACTGTCTAGGAGGAAAAAAAACCAAAAATGTTAACAAGAAATGTCTGCTCAGATGCAATTATGGTCAACTTACTTCTTTACAAACATTAATCTGAACTAAACATTAACTTTGTTTTTGAAAGCATGCAACAAACTACATTTCATTCATTTAAAGAAGTGTCTTATGACTTATTGTATAAATAAAAAAACTAAAATAATATTTTAAATTTTGTTTGATTACTACTATTTTTGCGTCTCTTAGTTACAATTTCTAGTTTCACATCAGAGGAGACTTTGGCCTTGAAGAGTCTCAAGGCCAAAGTCTCTCTTTGGCCTTAGGGGAGACTTTACTACAACTAGAAGGAAGCCTTTACTACTGAAAGGAGGTGAGGATCTGCTAGATGCTGCTGCTGATAATTTTCACAGGAAGATTGCTGGTGAACGCATTTAGAACAACTGAAAATATTTTGCATAATTTAGGATTTATTCCTTCAGCGCAAAACTCAGCAGTACACTGAACTATACCACCATATCTTGTTTTATATTGAGGCATTAATTTAAATACCAGAAGAGCACAGGAACAAAGAAACACAAAAACTATTTAACTAACAGTGTACAGAGTGAGGTCTTCTTATAAAAGGGGCTTTTCAGTATGTTGTACAACAGTACCTTATATTTCAGTTTAATATAAAAATGCCAGTTAGTCTCACTAGTTTAATTACAGTCTCCATCCTGGAACTTTTTTTAAAGGCTACAATTTTAACATATATGAACACTTTTTCATTATATAGTCTTGCTGGTTCACAGACTACCTGTATCAGTACTGATGAATCTGAAATGAACATCATTAGTTCTGAACCCAACAATTTTATTACTCTAAATTTTCCCAGTTCCATTTGTATTTAAAATAACTGGCATCTAACTAGAGTTTATTATAGCATTAGTGAACAGGTTGCAAAAATCTGTCAAAAAAGAGTCTTCCTTCTTGCACAAACCTGTATAAAACTAGAATAAGGATAGATATACTAAAGGTTACTCAAAGTTTGGCAACATACTTGCCAATAGCAGTGATTGAAAACAAACAAACAAACAAAACAAAACAACAAAAAAACCTCTGCTTAAAAGAAATGAGGATTCTAAAATTCTTACATAACTTACCCACTCCTTGAGGTCGTGGTAATCTAATGTGATCTGCTTCTACTTTCTGAAGCTGGGGGGGATATTCTTTTCTGGAAAATAAATTAGATACAGTTGTTCTTTCAACTGAGACCATTGTATTTTTGCCACAATTACACATGGAAAAAAATATCTGAACTGCATCTTAAAGTTATGAATAAATAACATCTCCTCTAACATGCTGTGTACACTTCAGAAAAAAATATCACCAGAATGCTAACAACTGCTACAGTAAAGGTCTTAGAAGTGTTTCTGATGTAAATCCTTTTTCACAGTAATCAATAGTTTTTAAGTCTTACTTTCAGACCAAAGTCTTCAAGGACTGATGCCTGTATCTCCTCCTCCATACTCATGAAGTATAACATAGATACTTTAAAAATCCAAAAATAGAAACAACTATTACTTTAACAATATTAGATTCCACATCTTAAACTCCACAACATTAAAAAGATGAGAAAATGCAAAAGAGAGGAAAGACATCTGATGTCAAAAATTGCATGGCCAAAAAATAAAAAGAACACAGGTGAAGAAACAACTTTTATCTTTAAGAAAATAACATTATGCAGACAAATTAGTTGGTAAGAAAACTTCAGTTGGCATAATTTGCATAATATATCACATATTTGCTCATATATTAAGCATTATAATTTTGAGTTTCCTTAAAAGATATTTTCAGTTTACACAAAAGCATGTCAAATCAAATTATCATCAAATTAAGATTCCTGATACTGCATCTCAGTTACTGTTAATGGCAGTTCTCTGCTCGTACCCTGATCTGCAGCTGTAGGTTATTGTTACTGTTTGAACATGACATGACATGCACCTGAAACACAGGAGGCCTTGTCTACAACTTCAGCAGAAACTGCTTTTATTGCCAAGTTAAGTCAGTGCTCTGGGTTGCAAGTGGGTCACATGCATCCCACAATGCCACCTCTGAATACAAGGACAAAAATCAGCACCAAAGGGAGCAAAGTAAACAGCTGTAGACAGTAACATCTCAGACAAACACAGCTAGATCTTTAGGGCCCACCTGACAATGATTCAGCTATGGCTGAAGCAGATTTCAAAACGAGGAATAAATCTTTATTTGTTTCAGCAAATAATGTCCTACTGCAGCAGAATGTCAAGCCCTTTGGATATCCTGCATTTCTAGCTAATACTTCTCAGGGTCTCCCACACTTTATTATTAACATCTTTGGAACCAGATTATTCTACAATACCTTTTACAGTTTTTCTTACCAAATCTGGCCCTCTGAATTTATTAACCCTGTACTAAACACGAACAGGTTTTACTGTGCTGAGGAGCTGCACCATGCAGAAAAACTTGGGGAGAAAAAAAGGTTCAAAAACAAGTGTGGCTGGATTGCAGCATGAAACGT
Organism: Oxyura jamaicensis; assembly: GCF_011077185.1. Lineage (NCBI taxonomy): Eukaryota > Metazoa > Chordata > Aves > Anseriformes > Anatidae > Oxyura > Oxyura jamaicensis. The sequence goes on from NC_048895.1 coordinate 85,672,333, forward strand.
TGGGAAGTTACAGTACTTTATACCATTAGTGCCCACAAACATACTGCAGATTAGCTTGATTTGTTATCGTGTCAAATGCATTTCTGAAACAATCCTGCTCCAACACAAGTTTTGAGTTGTTTTTTTTAAACCATCTCCACATATAAACTGCACCACAATCAGAAACTCGACATGAGTGTTTGTTCATAAACAATTCCATTTTTAAAATATTTTCATTAAAAGTTCAAATCAAGAAGTTTTACTTGAAACGTAAAATTGGGGGAAATCTAAGGCAGAGCGCAAACTAAGCATTATATAACAAGAAGCTGTTACTACCAAAACCAATGATAAAAATACCATACTAAAGGGTAGGAAAAAAACCCACACGTATTATTACAGGAGATATGAAAAATACACAAGGGCTAGCATAAAGTATCTTTCTTCTCCAACAGTAAAAGACTTTTATTCATGTTCACAATGAACTGGTTACATCCAACTACATGTTAGGAAAAATTAGGCACCTGAGAGCACTCCCATAAACCTATGCAACTAAGCCAAAAGTTGACCAAGACTAAAGGAAGGGTGAGAGACAATTTAGCAGTTAATATTGTAACAAATAATCACTTCTTAACACCGGTAGCATTTAAATGAATATTAAATGCATTATGAATATGTTAATTTCATTAATCACTGGAAATCTGCAAACATATATTAAGGCTTTTATTTCTACTCTATTTTTAAATAATGCTTGTTCAGAATTTTTACTCATAAATAAAACCTGGAAGACCAGATTGTCTTTCACCCCAAAAAAGCCCTCATCATGCTGCCAGTCTCAAGCTTTCTCCGTAACAAAGTGCTCAGCCTCAAGCAAGGTCTTACTTGTATTATTTTGTTGAGCTTCATAAATTCCTGTAACTCAGACATTTGCTAACAAGACGTACATCTCTCAGTTAATCTTCTTAGCAAGAATCAGCTGGAATGTTAAACTGGAGTTCTTATGTCTGATGATTTAATCATCATTAGAATTATAGGCTTGGGTTGGAAGGGCCTTTAAAGACAATCTGTTCCAATCCCCCACCATGGGCAGGGACACCTCCCACCAGACCAGGTTGCCCAAAGCCCCATTCAGCCTGGCCTTGAACACCTCCAGGGATGGGGCATCCACAGCTTCTCTGGGCAACCTGTGCTGGTACCTCAGCACCCTTCTCCAGGTGGGGTCTCACAGGGGCAGAGCAGAGGGACAATCACCTTCATTGATCTGCTGGCCACGCTTCCAGGCTGCAAGTGCACACTGCCAGCTCGCATCCAATGTTTCATCCACCAGCATACCTAATTCCTTCCCTGCAGGGCCACTCTCCATCCATTCCTCACCCAGCCCATAATCATGCTGTGCCCTGCACCAACCCAGGTGCAGGACCTTGCACTTGGCCTTGCTGAACTTCATGAGGCTTACACAGGCCTGCCTCCCAAGCCTCCTCCATGGTCCCTCTGGATGGCATCCCTTCCCTCAAGCCTATCAACTGCACCCACTCACTTGGTGTTATCTGCAAACTTGCTACGGGCTCACTCGATCCCACTATGTTACTGAAGATACTGAATAGCGCCAGTCCCAGCATGAACCCTTGAGGGATGCCACTTGCCAGTGGTTTACACTTGGACATTGTGTTGTCGTCTAACTCTCTGGACATGGCCAACCAGACAACTCTTTGTCCCTCTAACAGTCCACCCTCTGGACCAACCTCCCTTTAATGCAGTGGCAAGAATGTTGTAAGAAACAATATCAAAGGTCTTAGAGAACATCAGCAGCTTTTCCTTTGTCCACTGATGCAGTTGCTCCGTTACAGAAGGCCACTAGATTAGTCAATTATTATTCAACTGCAGATTTAATCTAAGAAAAATGTTTTCTTGGAGGTGGTAACAGTCCTCTCATAAGAGCAAAACAACTTGAAGCTCTTCCCACTAGTTTCCTTGCACTGAAAAAAAAAACAAACAACAAACAATACACAAAAAGGCAGCGACCACCATCACAAAACTTTATACATGGCAAAACAAAGGTTCCCTCATCAGCATGGAATTTCTAGCTGTTTGAACAGTGTCAGATCCACTGGTACCTTCTACAGTACAGCTCTTACGATACTCAACAGTTTACTTGTATATGGATGCAGAAACAGAATGGAAAGTAATGCTTTAAAACAACATGCCACCTAGCTTCAAAAGGACTATTCTGAAAAAAAAATCTAAAATAAAAAGATTCTTATAAAAATTAAAAAACATAAAGCACTTCAAAACTAATACCTTTTTGCTGTTAAATCCTATTAATAAAACTCAAACTCAATCTTGTACTTCAAAAAGAATAAAGGAGGGATCAAGCAGCTAAAAACATCAAGATGCAAGACTATCTACGTATTGTGCTTAATAAAGAAAAAAGAAAATATGATATTGATTGCTGTTCCTGCCATCTTGCTGAATAATCTATTGTAAATATTTTTTATTTTGTTTTGCCTGTTAGGTTTCCTAAAATAGTTCTTAAAAGATTTAGATGTTGCTTGAAGAGCAAGACTATGCTCAGAGCCTTAAATTGTTTTAGGCATCTCATTTAATCTCATCTATTATAAACAGTTTTGATTATAATACCTTTTAAGCTCACACAAGAGCTGTGTTCAATGCACAGACTGGCTCTGTCAGGGTACGTCTTATTCAGCCCTTCTTCACTCTCCCCATTCTGCTTGGGGGTGTACCACAGCACACAGGCTGTTGGTTTCAAAATCATTACACAAAAACAGAATAAGGCATGAGAAAACAGGAAGCACCAAGCTGCAGAGTATGATTTAGCTTTAGCATGTCTCACAGGAAAAGTGGGGTACCAAGGGCCAGGTTGGATGAGACTTTGGGCAACCTGGTCTAGTGGGAGGTGTCCCCCCATGGCAGGGGAGGTGGAATTAGAGGGTCTTTAAGGTCCCTTCCACCTCATACCATTTTATGATTCCATGAAAGAGAGAAGCAGCAGCATAGGAGTTGGATTTTTAGTATGCAGGTCAGTAGACCTATCTGGCCCAGAAAGTCAGGGGTTGCAGCTGCACTTATCATGATGGTAACGATTAAATCTAAATTCAGCAACTCCTGTCTACATTACTTCCCCCTGATAAGACAGCAACGAAGGAAAAACAAACATATCTAACTGTACTGGATTAGGAAGAATTCAGTGTCCCCAGGGGAAAATTAAGATCACCACTATGCAACTCAGCCCTAGTTTTCCTATGACATAAAGTACCAAATTACAAGCATTAATAACCGAATGGTTAATTAGTAACATAAATGCAACACAAAGAACAGCAGGAAAAGATGCATAAACTCAAAGCCAGGGCAGCAAGAGGATGATCAAATCCCTTAATGGCTCAAGCCAGCATCAGGGAAGTTCACACTAGATGTTAGGAAAAACTTCTTTACTGAGAGGGTAGCTAGAGGGTAGCTCTGGAGGTCTCTTCCAACTGGTACTATTCTACTCTATTGCTTATTAGAGGACCAAAGCTAATTTGTGTCTTAAGAAATAACAAAGGCAGTTAAACAGAAAGGTTTGGTTTTACTGCTAGATTTGAAATAGATCTACACAATCCTGAATTCATAAAGAACAACTCTATATTAGATTTCTGTGTCACATTGTTATTGGCTAAACATTATTTACACATTTTAAACAATTCAACCCGATACCAAGCGTAGCATACTGCCAAAACCACATACATAAAGAGGATATTAAAAAAAAAAATCAAATTGTCATTATCAACCAAATGTTTACACTAACCCATAAATGTAAGCTATATCAAAAGAAAAACAAAGGTATGGTATTTCATACTGCTAGAAAAACACTAACATCAGTAAAACGTGCAAAATGAGTGACAAACAAGTCTTATAGCATGTCTGTTCATGCTGTGTATTTTCTGTTAATTGCTTTAACAGAAAATATGCAGTAATACAATACAAACCTTTAATGCTATTTAAACCAAGCTGAGATGATACAGTAAAAGCTGTTAAGACAACCAACTAAGATATGCTTCAGAACCATTCTATTACACAAATCTCTTGCTCTGGGAAGAGTTAGCAGTAAATTCTTAAATTTCAGCCAAAGTTAATTTATCTATTTGCACACTGGAGATATCTCTATCTAGTCAGCTAGCTATATACGGACACATACACAGAGTAATTTCCAGTGGAAAGGTACCCAAAGTTCACATTAACTCGGCATTATTTAGAGATGGATATAGAGGTTTGTTTTATGGTCCATTTATTCTCTTTTACCAAAAACACATAACAAAACAAACAACTCCCCTCACACACAAGCGGATACGATTGACTGGATTGATTATTCTTTAACTAGCATTGATACATCACTCATTCAGTTCATTTTCTTAATGCTCATTGCCATGCTCATTTCATCAACAGTAAGCTTACCTTTCCTTTCGGTCCAGATTGCTTAAAATATGAAAAAAGAAAAAAAAAACATAAGATGCAAAGCCCCATATGTGTTGCACACATCACTAGATTCAGAAGTTATTAGATAAAAGCTGCAACTGTTTCATTGTCTCTTGCACTCACTGCACTAGCTGTCAAAAGAGCATTATTATTATTATTCATAGCATTTTTGCAACAATAATTAGGAATACACAAACAAACATTACTTCACAGACAGCAAAGGTCAATGGGCTAAATACTACATTGCTTTGCTTCCTTCTCAGTGTATAAAATTTGATTAATTGTCAACAAATTCTGAAAAAAAAAAGCATTCAAGTTTACACAATACTCAGGATTCTGGGAAGAGAGTAAAAGGAATGCAAAACACATCAACTTAGGGTATGGGATGTTCAGTCAATATTGCAGGAAAGTGGTAAAAATTGCTTACAGCTGGATCTGGCCTTTACAAACAATAAAGGCCACATTGTGGTGAGTCACATCTGAATTTATGAATGCAGTCAGATCCAAACCAGTTTGACATGGAGCAATAGCCAGTATCTATGTATCCCTGGTAGAGTTAATCCATATCTTGGATTAACTGTCTACAACTATGGCAGTCACAGCTAAGAATGATAAATTTTAATGCTAAAGGAACTTAAAGATGGCAAAAATCCAGAACACCCAGTCATCACCCTAAATGCCTCGCTTGTTTTAAAATCCCGTATTTATGTAATGCATTGAAAGGAATTCTCACTTTTGCATCTCAAAAGGATTTAGAGATGAGAATCCTTGATATAGCCAGGAATTACAACAAGCAACGTCCTTCCAAATTGCTTCATGCAGCTCATGCAGTAAGATTTGTTAGACATGCTGTACATAACACGCTACTCCAATGCCAAGTCTTAGAGAAAAGTCAGTCAATAGCATAAGATAGGACTGTGTGCTCATTAAATGAAGCAACACTGAACCACAACGTTAGGCTAAGCTTGCATCAGAACTGAATAAATTTCAACTTAATCCCCAGATTCCACTGAAAAATCATGGGTAGTATTTATCAAAATACTGTTTTGAAATGACCAATCTTGTTGTATTGAAATTTATTTTAAACATCAGTGCAACAGATACTCAGCCAGCATTTAAATTAACATGCATGTGCAGCAAAGTCAAAAAAAAAAAGAGATGAGGAACACAACACACATCACAAGCTCCAAATTCAACTTGATGGATTTTCATAATTTGGTTGCCCCTGTGTCACCACCCCACCTCAAAGAACCCTGTATAAATAAGTCTGTGTCTCTGGCACTGATGTTGCAATCTACTCAGAAGTAATTTGTGTTTTTAATTTTATGCTTTCAATAATCCACTACAGATTTAAGAACATTATGTTAGGTTTGTTAAAATTATTTTCCCCATTGTAACTAATCAACATTTCATAAATATTCTACAAATGCAAACGAAGTAACAGAACACAACTATGCACTGGCTATAAATTTGTACAGGAAAACAAACAAACGACTTAGAACTCAGTTTCCATGTAACCGCCTTTCTTTGTCTGGATATTCCTATAATTTTATTCTTCGTTTACCACATTTTCTGCACACACTCCTTTCTTTCTGAGGACTTTTTTTTTCCCTAACAGTTATAGTCTCCTGATTCATAAATCTACATTTTTCACATCAAGCTGCAATGAGACCGCCACACACACCTCCTTAGGGAAGAAAGAAAAAAAGACAAAGAAGCGTGCCATGAGGTCACATTCTATTAATTTAGAAGCTTTCAAAGAGTAGTCAGATGAGTCAACTGGCAAAAGATACTGGCATTAAATATCCTTTGCACAGTTTCTCTGTAAAGCTCACCCTTAAATTCTGAAGACCAATCAGTCAAATCAGGCTGCTTCTTTTTATGACTATTTCTCACCTCTGAAACTTCAAAAATATTCTGACCCTAAGAATTAACTGTGTGTTGTTAATGTAAATGAAGTGCAACAACAATCCTAAAAGAAAAATTTTTTAGAAACATTCAATGGGACTATTAACCAATTCCTTCATGCAATATTCAGCTTGCTTACCTTATGCATTAGTTTTCTTTCTGGAAGTCACACATGCAAAGTCACTACTTTTTTTTTCTCCAAGTTACATTATAGGCTTATAAAGAAGCAAGTCTCATAGGTGAGGCAGGCAAGTCAAATGTCCCCTGAAGATGAAAATCAAGGCACTATGGCCAGATTCACCCCTCCTAAATTTAGGCAATGAATTGAGCTACTCAAGCTAGTAAATGGCCATGTACCATCTTTCAGCAGCAATGGAAAAAAAAAACGGCACTACTCGGAATCTGAATGGACTTTGTTGCATGCTGAAAGATGCTTAAGGGACGTAACTAGGTAAGATGGATCCACATCTGTAAGTGGTTTCAAAGAATCATCTCTCAAGTTTAATAGAGTACTCTAACATTAAGGGCAACATTCAGAGATCCAAGAAAGCTATCTCAGATGGTTTTCTGCTTACTTTGAATAACCTGAATTTGCTTTTATCCCTTAGAATTAAGAAAAAAAAGGAAAAAAAAGGAGGGAAATGGGAAAAAAAAAAGAAGGGAAAGGTAATAACATGCTTTCCCAACACCTTCCTAAGGGAACATTAAACATAGCTTTTCTAAGAAATATAAATATAAATATTTCTAGATTTATATATATAGAAATATAATATAGAAATTCTTTTAATAGAATTTAATATAGATTTAATATAGATATTTTAATATAAATTTCTTTAATATAGAAATTCTTCTAAAAATTTTCTAAATATAATATAGAAATTCTTCTGTATATAAGAAAAAAAGAGGCTGGTTCAGCCCAAACCATACTGGCTACATAAACATTGCCTTTTAGTTTTTATTCCTGGGAAACGCTCTGCCAATCCTCTTCAGTCACCCTCGCCTCACAGTGATGTTAAGAAATAAAGAAAAGCAAGATCCTTGTTACTGCATCCACTATTACTAAAGGGGAGAAAATGTCCATGCTGTTTTCCATTTACAAATCACAGTGGACTTTGAAATGGATAGAGGAAACAATGGTGTAGGTCAGAGACAGAACTGTAAAATCCATTTTCAGTTTCCTTCCTCAATGCCAGATTACCATAATACATATATGGATCATATCATTCATTCACATTAGTACATAGGCTTTGTTATTCTGAAGACAGTCACGAAGGTGATGGAAATGGAATGAAAATTAGGACAATGCCTACATATGATCCCACCGCTTCCTAAAACTCTACACACAAAAAGGGAAAGGGAAAGAAAAAAAGTGGGGCAGAAAAAAGAGGCTACAAAATGCTGATAAGCCAGTGGAAATCCATTAAAAATGCATATAGCTCTGAATGGACAAATTAAAAAAAATAAATCTTAAAGCAATGGTTAGTTCATGTTTGTGCCGATGTTTTAGTGTGAAAAGCCTGAGGGGAGAGGGGAGTAAGCCACCTAGTATTTACCAAAGTCTGATATGCTTCTAAGTTTTCAAAACAACAAAGCTTCAATCAGCATAGCTAAGTAAAATTCCAGTTTCCTGTCATCCATTCCAACAGGTATTTATAAAAATCCAAAATCTCACTTCTGTGAAATGTCCCACTTCAATCATTTTATGCTGTATTTAAAGACTACTCATGATTGTCTTATCCGTTGCTTAACTTTAGATTAATTTTATACAATCTGGATTTTCTGTGAATGAGTATTTGATATTTGTTGCCAGTTCAATAAAGTTCTACTGCATACTATGCCCATTTCAAAGTATTTCCCTAATATATTTCCATTTGAGCACTTCCACGCTCTCTGATTATGTCATACTGTGCTTTAAAATTAGTGATTTCTAAGATTATATAAATCATAAAGTTTATGAAACTGCAGTAATTGAGATCAAAGGTCATGATCAACAAGATGCATATAATTATGTTTTCCTAAAACACTTCATAGTATAAGGTGAACAATTATGTACAAAAATGATTATGTACAAAACCAGAAAGGATGTTTACAACAGGGAGATCTGAATAAACAAATCCACTTAGTCTTACCTTTGGGCTGCTGTTTTTACTACTGCTGTCTGTGCATGAGCATGGTGAAAGCGTCTACCATGTACCACAGTTACAGGACAAGACATATTCTGAGCATTTTCACTGCAGAAGTACAGAAAAAAAAATGATTTAAGAAAAGACTCTACTGTATTTTCCAGTGTCTGAGTTAGAAATCATGGTGTCCTTTTTTTGTTTGTTTTTACAATAACAGCCACATAAAAACAAGAATCAAAAGTATTTCTGAATTGGTAATATAACTTGTTAGGTTGTATTGGACAGGCATAAAAGCATTCAGTGCCTGAATAAAACAGACAAATAAGAATACACACTTTACTCTCCACCAGAAAAAAAAAAGGTAAATAAAGATTTTTATTGAATTTTATCATCACCCAAAACACCGTGAACCAGCTTTCTTTGCTCAACCTCCTCACTCCGAAAAGATACTGCCTTTTTAAAATGAATTACAATCATTTATAGTTAACTTTATGCTTCCATATACACATTTTATTAATGTCATCAAGAAGATTTAAAGTGCGTAAGACATGAACAGACTGAACTGTACACTCAGGAATTTCTCTAATATTATTATTCCTTAGGGAAAATAAATGCAGCAAATACATTGTGGTAAGATGACTGGTAGCCAAAACAATGCACCACAGCTGAAGAAGAGTAGAAGAGAAGGTTTCTCAGGTGCTCAACCATCTCAACAGGGCTCTGCACAGAGACAGCATATTCATGTCCTTCAGCATTTCTTTGGTTTCCTCATTTATTGCCTTTTGAGGCTTTAACCTCATTCCTATATAAAACAAGTAATTCTGGAGGGCTGGTTTCCAGTTATCATCTCTTAAAAGCGTGTGAAAAGATACAATTTTCTATCCAATAAATGAACAATACATTAACTCCCTTGAAGACCATTAGACCTTAACAGTTAATGTGCACACTACTACTACAGGATGCACAACACTGCATTTAAAATGTTCAAAAAACTTCAAAGCTTTCAACAGATAGAACGCTGATAATGCCAACTGCTTCAAATAATGGAAATGCAACATTTACGTTTAGGTTAGAATTGCCAAGCAGTATTACAACTGCATTAAATATAAGAACATGAAAAAGCATTCTGATTGATTCAAAATATTTCTTGGAAACACTATTCAGCAGAATTTCCATTCCCTCTATTTGTCGTGGGATGAACAACAAAGATCTGTAGTCCCAGAATCCCCAATAAAGCTGCACATCAATTCCTTCCTTTATACATCCCCAAAAGATGAAGGTGAGAAAATCACTATTTTGATTTTTTTTTTTTTTAAATTTCTTTTTAGCTTACCCTTTTGGGAGATTTGTATCAAATATCACAAGTCAAAATTAGAAACTTTCAGAGCATTTCTGACTGATCATAGCATAACATGACTGTTATCATCTGACTGATCATAGCATAACCATGAACTTAACAGAACAAGACCCATCAAAGCCAAACAAATGGTAAAACACCTTTCATTAGAACATGAAGCTTAAAAACATAATTTATGTTCTGACTTAACAGTTCAACTTCCATAAATGAAGCCACAAGCATCACATTCCAATCACCAACATCACGAAAGTAAACACACTCATCGCACATGCTTCTTAAGTCAAGACTACACAACTCCAGCTGGTCAGCCATCATCTAGACTAATTTATTGTCAACCTTCTGTTTAATGTGTTGCCCTGAAAAATAAAAAGCTGACAGCTACTTGTTTTAAATACTTGAGCGTCTCGCAAATCCTCTCTGGCTTCCAGTTTCTGTCCAGGCTCTCTCTGTGAAAGAAGTACTAGACAAGAAAACACAAGCAGAGCGCAGGAATTTCTTCTCAAATGCTAAGGACTTACGGAGTTTAAAACAAGCAAGCAAGTCTAGAAACACACCTATTTCATGTTTCATTATTTTATTTGTTGAATCTGAGCTTTGCCAAACCATCATGATTTGGAAACTTGGTCTTGTGCCTCTGCAGCACAAAAAACTGTTAAGCTGTGCTTCTGCTTTGTGCCTCACACTCAAGTGAGAAGCTCCGATAGGTGCTGGAATAGAGTAACACAGCCTGCTGAGTGATTAGATTTGAGTCAAAGCAGACTGTTCTAGATGGCACACTTAAACGTTTCATATGGCATCAGATATCCTTCCAAGTAGGACAGCTGTAGAATATGCTAATAGAATAACTAAATGCTTAGACTGTCTCAAAAAACCTCTGCAACTATTTAGCTTAAAATAAAACCCACACACCTTTCTGGAACTTAAGAAAAATACACACACACACAGTCAAGTATGACTGCTTGAATAGGAAAGGTAGAAAAATTAAGTAGTACGGTTAGATTTCATTACAAATCCCACGACCAGACAGAAGAAAATTCTAGTTTCCAGACTACAGGAATCATATTCTAAGTGATTAGGTATACTCAAACAACAAAGTACAATGTGCATGTGGAAGCTTTTTTACTATTAAGACAGAGCGAATACCACTTCATGGGGTTGTTAAGATCCACTTGAAGGACTGAGCACTTAGCCTTGTTGGATGTCATGCGACTGGACGAGGCCCACTGATCTAGCCTATTCAGATCCCTCTACAGAGCCTTCCTACAAATCAACAGTCCCACCTAACGTGGTATCATCTGGGTGCACTTGATCCCCTCATTCACATCACTGATAAAAATGTTAAAACTGGTCTCAGTACTGAGCCCTGGGGAACACCTCTGGTGACCAGCTGCCAACCGGACTGAATTCCATTCACTATGACAGTTTGAGCCCGGCCACCCAGCCAGTTCTTCACCCTGAGATCTGTACACCTGCCAAAGACACGAGTATACAGTTTCTCCAGAAGAACAACACAGGAAACACTCAAATCCATTCACAAGCTATAGAAGAACCAAATTAGAGAGATGCGTATCACATACAGTTAGTTAAGATACTAGGTGAAGTGCCATCTAGGTTTTCAATTTTAACAAGATATATTAATATATGATTAACAGATTACAGTTACAGCATGGAGACAAGAAGAGTCCTTATTTTGACCTCATCTGTTCATTCCTCTGTATCAAGCTGAAGGATCAGTTCAGACTTGTAATTCTGGATTTGTTTCCTGTCTATTAGACTCAAAGATCAGAAGAGCAGGGGAGGACACGCATCACAAAGTAATTCTAGGATTTTTTCTGCAGCAACTCTGTGATAAGATAGTCCCACAAACCAACAATGATCTACTCCTCATACAGCTATGTATAGGTTAGATATCTGATGACTAGGCAAACTATAGCAAGCTACCTAGTGATCTTTTAATTCCTGCGAAAGTAACCAGAGTAATACTTCAGCAATATCAAATTCTCACAGAAAGTTACAAGAACATATCACTTCTTCACATATACTAAATTAAGAGATCAGTCTTTTACAAGATAGGGACAGTAGTAACAAGGAAGTGCAGCACTGAACGTTTAAAGACTGTTCCTGTCAGCTCTAAATACAAGTAATAATCTCAAACCACCACCTAGAAGTATGGTTATTTGATTAACTCTTTAAAGGAGTAGTCAGTGACTCCTAAATCAAATACCTTGCAGTAAGAAAATGAGAAAATGCATCCTAAGATAGCTTTGGCAATTCACAGTCATGGAAAGGTAGAAATTTTTGATGGAGTCAATAGAAATATTCTTCTACCTGTTAGCACTCTACAGAAGAAACAATAGATCATGCAGACAACACTGAAAAGTACAAAAGCCAAAGCTCTCAATTTATTTTAGTATTTTATTTTAATCTTCTGGTATTTTACTGATGTGGTTTAATAAGATTTTAGAAGAATAAATACCTTAATCTAGTCTTCTGTCTTTGCTCAGAAGTACAGCACAGTGTAGTTTCCATAAATGCACAGCAGGTAATGCAATCGTACTATTAATTGTATTCATTCACCACTGCTTTTTATCAATGATTAAATAGCTAAGTAAATGTAAAACTGAAGGCAGTACCTCGGTTTCTTGCTATTTCCCATCATGTTGAGGCCAATTGCATTCCCTTTAAAAAGTCTCAAGCCTCCAGCTTTGCCTCGCCTAGCGTATGTTTTTATGGAATCACCACTGGTGCCGACAGCTCCAGGCCGACAACGAAGTGACTGTAACAAGAGAATTCACATGCATTATAATACTTACATCCAAGTTAAAAGGGAAAAAAAATAATTACAGCTTATTTATATAAACACTACTTTGGCTTCATTTTCACACTTTTGTACAAAATTTCATGTAAAAATGTATCCTGAAGCCAATTTCAACAGAAGTCCTCCTAAAAACTCCTAGGAACTTTTTTAATGCTCACTGTACAAACAAGATTACATCTCATTAACGATAGTTTGAGAGTTCTCCTGTATAATGTGATTTTTCTTCCAGGAAAGCAGAACTCTGTAGAGTATCAGAAGCCTTCATATTTCGTCTCTCCAAGCAGACTATTTGGTAAATGTTGTTACGTGTGAAACAGCTTTATGCCTCTCAGAAGAACAAGAACATTAAAAAATATACATCACAAAGCTAACCTGCTTCATAACTAGTACACTGACATCAAAGTCTTATCTACCTTCTAGACACGGATATGTCACCTTTTAGATGCAGAATGATAGGAATGTCAGCTTTTGGGCAAAATGAAAATCAAAGGAACAAACAGAACAATATGACATTTTTTGCCATTCCAACGTGTGGGTAACACCTCACAAACACAGAAGTGTCCCATACAATCAATCACCCTCAAATTTGGTTCTGCCACACAGAAATAAGAAATGTAAAGTCTAATCTAATTTCTCAAATTGTTTATTTTCTATTAATGCAGTAAAACACAACCTTAATCAGTAGATTACTTATTAAGCAAAATAGTCATACATTCAAAGCATTATGAAGCATCTCTGCAGTAGTAAACTAAACTATTTTGGTATACTTCAAAAAATAAACACCCATATTGCCTATATATACATGCATACAAAATTGGGAATGTGATAGTAAGCATCATGGGATTTATTTATTAATATTTTCAAATTAAAACATAAACCACTTTAATGATAATTGTCTAAACTTAATAGATATTCATGCTAGTATTTTCAGAATACTTACACAAACCAACAAGATCTCTAGGAGTAAGCAGACATTAAGGGTATGCAGATAAGCAAGTTCAGCATTATGTTGCTAAATCAACACAAATTTTCATTTTTAATACTGTGCAGATGACCGTGCAATATCATTTTAGAAGCTTTAACAAGATCCATTTTCACCTTGAGATGAGTACTTACCTTCCTATCTTCATTGGGACTGAAGGGCCCATCACTGTCATCTATGCTGAGCAGATTTGCCTCACTAGATGATAGACATGGAAGAGAAAGGCAGACATGTTGTAATGCAACAGAGCATAGGCAAAACATTTTGAACATAAATGTTTTTTTTCCCCTCCCCTTTTTACATATAAACGTATCACATATACCTTACATAAATGTGCTCAAATCATCAGAAACATTAAAGGGGGCAATGTAGTTTGTCAGTCCTCAGGATGTATTATGCAAACCTCAACTTGAAGACTACATCCAACTATTTCAGGAGAAGCAAACTTAAAAGGACATTATTAACTCAAAACAGAATATTACTGAACTTTCAATACAGTTGTGGCAATGGTACTAACATCATAAATAATTCTATATAACCCTATGCATAAATTTACTTAAGTATTTAACAATGAAATATACTATCATTTTGTTCGTGAACGGAAGTATATGATTTAAAACTGCAAAATTCACAATGCTTTGGGAGGAGAATTTGTGTAACAAAGTACTATCACATATCAATTACTGCCAAAATATGTCTTCCTGAAAATGGCAGATTCAGTTTGACTCAAGGGTTCATTAAAATGTGTTTCTTTAGTACTTCTATATCTGTAATCTTCAACTACTGTAATGGAGAAGATAACAACAAACAAATGAAAGAACCAACAACCCACAGTACCTGAAAATGTACTCTTCTCAATAATCTTAAGGATTTAAATTAAAAACACAAGCGTACATTTCATTCTGATAGCAGCTAAATTAGGCTAACATTCTTGGTTCCAGTTGAAGCAACCTGTTCAACAACATCCCTGGTAAGGTTACTTCTCTCTTGGCTGTGACAGAACACCACAACCTTTAGCCAACCTGCTATTTCATGGTTTGGGTGGTTCTTAGTTAAGACCATTCAGGCAGAAATTATGTAAGAATAGCTTCAGTAATGCCAGGAGGTCCCAGGAACATCTGTAGCTTGTCACAGCAATGAGAAACAGTGATGCAGGGGAAGGGAGAAACATTTTTAGCTGCACATATGATGTGCTGACTACAATGTACATAATGACTCTTTCTATAAAAGGCAACCACTCAGTACTTTCCTACCCCCTTATTTCCTAAAAACTTCTTCCATTAGCAGGATTCCCTTCATGTTAAAATGTATTTCCTCCAACCTATGAAATACAGGTATCCTTATATCAAATAAAGAAAAAAAAAAATGAAATCCTGACTCACAGGGTGCTAACTGAAGAGCCCAAAACTTCAGGAGGTAAGAATGTGCACACAGCTTGTTTTGATACAGGAAGAATGATGTGAAAGCCAACAGCTACTGAAATGTATTTTCCTTTCATTTACAGACTGTAACAATTCTAGGTACGTAATAGTAATAAGAACAGAGGTGTACATCATTAGCCTCACTAATTTTCAATTACAGAGTGTCAAAAACATAGGAGAGATGTACTTCTGTATAGACTTTCCACGAATATGACAAGTTTAAAATACCGTGATGCTATTTTAACTATCTTTCAGGATAGATTGTTCTTTCAATGGAGGTTCACTGAGCCTTCTCAACCCTTAATCAGAGGACAAAGCGTTTAGCGATTTCAGAAGTTATCAGGATCATGAAGAATAGATACATCACTGTAGCTCTTGCCACTTACCTTCTGTGTAAACCTAACCAACCCACTTTGCCCTGTGTACTATTTCCTTTTTAGCTCCAGACTGTATAAAAACCACGACCATTTTCAATACATGCTGGTTCAATGGCTATACTTTGCAGGCTTTAGGATGCCACAATACTGCAACCATTACAGCAATGAGTGTGGGTGTGGAGAATAGAAGGTAACAGACTGAAAAAAATCCCTAAATCAGACCGAACAAGAATAACTCTTATGATGCAACTGACATGACTAGAAAAATATTTGGAATTGGATGTTTCTAAAGAACTGGTATTTTTAGATTTTAAGGAATGCAAAGTACATGCATCAGTACCAGAAAGGCTGTTTTTTCAGAGAGCAGAATACATAGCAACTGAGTAATGTCTATTTGCTCATGCATCACATGATTACACTTGCCTGCTTAAAAGATGCAATTTATACAGACATAGGAAAAAAAATACCACACTCTCGCATATCAAACAGTAACATTTTAATGCTACTGAAATGAAACCTCAGTGTTCTGCTGTGAGGAGACTATATGCCTTCACACTTTGTCTCTTTTTAAACAGGGAACAACAGATCTGTATTTTCACATTAGAACAATCATTTATAACTTTTCTGTACGTCCGTTAAAGTTTTATGATAAACAAAATTTATGCCTTAACTCTATTTTTAATTAAGTTTAGTAAAGTAATTTAGGTAAACAGAGTGAATTCCATAGGGGACTCCAAAACCTCTTTGTGTGGCCTGTGCCAGTGCTCTGTCACCACCCTCACAGTGAAGAAGTGCTTCCAGATGTTAAGAGGGAACCTCCTGTGTCGTGCACATTGCCTCTTGTCCTGGCACTGGGGACCACTGAAAAGAGCCTGGCTCCATCTTCTCTACACCCTTTCCTCAGGTATTTATATACATTGCTGAGACCCTCCCTGAGCCTCTACTCCAGTCTGACCAGTGCCAGCTCTCTCAGCCTCTCTTCACTGGAGAGATGCTCCTTCCTCATCTTCATGACCTTTTGCTAGACTCTCTCCAGTATGTCCATGTCTCTTTTGTACAGGGGTATCCAGAGCCAGACACAGCACTCCACATGTGGTCTCACCAGTGCTGAGCAGAGGGGAAGGCTCACCTCCCCTCAACCTGCTTTTAACACACTGCCTGGACACCATCAGCCTTTTTTTTTTTTTTTTAGCAAGGGCACATTGCTGGCTCATGTTCAAGTCAGCGTCCACCAGGATGCCCAGGTCCTGTTCTGCCACGCTGGTTGCCAGCTGGGTGGCCTGCAGCATGTCCTGGTGCCTGGGGTTGTTCCTCTTTGCACTTCTTGTTGAACTCGATGAGCTTCTCGTCAGCCCCACTCCTCCAGCTTGGATGGCAGCAGGACCTTCTGCTGGAACAGCCACTGCTCGCAGTTTTGTTTCCACAGATACAACTGATCAAGTCATGTTTCAAACAGAACTGGAATCTCTTTCTGAAAACTCTTATGTATGAAAACAAAAGGCTGGAATATTTTCACTTATAGCACACTGTATACATTCCACAGTTTAAAATCAGATGGTGGTAGGCAACACATTTTAAAAAGCCCTGATTATCAGAGGCACAAGAGAAATGATGATATTATTTAACTCATTCAGGATGCCACACCATTAAAAGTAACATTAAATAAACCCACTAAATTTAATGGGAGCTCTAAACCGAAAATTCTTCATCACTTCAAGGGATTAAATGCCTTACTAACAGGGTCAGAAAAGACACAAAAATATATATTTCTTGAGGAAAGAAATTAAAAGGAAATAAGTATTGGAAAAAAAAAAAGAAAATAAACAGGAATAAAAAGGATTATCATTGCTTTTTCAGTCAGGAATACAAGGGAAGTAGTAGCTCATTCCCCTAAATAAATTTGAAAAAAATATGTGCTTTAAATTAAAGCAAACATTAGCTCAGAAAGAATACCATAGTGCAAACAAAATGACAAAATCCTTTCATGCCTCCTACTATGTTAAGATACACATCATTTCCATCATTTACTCCTTGATGGTCTACACATACTTCACTGTGTTAAACTGACAGCCTGGTCTTTTTTCCCCCGATTGTTCTACATAAACGTTCCTCTCCTGTGTAATTTCCAAGTGCAAAGCAAGAGAAGTCTCAAGCCACCTGCCATCATCTTGAGTGATATTCTAACTAGATCAAATCTAGTAAATCATCAGAAGTGGTACTTTATTCTTTCAGGTGGATTGAAGATTAACTGCAAGCATTTACTTCGTATTAAGATACTTGCCAACTTCCACTTTGAATTTCTGTAACAATAGTTTCATACCAAATATCATCTCCAGCAGCACTTTGAAATGTATATTTTATGCTGGGGTGATTGCGCTATTTTTCCAAATCTTCCTCAATTTATAAAATTTCTTTATAATATGAGCCCATTACTTCACACCTTACCACGATGACACAGCCCATCCAACTCTCCAAATAAGTTAAATGGCACAGTCTTAAAATATTCTACCTGTTCTAAAAATTGCTTTGGTAGAAAGTCATTAGCCATATATTTTGTGTTCATCTCACTGATGAAAGACAGTCAAAGCAGACAACCAGTATTAACCAACAACATTAGCACAGATCTCATCGGTGTAATTTAAGAATACAGCCAATTCTTTAAGTGCTAGAATGTTATTTTTGGGCCAGTCCAAAACCAACTTTTTGTGTGTCCATCATTAACAGTGCAAATACTCTGATAAGGTCAGATACTAAAGTGCCTCAACAACAAGCAAGAGATGCATCCAACTGCTTGCTTCAGATTTACAGCTTTTTCCACACAGATATGCAAAAAGTTAAAAGCATTGCTAGTAAATATCAGCATAGCATAACTAATAAAAGTGGCATTAAAAGAATACCAAGAATACATACTCATTGCATAGTATGCTCAGAATTGTGGTGGAAAGAGAACAAAGTTTTATACTGGGACAATTGTATGAACTGAAGTTGCTAGTCTTTGAAATGCTCTGCTAAGGGTGAAAGGTATTCAGAATTGTATCAGAAAAGCAAAATTTAAAAATGTTTACTGTGAAGCTTATAATGCCAACAAAACAAAACACAAACAACTGTTACCAAAAGTATAGACTTGGGCTACTTAAAATTTATAGTCATGGGGGGTGGGAGGGGTAGAGTTGCTTGAAGTTTGTTTATCAGAGGATGGATAAGCAAAAAAAAAAAAAAGGCAGGATCTTTAGTTGAAATCAATTTTCAGCTACTCTTTCATCTATACTTCCAGATAAGGCTTTGCATAATTCACAGATCTAAAAAAGAACTACTGATGTCAGTAATAGGATTTTGATGCTGGATATGGGAAAACTGTTTTATCACACAAAACAGTTTAAAGGAATGAAAAATCATTCAGAAATACCATCTTAAAATCAGTTACCATTATATAAAACATATGTTCCATAATCAGTTTTTCAGAAGACTTTTTTTAATAAAAAAAAACCATCATTATATGTATCTTATTCTGTGCTCTTAAGTCAGTATCAGCTGGAGACAGATGGAAAACAGCAGTAAATGATTAGAAGAAAGAACTGGTACACTTACAAATGTGAGTTACTGATTTCTGAAGACAGGTAAAATGCAAATACTACCTCTGTCGTATGTACTACCATCACAATTAAAACATATTACTGTGCACTAGAAATGAATGTAAAATTGCTAAGGAAAAAGAAATCATGTTTTATTTTATAAAACTAAAGTGCTCCTAGTTTGAGAGCCGTTTAAAAATTGCCCTGAACTTTTGATGCAGTTCTGGTTTGACAGAAGTTCTTAATGTTTTAACTCACACTTGACTGAACTCCTGAACTCACTTTTTAATGACTGAAACACCACATTTTATTTATTTAAGACTGCAGTATAGCCTGCTGCTGCAGCCTAAGTGTCCACTTTCCTATCTCCCTTCTGCACACAGTACTTTGCAGGGTATTACCTACTACAGTGCTACTCCATGGTGGTCTCTTGAGACTATTACAGAGGTCAAGGTAGAGACACATGTAAGAATTATTTTTGTACTTAACCATGGGATTCGGTTCCTCCTTATGATGAAACTCTAGCTTTTTAAACTTAGTTTTAAACTTCAAATGTCTAAAAACAACAAATAAACCTAACATGCATTCTTCATACAAGAAACTTGTTCTTTTAACAACTCATTAAATACTTTAAGAATGAGAACGCATACCAGTAACAATAAAATGTTACAAGGACAGAGGATTTATTCTAACTACATACATTATACTTAATTTTTTAGGAAAAATCCAAACATATTAAGTAAAAAAATAAATGATCAGGGAACACAAACAGCCTTAACTCTACTATTTGAGATAAAACACAAGGGAGAAAAACCCTAC
The DNA here is from genome assembly GCF_011077185.1 of Oxyura jamaicensis. Taxonomy (NCBI): domain Eukaryota; kingdom Metazoa; phylum Chordata; class Aves; order Anseriformes; family Anatidae; genus Oxyura; species Oxyura jamaicensis. Next base: position 85,692,156 of record NC_048895.1, read on the forward strand.
AATTTTTTAACTTTCTGTTGGCCTACAATTTTGTAAATACCTTAATCATAACTGTGATGTACTGAAAAACAGCACCTCTATAAGAAGCTGAAACTCTACTTTCCATTTCCTTAGCTTACATGTAATGCATTTCTTGTCTGTGTTCCTTAGGCTTCTACAGTAGCTCTAAAGACAGTCGCAACACTTCTGAACTGTACTGTGCTCTGTTGTGAACTCCACATTGACAACGAAATTTACATTATAATACAGTTTCTATATTGTAAAACTAGTTAAAATAATCACTTCTTCCAAATATTTCTCTTAATCACTGACATTTTAAAGATATTATAATGTTTCTTATTAATAAATTACAAAATAATATTTATTTGTAAATAGACACTTATACTTTCAATAGCCTAGATAAAAGTATCCTTACTCTTTCTCTGCATCTCCTTCACTTTCTTCTGCATGATCAAAGCTCCAATTATTTTTAAAACCTCCATCTCTCTTGGATTGTGATCTATCCAAAGCTGAAATGAGAACAAGTTAAGATAAGTCTTGATTTCAGGCTGGGTTATTAATCAACACAAACTACAGGGTAAACCAGATGCACATATTTTCCACAAATATTTATTTTGTTGATGTCAACATTTAACTACCATTTGAGAAAATAAGTTCAGCAACACAGTGGCGAGTCATTTTCCTAGATAAACACAAGTAATTATCTGTCAGTATCTTGATTAGTAATGCAGTAAGTCATTAAACAAACTCAGCTGTTTTACTGATAACTGTAAATTTAAGGGTTCCAACATGACTTAGTGTTTGATGCTAACTGAAATTTGAGGGTTAGAATCAATTAAGTGAGAACCTGAACTTCCTGAGAACATTCACACTGTATCTGATCTCCAATTTATCTATTGCAACATCCAACAGTATGGAGATTTTCTTACAATATGATGGTAGAGTATTTTTAAGTGAAGGAGAACCAGAATATGTCAGCAGGTACTCATTAAGGTTAAGTCACCATCTGCCTGGGCCCCAAAAACTGGGCTAAGAGCTGTTTAGCACAAATTCTCTATGACTAATTGAACAGCAGCTTTGATTCTGGTGCAATTTGAATGTGTATTTTCTTAATATGTTTTTCTTTACATAGATGGAAATACATTTAAAAATAATGAATGTGACGCTATACTTTGTTAGAAAAAAAAAAATCATAGTCAACAACAGATGTCTAGTGAAAAGTATGAACAGTGTACAACACGGTATTGATCACAACCAATCTCAGGCTGCAGCCACTTGCACCTACCAAGGCCTTCCAGAGCCACAGATGATGAGATGATATTATTATGTCTGTCATCCTTTGGTGTGCTTTATTGTTTTCCCTGCTTGCTTTTTTATTAATATTACTACCAACACTACCTTGTAGAATCAACAGCACCTTGCAGTAAATAGTGCCTCCCTTACATTATATAAATATCTCCCCTTCTTTGTTTGTCCTGATTGAATCTGGCATCTTTTGCTTCAATTTAGTACTTCAACCCTCTGGTTCTTGTACTAATGAAGACAGCAATAAGTAATCCTTCCCTATTCACTCATGATTGCATACGTCTCTGTTGTGCTATTCCACAGCCATCCTTTTCCCATGCAGAAAACAAAAAAACTAAATTCAGTTTATTTAATTCTCCCTCACTTAGAAAATGTTTATACCTTTAAATCACCCTCAACACTTTTATCTGAACCTTTTCAAGCTCCACTGTATTATTTTTGAGATGGAGAAGAGCAGAAACCAACACTACAAGAAATATTCCAGATGCCAGCGTGCCATGAACTTCTACAGAAACAGCATGGTATTTCTATTTTGTTCTTTATTCCTTTATTCCTTTCCCAACAAACAGTGAGACTGGATTTGTAATTTTCACTACTATGGAGATCTGCTTTGATGTTATGTACTAGATACTTCCATATTTCTCTCATGATAGGTAAGAACCAGTTCAGAGCTAATCATGGTGTACAACAATTTAGACAAATCATTCTTTTACCCATTTCTCACTCACCTGCAGTACTTAGTATGTACCAACACTGAATTTCATATATGACTTTTAACCCACAAGATGCAAATCCTGAGCAGTTGCAATTTGCTTGAAGTCGCAAGCCATTAGACTAACCCAAGTAAAGCTAGCAACACTTATAATCTTTTGCCACCTCACCATCAAACCCTTTTTCTTTTACCTGTGCATTCATTACACAGATCCTTGTGGAATTCAACTGGTTATTGTTGCTATTAAAAAACTGAACGATTTTTGCCCTCTATCCATCTGTTGTCAGTTGTTAACATGTAAGACTTCCATCTTATCCAAAGGAAACTTCTTCCCTAAAAGCCTTTGGTAAAGGAAATGACAGAAGGAATGACCAAATTAATCGTGGTCTTCATTAACTTTCTATAAATTTAGGTCGTAGGGTCAAAGCTTACAGATGAGAAGTTCCTCAAATACCCCCATTGCCTTTTCAAAAAGGTGGTGTCATACTAGCTACCTTCTCTACTGGTAGCAGAAAGACGATGCTAACCAACAAGTAACGTGCTGTGGTCATTTCCTGCTTTATCCTCAAGTTCCTCTTGTAACACTTGGATAAATGCCACTTCATCCTGCTGCCTTGCTCATTGTTTGCCTGACGTACTACATTTTCTTCTGCTGATGTTTCGTTTTGAGACATAACTCTATCATATTCCTTCTTAAGAAAAATTCTGGCACGAAGACCTCTGTAAGTGTTGTTGAAGTGGGTGCAAGCAATTCTGGTTTTCAGCTGACCTCATCTTCTCCAATGCCTCCTTTTATAACTTTGGTATCTACACACCCTACAAGTACTCCAGAAATTCTTCTGCTGAGCTTGAAGACTCACTATTAGTTTTTACTAACTGGGAGTTATTCATCTTTTTTTTTTTTTTTTTTTTTTTTGTCTGCCACATTGTATTTTTAAGTTTAATTCACCTGTATTTTTGTGAATCTCTATTTTCCTCATTCACACAGAAAATTAAGAATAACAATGTTTTATTTCAGACACCTACCCGTATCCTGCTGTGTAACCATGCCAACATTTTGGGGGCCTTTTGAAGTCTATTTAAATAAGCAGCATGCATTTGCTGTAAGCTTCCAATATGGTGTCTTTAAATAACTCCCAAGCTGCCTGCAAATATTTTGCCCTCTGGCTGTGTCTTTTACTTCCTTTTCAAGAAGTTTAAGAGTTTCTGTAGCCTTCTTTTGCATTAAGCATTTCTATAGTGGATGATTTTCCTCCAGGTTTAGAAATTCACCATCTTTACAGGATATTATGGACTTCGATATATGAACTTATTGCAAGGTTTCCAACCTCATCCCTCACAACATTCTGCAGAGCAAGTACATCCTGGAGTCGGAATTTCACATGAGAAAATCAATGAAGCATACCGTCACTTCCTTTTGTGCACAAGGGTTTCCTCTAGAAGGAAACTGCCAAAAGGCAGCGTTTCAAGACTTCTGCCATCAGTGTCTGCTATCTACGCAGCTTATAAATTTCTAACAGGTTACAGTTGGCATCACCCTGGTCAAGTAATCAGTAGTTCCAGTGTTATATTTTGCTTTACAGTCATAGAATCATTAAGGTTGGAAAAGACTTTCAAGATCATCTGGTCCAACCATCCCCCTGCCACCAATGTCACCCACTAAACCATGTCCCTAAGCACCAGGTCCAACCTTTCCTTAAACACCCCGAGGGACACCGACACCACCTCCCTGCGTAACCCATCCTAGTGCCTGACTGCTCCTTCTGAGAAGAAATGTCTCCTCATTTCCAACCTAAACCTCCCCTGGTGCAAACTGAGGCCATTCCCTCTAGTCCTATCACTAGTTAGCTGCAAGAAGAGGCCGACCCCCAGCTCCCCACACCTTCCTTTCAGGTAGTTGTAGAGAGCAATAAAGAGAAGAGCTGAGCCTGCTCTTCTCCAGACTAAACCCCAGTTCCCTCATCTTCTCCTCATATTAGTTGTCCCAGGCCCTTCAACAGCTTCTCTGGACATGCTCCAGGGCCTCGATGCTCTTCTTGTAGTGAGGGGCCCAAAACTGAACACAGTACTCAAGGTGCGGCCTCACTCAGAGCTGAGTCCTTGAATCCATCTGGATCCCATGTAGCTTTTCGAGCCATTTAAGTCTGATCTGACTTGAACGTTGTCTGGAATATACAGTAGTTGTTCAGCCAACACCATCTATTCTACATTAGTCCCCTTTAGCCCCCATTTGTCACAATGTTTAATTATTTTCCTTCTAATTTCAAGTAAATTCATTCTGCCAGCTTCCAGTTCTCCCATTTTACCTGAAATATTTTTCCATGTTCCTTCATACAAATAAGGCAAACACTTTTCTTATAGGATTTTTTTATGCTTCTTATATTTAGATCAGACTATTGCAGTTACTCTTTTATACCTGCATTCTTATTTAAGTTATACCAGCCACAGTAGGGGACATAATTTTTTGGTACTGAATGTACATTACATCAAACCATGTGCTGCTACATTTCTATCAGCCTCCCCTCACTCTTTAGGTACCAACAGACTGGCTCTATTTTCGTTTTGAGAAAATCCATCTCACTGAAGAGAACTCCCTCTCCTAAGAAGAAATACTTCTTGGGAGAAGTTAATCCATCTTCCCCGCAACTTTTTTCTGACATTGGCTGGTTTTGTGGTCCTGCACTTGCTACAGAAGGCGCTAAGTTTTCTATCACAGAGATCGATACTACCAGCTCTTTAGTTGCATTCTCTACAAATCTTCAGCCATCTTATAAAGTTTACCATCTCTGTACCCAAAAGACAAGTTGTCAAGGATTCTGTCTACTGTCATAAACCCAGAAACCTGTTTGTGCACTAATCCAGTCCATCACTGTAGACCAGCTCAGTTGTCCATGGAACACCCTCGGAACCCCAGCTCTGTACACTCAGCTCTGGATCAATTTTAACACCCTCTAGCATTCCTGGTTCCACCAAAAATATGAATCTAGAAGTATATCATAATCTCAACCAGACTGCTCACCCAAGTTACTTGATCTAAATGGTCACTTGGGACTTGATTCTATATCGGATTGTTTTTTTTTTTATTATTTTTAAAGAGCGATAAGATGTCGTGTCAGAAATGCTGTTTCAAACTATTTTCTAAGAATTGGATTTGCAACCTGTATGTTGCAGTTTCTACTAGTATACTGGCTCTGGTAGCATGCATATGCATACTACCATCTGCCAGCAAGACAGATTCATACCCAGAAGGTGAAAATATTCAAATAAGCAGACCTGGCCATAAGAGACTTAGCCAACAGAAGTCAATTACTCTCCCTTTGCCCAAGAAAGGCAGCATGTTGGAACAGATTTCACTACCAAGCACAAATCGTTATGCTTCTCACTACAAGCTCCCTTTCAAGTTGTGAGATTAGGAATCCTGAGCCCGCAGAAACTAGATGGAATTTAAGTGGACATCTTATACAGGTGTGTCAAATGTATTTCACTGCTTGTTAAAATAATTATAATTTACATGCCATTTTTTAAATGCCAATTCAACAAAATTTGCTGGAACAGTGTACTTCAGTTTTTATTAAATCTTTTGTTTTTAACCACATCCTGAAGCCATCCTTTTAAAAATCTACATGTTGCCTTTTTGGGTAAAACTTAACCCTTTAACAGATTTTGGATTACAAAGTACACCTGCAGGAAGAACAGCAGGAAGAAGATTAACCTCTCTAAGTTACTGAGTGTTGACATGGTTCTGTAAACTTCTTTAGCAGGAGCTTCCATCATTCAACAATGTTGTTGAGTAATTTCTAAGCTAGAGGGGAAAGAATATTTACAATGGATCTCCATGAAACGAGAGCAAAGGTGCACATTTGCACAAAAAAATAAATGAATCTGCCTATCAACAGTGAAGTGAGGAGTGGGATATGCAGTACTTAGTAAAGTGATAGTGTCCAACAGGAGATGGCATTTTGGAAGACTTCGTTGTATGTCTTGTACTCTGGTGTAAGGCCAGTCATTCCATGTGAATCTATATTATGACTGACCAGAAGAGCATACCTCTAGTATTGTTCTAGATGTGATACCACACGCACTTATTGGTCACATGAGGAACACCCTTAACTCCTCTAGGAAAGAAATTTGTTCTTATCGTTAGATCGCTAGCGACCTTAACGTTTCTATTACAACACCCAGAAGCATCTGTAAGTCTTTAGTCACCTGGGATCCCACGTATTTCTGTGTGTCCAAGCAACACCCTGCACATAAAACCTAAACTAAAAGTTTGCTTTGGGACTAAGGAGTTTTTCCAGAGGTCCTGAAATTTACATTTTCTCCAGCTAAACTGGTCTAAAAACAGAAATAATGCAAGCTTTATCTTACAAACATTTTGACTATCACAACTGCAAACAACTTAGCAGACACTGTAGCATTCACACAAAAAAAAACGCATATTAATTTAAATGCACTCAGACAATCCCTTCATCCACACTCATATTTAGGTAATGTATAAAGAATGCTTCTGAGCTAATCTGTTGTTCATTGGAAGTTGTCACACGTATTGATAAGAGAATGCAATTATTCATAGAAATCTGACTAATTTAGAATAATTTATAGCTGTTTTTACTTTCCCTGTTGTTTCCTTACACTTTCAGATAGGCTTCTGTGTAAACTAGCTTTTTATCTTCTAGGTTTGATATGATCAGCTCTAATAGGTCAAGTGTCTAACCACAGTGAGACCACACTGTCATTATTTCATAGCAACACTGCACGAATTGGTTTACACCTCCCCCCCCCCCCCCCCGCCCCCCCCGCCCCCCCACACTTCCTAAAAGCTGGGGCTCCTTGCTCCTGCCCTGCACCCTGCATAAGGCAGCCCAGATGTTTCTTCACCAAGAGCAGGCCTGGGGAAAGGACCAATTTGGGCAAAAAAAGCAGGCACACTAGTGTCTGTGCCTGTGTGTGGCGGAATTATTTTTCAGGCATATCAAATCCCACCTGTTCAGCCACAGTACCACAGCACAGCTGTGACTGCACAGCAGAAGTAAGGGGTTTACAGGACCAGATTGTTTTAGGCACTAATGATGCCAAAAAAAATCTCCATGGAATCATAGCTTAGCCTGCTTTTATTGCTAAACATTCAGAGATCTATTGTTTACAAGATGCTTCACCTTTCTTCTTCTTCCTAAGTTACTCAGAGATGCAAAAACGATGCAAACTCACTTCCAGGAGTAGGCAGCAATTATAAATTGATAGTGAGATACTCCACCAAGTACATAGTTCAGTGGTAAAGCTGATACTATCTAAAGGATACAAAGTCTGGACACAACATTGTTATTTTACACATGAAGGCAACTTCATTTCTCAGATACTTCATGAAAATAGCAACAAAAAAAAATCTTTTTAGGAATGCTATGGGAACAGAAAATCAATGATAATCACAAAACATCCACTACCAGAACAGAAAGAAAAACTGCAAAGAAAAAGCATTTGTAAGAGGTACATAGTTCAAAGATGGAAAAGCATCTGCATGTCCTGACCAAAACCCATTTTTCCCTCCAGAACTTCCATGTGCACTGTGCTCCTTACAGCGCAGAGTATCAGGCAGAGTGATTGGAACCAACAACACAGAGCTGCTTAAGCACAATCACTCACTGAACTGCTACTATTTTCTGAGAACTGATAACAACAACTAACAAAGGAGGACAGCTTTGAAGTACATGTTTTCTTCACAATCTCTTTGATGGTTTTTCCAGTAAGACAGCAGTGGTAACCATACAATGGGCAGCCAGTGTTTCCTTGACCCCTTCTACTGACTGTCCCAACAGAGCAGTAGAGGAGGCTGCCATTGGGATAGAATCAGAAAACAATGCAGAAGTACTTTTAAAGGGCCTCTTCAGATACATCAGCAGCCAAAGGACTATTAAAGAAAACATAGACGCATTGCTCAGTGACACTGGCGGCCTAGTGACAAAAGTCACAGAAAAGAGCGAGGAACCCAATCCTCCGCCCCCTGCTCCCATTTCTCTGCTAAGTTCGGCCCTCCAGCCCGGTACCCAGCTCTAGGAGCAGAATCTGTGGGAACACAGCATCATCCGCTATCAGGGAAGGTATAATTAATAAACACTTCAGCCAGTGTTTGACTGCTCTGGGGACTTTGACATGGTCTCCCACAGGAACCTTCTATCTAGATTGCAGAGACATGGACTAAGTAGTGAATGATAAGGTGAGTGGAAAACTAGCTGGACCAAGAGGAAACCAGCACCATCAAAGAATGACGACAAATCCAGCAGGCTGCATCCCTCAGCGATCAGTACCAGGGCCAATACTGCTTAAATTCTTTGCTAACACTCAGGATGTTGAGATCAAGTGCAGTTGGCAAGTTCGCACACAATACTAAACTTCCCCCAGAAGCAGCCGATACACTGGAAGCCAGGGCTGCTGTTCAGAGAGACCTGGTAGGCTGGAGAAATGGGCTGCCAATACCCTTATTAAGTTCATCAAAAGCATCTGCGATCACAGATGCAAGCTGTGCATCAGGAATGGAACAAGCCTGGGCAGCTGCACAGCTGGGGGCTGACTGGTTAGGGAGCAGCTTCTCAGGAGGATCTGGGGGTTCCAACAGACAGCAAGTTGAACATGGGTCAACAGCGCAGCCCCACAGAAAGGAAGGCCAGACAGCTGACATGAAGTTCTGTGAAGAGAAGCAACTCTTCCTCTCCATAGTGCACTTGTGAAAGCCTATCTAGAGTACTGCATTCAGTTTTGCACTCACTGGTGTAACACCGACACACTGGAGCAAGTCCAGTGGAGGGCTGTCAATGTAGCTGAGGGACTGACGACATGGCATGCAGGGAGAGGCTGAAAGAGCTGGGCTCACTCAGGCTTTAAAAAAAAAAAAAAAAAAAGGTTTGTGTGTGTCCGGGGGGGGATAGGTCTTGGTTTCAGCAGGAGGTTCCAACCTACCTAATTCCAGCCAGTGGCCACTCAGGTCTCAACCTATGTGATCCTAAGACAAAACTAAAAACAGTAATCAGTTGTGGGTACAAATCTTCTCCCAAGGAACAGCGCCATCATCACAGATGCTTCCAGAATTAAATATCTTGATCACTTTCATTCTCTTCTCTCTCGGTCACCTACTCAATCTTTCCACAGAAGTAACTTAAATAACATCAAAAGACAAAAGGATCCAACAATTGGGGTGGGGGGGAGGGGAGGGAAGAAATCAATCAATATTTTCATCTACATTAGTATAGATACACATACGTAATTTTCTACTTTTATAAAACCTCTGTTGCTAGATGGAAAACACTAAAAATTCAGAAAGGAAGGAGAAAGCTTCAGTATTTTTATAGTCAGATGTTTTCTCTGTATCTATCTTTCCTATTTTTTAAGAAAATTTGGAGTATAAAAGGTTAGGATAGAGCGGGGATGATTTCTGAACTGCCAATGTACTCTAAAAATGTGAAAGTATATAAAGCTAACAAGCCATTTCAAAGAGGATGACACTTGAATAAGAATTCCAGAATGTAATTCCTGTGGCAAATCACTATGTGACATTAATCATACATGATCTCAAGTTTTGAATACTGGAAGAGTTTTAGAAGATACGCAAAACATGGCAGGAAACAGTAGATTATGCATCTGATTTGCACACTTCTGATTTCAGACTTCTTAATGCACTGTGGGATCTATCTTCATAAAAAAAGCTAACCTTGTGCAACAGAGTATGTAGCAGCACTAAACAAACAGCAATCTATTTTTAGAAGTGCTGAAAGGCAGTTACAGATACAGTAAGGTTAACCATCTAGCCTAACTACCTGGAAATCAGGCAACCAACACTTCAAGAAGGTTTCCAGGTTTGATGCAATGATTGGAACTTCAGGTTGAAATAAAGCACTATATCTATATAACTAAAAAGAAAGGGGAAAAAAAAAAAATCAAGATTTTTTTTTTTTTTTTTTTTTTTACACTTGTAGAGTTATCCTGAAAACTTTGCAAGAGGATTTCGGGCACGTGTTGTCCCCCCTGTAAAACTATAGTCCAGAAAGGTTCCATGACAAGAAAATAACTTGCAAAGTTATGACAGAAGAAGAAACCCTAAAATGTAATTTAAGGTGAAAAAAGCCAGACACTTCTTTGATGTTGTCAATTGTTCAAAATCCTCCTGAAATGGACAGCAAAAAAAGCACACAAAAAGAAAACAAAGAAAAACACAATAACTTGGTCAAATGAAAAGGGTACATCTCAGAAAAACCTGAGTAAGGGAAGGATGAAAAGAGGATGAAAGAGTTATTTAAACTCTAGGCTATGAGAACACTTTTTGCATTTACCTTTCTATAGAGGCCGAAGACCTGTTTGGTTTTCCCCTATTCCCTGTGACACTGGCAAGCCTTCACCCCCATATGAGAGGGCAGTCAGCTAGATTAAATTGCTAATATGACTGAAAACAAGTGCAGGCTAGCTCCACCAACACTTTTTCTTCCTCTAAAAGGAGTTTTCTGCCAATTTAGCTCCTACAGCCAACTTGCTGCGAAGCCAGAGAAGCGCCAGTGTTGACACAAGCGAAGCTGTACCAGCCCAGGCCCTGGGAGGGGCAGCAGGACAGACTGACAGCAGCACCGAGCTGGTAGGCCTGGCCCGGCTGCAAATCACTGCTGCGGTGACTTGCAGGGCCACATGGTACGGCCCCACACCTGGGGGCTTCTACCAGTTACAAAATGACCCTACACACATATATACAGTTAAAAATCAAGTAGATTGTTATCTTTTTAAAAACAAATACAAAAAAAATAATCAGAGAAGTGCAACACAAGTATGGACAACAACCTCCTGCATGCACTACATGCACTCTATGGACTTCAAGAGGACTTCAAATAGACTTCAAGTCCATTTGCAGTCAGATGTTGCTAGGTCGATGGATAGACTTGATAATCCTAAGGGTCTTTTTCAACCCAAAACATTCCATGGCCAAAGCTGTAAGGCAAGGGAACCAGAGACCAGCTTAGCAGACATCGAGCAACTGGTCACCCAACAGCTCTGCAGGCTCCGCTGGCTGTATAATGTCAGCTTAGATATTACATTTAATTATCTTTACTGAATCCCATTACACAAAGTTTAAGTAAATTTGAAGAAAATATTGTAGCATAAGTGCACACACACAAAGGCAATATCAACACAGTAACATATTTGCAAATTTCTCTATTGCATCACCACGGAAAGGAATTCTAGCTTCTTCACACTATTTCCTCTGAGACAATATAGATTAGCAGCTGCGAAGGGGGTGGTTTAAAACAGCAGAGCATTGCAACTACATTATTACACTTACAGCACAAATTTTTGTAATGGAAGTGTCAAAGTTAACCAGACCTAACAACGAGTTTCAGGAACAGTGACAACTGTGAACTAAACCTCAGTATGCTAAAATTCTCGTTAAAAACAAAGAATTAATAATAATAATAAACAAAACACACACAACTTTAACATCCCTAGAAAAACAAACATTTTCTCAATTGTTACTTTTAACGGCAGTGAAAACAAGGAAGTACTACTGATAATGTAACTTTTAATATAACAAAAACAACATGTCAGCTTGCTAACTGCACTCAATTCTGAACTTGCTTTTCAAGAGCTATCATTCTAAAGACAACTAAAACAAAACACTTGGCTTTTAAGAGACTATCCTGCAGCTGGAGATGGGCTTCTGCCATCTTAACCGAACATGCAACCCGCATTTATCCTCATCAAAAAACTATCAAGATCTAGGGAAGTCTATTCTGGATTTCTATCGGTCCTTTCTATTCCAAGTCACTCTTCCAACCAAGCGCAGTGCCTTTTCCATCCAGCAAGCACTGCACTAGAGGACAAACAGCTTTTTGACTACATGCACGATGGAGATTTTTTTCCTGCTATCCAATCAGGTAAGGATTCAGTTACTACCAACTTGCCATATGGCAGCATCTAGTTATCTCACCTAAAGGCTTACATCAACTGACTGTGCTGGGCAAATGCAGTCCTAATAACGTGGACCAGAGCAGTCCAGAAGTCCACTTTTTGAAAATTTATTCTTAATTTTAAAGGACCCTTACGGTGCCTCTTGAGCAGTAAGCCTTGGGAGAAATAAAATTACAATGGACTGCAGTGTTTCCAAAAGAAGTGAGCCTCAGAAATTACAAAGGCAATTGCAAATATGAAACCTACCATCCACTGCATAGTTCAAATTCTCATCTAATGGGTTCTTGAACAATCTTTCTGTTAGACTGTCGTATTAAATTCTGTTATCAGCAGGATATTCATATTTTGTTAAATGAGCCATAAAAATCGGACATGCCAAACAAACACAACATTATATCCTACAACTTTAATAAAAATACATCAACAGAATGAATTTTAGTACAAGAGAAAATAACTTTACTGCAGCGGACAAAAACATTCTCATGAAAATAACAAATATTTTCACAGCTGTTTCTTAGAAACATAAATTTCTAAGATTAAATAATATTAATCATGTCATGCAGCACGGTGTTTTACCAGGCCAGCCAAATGTTACCCTTATTTATCATTCCCCAAAATCTCTGTGGCAAGTTTTATCTAAAAAGAAACAAAAAACAAAAACAAAACAATACCGGGGAGACTTTGCTTCAGCTACAGCTTATATGGTTTGAAAACAAACAAAAATGGGAAAGCTTTGCACAGGGCTTCTGAATCATCACTTCAAGATTTGATCAGAGGGAGATATCCTGAATTCAACTCCTTTCACTCCTAATTACTCTTTCACAGACACTGGGACAAACATTGAGAAATGTTTTCTTGCGTCCCAGAGCACTTGCCCGTTAGCAAAACCTGCTTAAGGGCCCACTGACCAACCTGGGAAGAATAACCACAGCCTACTAATTTATTTCCTCCAGTCTCCAGCCTCCACCATCAACAAGTTCTGTGCAGATCTCAACCTGTTATTTAAAATAATTGAACTTCCCTGGGCAGAGTAAAGCTGATGTTGCACAAGAGGATTTGTTCTTAAGTTGAAGTTTCATACTGCACCTTAAGCTGACTTTACAGCTCACCAGAGACAGAAGGGGGAATGTCCTACTCCTGACACACAGAGGCCGGCTGCCCTCCCCAAAGCAATCCATTATCCTGCCTCTCAGGCTTACCCTTCAGCGAGCAAATTCAACAGAGGTTTGGCAGAGCGCCGATCCTGCAGGACAGTACACGGCAAATTCAACCTCTCTGGCAATAAACTGCTCCGTCCCTGGGGCAGTGGGCAGCATGAGACATGTTGCCAGGCTGTATGCTAGGGGAGGCCAGAGGGGACAGAGCAGCAGACATCCCCCACCTGCAGCAGGGGGCCCTCAGAGCAGCACAGCTGCACCACGTAATGCTTTAATCAGTTTAAAACATTCTGTTAGTCCCTATGCCTAAACCAGTTAATAATTTTAAGCCTTGCAAAGAGAACCAATAAATAGTTGGCATGCAGCTTTACATTCAAAATGGAGCTGCAGCATGATAAGATAAAAGCAGCAACGTCACAGTTCACTGCTTTAGGAAATCCACGCACACGATTTATCGTTACCTTATACCAGACAACAGCATCACACCACAATCATTTTACTGTTCTTTGGATGGTTTATTTTGAAGGAATTCTTTTCACATTTGGTATCTGTGAGCTGCAGACTGCTCTTGTGCATTAGCTACGAGACACTGGTATTCATGCTTTCACTACAATCACTTTAATAAGCAACTATCCCCATACATTATTAGAACATAATTCTTTCCATGGATTACTTAGAAAAAAGTTACTCAAACAAGAGCATTGCCAAAATGTTATTTCTTTAACTCATAGCAGACATTACACCATAAACAAAAACGAAAAGACTTCTCATGTTATTTGCTCTTAATTATTCCTGTTAGTTACAGTACCCAAATAACCATTAGCCATTCCAGATTCTGATTTATACTACGCTGTAATTCAGAGACTGAATCCCATTTGGCACGATCCCCAGTTCTGTGCAGAGAGACACCACCATACAAGAAAATTAAATAAGTTTGCAACACTTTTACTACATTATATTTAAAGTATTCAAAGACATCTCACAGCTATGTGTATGTACTAAGGAACTAAGCTCTTTTCTCAAAAGAAAAAAAAAAAAAAAAAAAAGCTTCCATCCTAAACATTTGTGTCACTGAATTAGGCAATGATTTAATGAATTTGATTTTACCTCACTATGTAATACCTGATTATCTTCACTACATTTCCTGAAGGCTAAGAAATTTCTTGGCATCAGCAGCAGAATCAAAAACATCTTTTACCTTGGATTTGTAAAGGGACAGGGAAATAGGGATAACCAGGCAATTCTTTTTGGACCATGACATCCACCAACACAGGCAGCAGAGCACCCACCCATTCAGAAAAGTGTCATTTACTCCGGAGAACGTGACATTTACAAGCAGCTGACTTGGCCAACAAAAGACACCAACTCTAACTCCACCACAGCTTAAGATCAGCTTCTCCTGAAAATACATGTTCACCACTGTTGAATACTGTAAGAGAAGGCTTAAGACATGCTTTTAAAGATTAGGGAAGATAAAATTACCACTGTGCTTATTTCTATGTAATGAATAAGAATACACATATATATATTTAAGCAAGAACTAATTGAGAGCATCAGACAGATTTCAACCTATGAAAAATAACTTTGCCCTACAAAAACTCCAACTTTAAACCTAACAGGCACTAAAAGTGGGGCCCAAAGAAACACTCCAACTCTGTTTTTCCCCCCAATGGAAGTGTCTTCCAGAACAACTAAGTTAAGAGAAGAGTTACATTTGTGCTTCTTCCCCCAAAAGAATGTGGCCCCTCTATCTCTACAGCCTCCCCCACTGCAGCAGCTCCATTTTTATCTTGTTTTCTCAGCCTCCTGCAGTATCTTAAGCTATCCTGCACTCTTCCACTCCTCTCTGCAACACACACACATCCATGCAGGCACATGCTGACCTGTGCACGGAGTCCCCCAGCTCTCCTGGCCCCTGACTTCTCAGCCAGTGTGGGTACAAACATCACAGCAAACTGAACCATGCTGAGGAAACACTGAAGCCTCTGCTTGAGGGACTCTAATTTTTGATTCTTCTGAATTAGTGAAGTGGGCAAATCTCACAAAGTCTCTATCTATTTACTTGTGAGGTATCTACTCTTCAAACAAAAGGGTTCAAAGGATGTTAGTAGGAACAGAAGAAACAAATTGATGATGGCTAGAAAAAGCCACCCAAACACCACACATTCTTATAAAGCATTACTTAAAAGTGACAAGTTGAGTTTGGCAATTAGTCTCACTTTACAGGACCTGCTACAACACAAAGCACCTTGACATCCCTCAGTTATCTCAATTATAGACACAGCTAAAACCCTACAGAAGGAGTGAAGGCTGATACTGCGCTGAAATGTATGCACAGTCTTTCAGAAACAATAGCAATAAAAGCCAAAGTAGTTGTTTAGATCATTTCAATAAATAATCCATTATGTTTTATCTCTGTACATAAAACAAGCAGCAAAATACTAAAATATCCAAGTAGGCTCATTATAAAATTATTTGTGCGAGCAAGACATTTGCAAAATGCTGACTTATCTTTGCTAGTAAGCTGTATATTGATCCTATTATTTATGTCATTACTATTATTTTTACACTTACATAAAGAAGAGTGTAAGGATCTATTTAGGAAGATTGCCAAGTTCCTGGTTTGCGTTTGGTGTTTATCTTTTTTGCCACAGAAAGGCAGTAGAATTTATCTACTTTTTCTGAGGAAAGAGTAGTGCTTTTTTTACCAAATCCAAGTGCCAGAAAATAATGGATGAGGCCTGCTGCACAACACAATTACACACAAAACTTCTATGTCCCACTTAGTGCAAAACTATTATAGCAGCAGCTACCAAATGATAGATGTGCCTTTAACTAGAACCCAGAAAATTGCACACAGATGCCTTCCAATTTAGAAAGCCAAGGACAAGTCTGGGCTCCTAAAATCCCATCTCAAAATTAAACAGAAGCGGACTTGGGCACAGGCTATTATTTTAGAACGTGCTACCGAGTATATTACAACATGTTTACAGAGTACTCAAAAACTAAGGTTTTTACTATCTTTCCATATGCAGTTTGTCTTTTTATTAACATTTCATGCCATTTATCGCTTATGTTGGATTGACTAAAAACAGGATAGTATGAAGATAATTTCAATTTGATTGTGCTGAGAAATAGTTCTCAAAAATGGGTTTAAGATCTCCCCACTCACTACCTGAAGTTAATGCCACTGAAGTGAATGAGGTTTCCTGCTCTTAAAAACGTTGGAAAGGACATTGAAACAATGGGCTGAGAAGAGAGAGATGCAGTGCTGTAAAAAAAAAAAATCCAAACAGGGCTGAAGACAGGGAGACATAGAGAGCCACTAAAGTCATGAATTTCTCACTTTCAGGTAGAAAACTACTCTGAAGAAAAACAGAAGAAAGGAACAGAACATATCTAGGCACTGATGGGGCTGAGGGAGACCAGGGAGGTGTGGTCAACAGCATAAAGAAGTTTAGCTTCTGATAAAGACACAGAAGAACTTGAATGATGGTCCTTCAGTTCCAAGCGAATACCTATCTCCTCTAGGTCATCAATAAAAGTGTCAGAGACAGCTTCAGAGACCATTAAAACAATTAATAATTTCACTGTTAAGAGTAAAATAAATAGAAGAGGGATAGCAGGTGGAAAACTTTCAAGTATTCTATCTAAATATAAACTCCACTCTGCCCTCCTAATTTCTGTTCCTCTCATCAGATTTCACAGCAAGATAAAAGTAATAAAAAAGCAGGAAAGGCTGACCACCACTTCAAATAGCAACCCTGCATCTACACAGGATCACACGCAGGGCCTGTGTTTCGGTGCTGCTCCAAAATCTCTGCCTCCTTTAAGAAAATACACAAGTCTGCAACTCTTCATTTTGTGAAGACAATCCTTTATATGTGAGCTGAATGAAAAACTACACAGTCTTCTAGAGTCCTCAGACAACTGCAAAGTTTATTCTGCTGCTGCTAATGGGTAATCCAAATAGTTTTCTGATTTGCTATTAGCAAACCTGTAGCCAAGAAAATGGAATGAAAATTGAGCAAATTCCTGTCATGACTGCACTCAAATCTCTCAGCAGCTCTGAAGGTAAGGACTGGCAACATTCCTTAGAAAGGAGGTCCTCAAACAGAAACTTCAAAATTAGTTCCCAGTATCACTACTGTAACCACCTGGAGATTTTTTTTAAAGGGAGAAAAAAAAACAAAAACAAAACAAAACAAACAAACAAAAACAAACAAACAACAACAACAAAAAAAACGAAGGAATAAAAGGTTTCTCCTTTGTTCTGGAAAATACGTGTTTTGGAATACTTTATACCGTTCATCATTTCTGTTCTCCAGTCTTAAACTAAAAGCTTCTCTATATCCGTGCAATAGATAACAAGCAGTATCTCCTTGCAGCTCAATCACATCTAAAGGGGCAGAATATAACAAGAGTTCCCACAATTTATCCACAGGAGTAATGATTAATAGTACTCTCCATTCCTGCAGCAAGCATTGAACATTCCCTTCTCCTAGACCTAAATGAATTTGTCTATTACTGCTTTACATTTTAGATCTGACTATCAAGTAAAAAAATACAAGAATTCATGCAGACAAATCTCTATTCGCTAAAATTCTTGTCCTCCAAATCAGGAAAGAAATCCATGCAACAGGGCTACTCTGTTCTCACAAATTTCTGCACATTCTTCCTATGGTTTTTAAACTTTACTGAGGAGGAAAGTAAATTCAGAAAACAAGGAAAAGGTTTTACAAATTCCACTTGCAAACTAGCTAAAATAACAAAAAATGCAGTACTTTCCGTTCTTCCCATTTTAACAGTCCTCATGTTTCAAGAAAAGTAAACCTGCAAGTCATGTATATCAATAGATATGATGTTTATTAACATACTAAAAACTATTACCACCGCTACAGAAGGATAATGCATGCAGCTTTAAAGTGTCAAACATTATAATTCTAGGAATCTTTTCTACATTTTCCATAAGCCAGTCTATACAACACAGCACAAAAAATGATGACACATTAGATATGTAAAACTGGCCAAAAACCTGAATGCTACTATGAATCACACTACTGAAGAACAACATAACCAGAAAGGCTATAGATAAATCACTCAAGGAACACCCTTCCAGAAAGACCCCTTTGTTTTTATTGAAGAATAAAATAATGAAAATATTAAAAGAAAACACTTTAACGATAGAATAACAAGCTATTTCTTTATTGTAATGTCTCATACACTAAACAAGAAAAAAAGCAGCACCTTACTGGACATATGTAATCAAAAACAAAATTGCTATCTTATTTGCAAACAATTTCATTCAAGTGCATTGTTTATCTCAAGTCTGACTGATAGTCAATATAAGTGTAAAGCACCAGAATTTTCCACGTGCATATATACACACAGAGGTACATATTTAAACAGAACAATTTCTGTTAGATTGAGCTCAATTACAGTGACAGACATAACAAGCATTTGGTACCTAATTCATTTGTTTTGAGCATTAACAGCAGGGATGGACAGAATTCTCAGTTCTCCCTCTTCCCTCTATCAAGCTGTAACCTAACTCTGCTGAAAACATCAAGCAAACAACTGTTAGTTGCTGCTTACATAGACTCCAATGGAGTCTGTGAAATACATCGACTCAGATTAGGCAGAGATTTAATTCTAGGCTCATATTCTAATCATCACCTTGCAGTCAAAGCTGATATATTCCCTACTCCATGCACATTTTTCCCTGGTTTTGTCCATGTTGTACTTGTTTCAGAAAATCTGGAACTCTCATGCTTGTCTGAAGTCCAACCTTTGAATGAATAATGGTTGTTCTAACATGCTGTCATACATTTCCAGATTTAAAACTGCTGGATAATCCACAGATACCTTGTATGCCTTTTTCCTATGAAGACAACACACCCTATAAGAATGAAACCGAACAAGTAACATTTGAAACACTTCTTTTTCCTTTGCTTCCAGTCAGTACAAACTTTACCTGTTCTTACTAGACTTGTTACAGTATTATCATCCCATTTGGACTTGGTCCACCCTTGTAAATTTTGTCCTCACTGTCCACGTTAGGTTTTCTTCACAAAAGATTCCTAACACATACATGTGAACACGCTTGCACACTCTTAGGGTTTGCATCCCATCCCATCATTAGTCCTAAAATTAACATGTCCCCAAATAAAGAGTAAACACAAACCCAGTTCATTACTCTGCCCATCAGCCACGGAATACTGAAACTTCCAAGAGGGACGCTATCCAGTGTCATGTTGATACCGATGTTGAAAAGGGATCTCAAAAATAAAAAATGGGGGGTGCTGCATATGAAACCTATCTTTTGTTAGCCACCTGTCTGACCAGCGTGCAGCCAAGGTGCGCAAAGAAGACACTGACTAAATACCATTCTGACACTGAGCAGTACATGCAAACCTCACTGTATTCTGTAGAGAAAGTTCAGGAAAATATTATGGTGTCCGCAATGGAGAGTCCTCCTTTCACCACCAAACACCTTAAAGGTAGAAGGGAGGTAACATGACAGCAGTTATTAATCAGAAGGCATTTCTGAACATCAGAACTTCAGATTAATTATTCAAAGCAGCAAACAGTGTTTTGTTCATGCAGTACTTCTGCTCCAGAACCTCTAGTAACAAGAAACAAAACCCAATATCCCGTAGGAATATGTGCAAGAGGTAGTACCTATATTATAGAGATCATACAAAATCACCATTGCTACTTAAAAAACTCCACTCACAAAGAACAAATTAATATATTTATTTCTTATCATTGTGGTAAGAATTTAGCAACTATGGGCCCATGTTAACAGGATGTGTGCTTATAGCAATTCTGCAAGACTACAATAGCTGATGATTTTTTTTCACGGGCTAAACTGCAAAGAATCAACAGTTAAATACATTCAAAATTCAGTGTACTTTTTGCATTATAATTAAGAGCTTTATAGAGAGAAAAAAGAAAACAACTGCATTGCAAAAAAAAAAAATACTCAAGGCTTTATAAATACTAAAGGTTCCTTTTAGTTACAGCTGATAGATTCATAATCATATTTTACAAATTACACCCGAATGTAAGCACCAAACGCCCCCTCTCCCCAAATGAACCTCTCTGCCAAGCCTTAAAAGTAGCATTTTAGAAGCAGCCCGGCCTCATTTCACGGTGAGGGGGGAAAGGTAGGGCCTAGGCCGGGGCCTGGGCGCCGAGCAGGGGCAGAGGCAGGACGAGCCCCGCTTCCCCCTCACCCTGCGGCTGCCAGCCCAGCGCCCCTGGGCGCGGAGCCCCCCCCCACGCTGCGCCAAGCCCCAGCTGCTCTGGGCGCTCTGCCCCTGCGAACAAAACACGGCGCTGCCCCGGCCTCGGGAAATGAAAGAAAGGGAGAAAAAGCACAAGGGATCGGCTCGCCCTCGCTAAGCCCTCCCTCCGAAGCAGGTCTCTTTTCACCAAATGGAGCCAGTCCTGGCGGCACCCTCCCTTCCCCCACGCCACCGGGGCACCTCTCATTGTCGTCGGCCCCCAACGGGAACCCGATGCACACACACACACACGCACCCGCCTGCTCCCAGCCCCCGGCCCGCTCCGCGCCCCTCGCCGCTTGCCAGAAGCGCAAGGCGAGCCGCCTTTCCCCCCGGGGGAGCCGTGCACGCACCTTCCAGAAACAAGCTGTCTCTGCAGCCGCCGCCGCCGCCGCCACCGGCCATCTTCCCGCTGCCGAGCCTCGCTGCCTCACTCCATCGCCCAGCGAGGCGGCGGGGCCTGGCCCTTCCCCCGGCCTGCGCGCTCCGCCGCCCACCCCCACTGCGGAAGGCTGCCCGACCCGCAGCGGCAGCAGCAGCAGCGCCGAGGCCCGGCCCTCTCCCGCTCCCTGTCGGCCCGGGCCCCGCTGCCTTCCGGCCTCCGCGCAGCGGCAGCAGCAGCAGCCGGCGGCGGCAGCGCGCCCGCCCCGCTCCGCCCGCCCCCTGGCCGCCCGCCGCAGCCCCCC
>NC_048895.1:85713643-85744129 GCF_011077185.1 Oxyura jamaicensis
GCCGCCCGCCGCAGCCCCCCGCGCGGTCGCCGGCCGGGCCTGGCCCCGCAGCCGCCGCCGGAGCCCGCTGGGGGAGACGGGCCCGGCCGGGGCTCCGCCGGAGCCGCCTCCGAGCCGAGGGGGAGGCCAAGGGAAGGCTGCGCTCGATGCCGCCCCTCTCTCTCCCCCATGAAAGGGGCCTCGGCGGTGCTGCCCTGCCGACCCCCCCCCCCCGGCTCCCCCGGGCCGGGCTCGGGCCCCCAGACGCTAAAATGGCCGCAGCGGCGCTGCGCCCTGCCACGGCCGGGACTCGGCCGCTCCCCCCTGACTCGGGCTGGAGGTGAGGAGGCGGCTGGGGCAGCGCACAATGAATGAACTCGACGGTGGGGCAAGACGGGGGCCCACTCCTCTGCCCCTCGCGGGAGGCTGCAGAGGGCCGAGCAAGGCTTCCGAGTCCTCACGTTATGTGCTGCCCGAGAGAGGTGTTTGCAACCGCACGACCCAGATCCCTCAAAAAAAACCACGGCGCTGCCAAGGCGACTGCACAGAAATTGCAAGTCATGGCCTCCGCTGTGTCTGATTTTTAAAAGGAAAAAAAACCTCCTTCGTCTAGCACGTAGGGTTTTGTATTTTAAATGGCCTGCCCGTGAAGCCAAAGCACCAAAATATCTTTTAAAAACCGGAAGCCCTTCTGACAGCCTGGAATTGGCAAAAGCTAGAGGTGGCTTTCTTGGACACATGCCTTCATCTGACACTATTAATGCTACTTTGATCTCAGAAACTAGGAATTCATGTCTGATTTAAAGTACCTAGTTTTAAAATGACTTCTCTCTGAAAAGTGAGCTTCCATAAGGAAACTCAAGACTTTGCGCACTGAAGTCATAAAATAGGTTAACTTCAAGTACATAGTGCATATGAAGATTAAAAGCTAGATACAGGAAAACTCTGCAAGTTTCCTAAATTCATTACTTTCATTCCCAGATCTACTGACACCAAACACATTGATAAGCCAATGTGTTTACAAACACTTGAGAGTGCTTAGTCTGCACACCAGCAAGAGGTGCAGAAAAGGAAGACACAAAAGATGTCACTGCTCCCCAAACGCTATATAGCATCACTAGAGCTAATGAGCAATTAGAAAAAACTCCAAGAGCTGGATCAGTGCTGCCAAACTTACACCTCTCTGTAGAAAAAGGACTTTTTCTGAAGAAGGAATCGCAAAATACTATCCTTTCATTAGTAATAAAATTAAACAGGAATCAATTAGGAAAATTCAGTGCAAGCTAATTATGCAGAAACCAGAAGACCATATTTGCTTAATAGAAAC
Source organism: Oxyura jamaicensis (assembly GCF_011077185.1). Classification (NCBI taxonomy): domain Eukaryota; kingdom Metazoa; phylum Chordata; class Aves; order Anseriformes; family Anatidae; genus Oxyura; species Oxyura jamaicensis. The sequence goes on from NC_048895.1 coordinate 85,714,950, forward strand.
CTAACATTAAAAGACCAAAAAGGAAAAAAAAAAAAAAAAAGAGAGAGAGAAACAACAGAAGAAAGGAAATTTAGAATCTAATTTTATAAAAATACCCTATCGTGTCTCAGAAGGGTATCATCTGGACAGAGGGTTGGTTTATGGTGGAGTCTCAACATGAAAACTGCAGAAGATTTTTCTTCTTTCAGCTGAGACCAGAAAGGTTCAGGTCTACCTAATTCTTCACAGATTTTTAAAAACTAAGGATTCTGATTTATTGGAATAGATGTTTGATACAGTTTTGTGCTTTTGTTGATCAAGTCATGGTACCAAATGCAGCCTTAAAGTTTTATATTTAATAAGTGAGGCACAGTATAGATTAAAACACCTTTTGAAGTATAAATAGCAATGGAATAAGTTACCAATACTCATCTGGGTGCATCCTTCATTTTAGACTTTTTTGATTGGTAATTTAACATTATTTATTTTATGGCGAAGTGCTGCCCCAAAATTACATCTCACTGCTATGTTTTATTTTTTCCCATTATTTTAAAATTGTTGAAGAATGCAAGTGGCTAGTACATAGTGAAATCACTTTTTTTTTTTTTTCCATAAAGCTTTTATTCATAGTCCATTTTGTTTGTTTGTTTGCTGAGTATTTGTGAGGGAGTGCAATACTGCTGAGTCAAGTCTCTTCAGCATCCTCCTAGCTTTGCTTAGAACCAGAGGATTTTGTCCATGTGTAAGACCTAACTGAATGATCAATGAGAAAACTAGCATTTCTCTCCCTGCTGGACAAAATCATATAGAATTTACGGCATTTTCTTTCTCTTCTAAGTCCAAATGTTAATTGTCTTCACTCAGTAAGAACCCAGGAATAAAATCCAGCAGTTTGTTACTTCCTGGCCTTTAGCAGCCACTATAAGTTGACCACTTCCATTACAGGTAAGTGACAATCCCAGGACCCAATCTAAGATCCTAAATTTACAAACATATATTTACAAACATGTATTGCTCTGTTGTCACAGCACTGCATTGAGTGAAAAGCTTACTTCATTAGGTGATGATCAATTTTTATTTCACCTTAACAAATTCTGCTTTTCCTTCTTTTCCCACAATGAAAAGCTTGTTATTAATAAATATTTATTTATTTAGATGAATTAGATGATTTAGTACTGAAGTGAAAAATATGTCTTTTTTTCTTTGTATTTCTGATTCTTTCCAATTATTTATTTTCTCTCTGTGTTTTCTAAGGTTAGCTAGCAAAATGGGAGGCTACTGCATATAAACTATTTCCTTACTTCAAGGAATAAAATAGAATTGGGATTACAATTTTGTACCTACTGTAGTTATGGCATTATACTTTTTTTTTTTTTTTTTTTTTTTTTACTGCTACATAAATCACAGGGAATTTATTGGTACCCTGAATCAAACCTTTTGTAATTTACAACCCATGAACCCATCCTACAGACTACAATTTAATATTTTTAATACCTTCTAGAAAATAATGATTATGGATTGAATTATTTGTCATTGTTTTCCACTGCTGTTCTTAGAAGTATTCCTTGAATGTATTACAGATGCACAATCTATGCTATTTTAAAAATAAAAGCTTTTTTGTCCTTTTGACCTGATGCCTGTTTTTCCTCTGCATTTTTAAAGCACAATCAAATATACTTATTGTGCTTACTTTGTCTTGTTCTTGCTGTTAAACTTACTGTTTCACTTTTAGTTTTTGTTGTTAATTTTTTTTGGTTTTGATTGTTTGTTTGTTGTTTTTTACTAGTTGTTATTTCAGGACATGTTGCATACCATAGTAAACTTTCCCAGAATATTCCCAAATGGAAGAATACCATTTGTCTATGTGCTAGGATTTACAACAATGCATTCAGATTTGAAAATGTTTTTTGTTAAATTTTGGTACCAAAGATAGTTTGTTGAGTAAAAAGTAAACAAGTACAGGCTGCTAAACATCATCAGAACTTAGACTAAAACATTCTCTTAATTCTTTCCTTGAAGGAGCCATGTTTTTTAAATCTGACTTGCCTACCTCAAAACGCAACATTGTATTGTTGGAGAATAACCATACGGAACAAGAATCTATTAGACTTTCTGTTACTGTCATGAACATTTTGGAAATAAAAATCCTGTTATTCATTGCTGTGGTTACTGCTTAAATATCTGCTGCACCATTTTAGTCATTACTACCTTACCAAAGAGAAACTGTTTTGCCTTAAATCTCAAAGTTCTCTTCTTGCACAGTGAGATCAAGCAACCGTATTGGACTAAAAAGCTATGACTCATCAAGCATCAAAGTGAGAGCTGCAGACCTAAAAGACTGATGGAGAGAAAGGTACACCATCGTTAGCCACAACACAGCATCAGAGACTACGTTAGGAAGTAGTATTTCTTTCTGCAGGTCTGGGCTATGGAAGGCCCTTTTTTCTGGAAAAAAAAGAAAAAAAGAAAATAGCAGAATTTGGTGCGTGGCTCAGAACCACTGTATCAGAGACTGGAAAACAGTACCTCTCCTAAGGATAAGAATTATAATTGTAACCATGAGAAGAAATTTATAAAAGAGAATGATTTAAGAATTATACATGGAGTCATAAAAAGAAGGAATGATTGTTTATAACTCAAATGTAAAACATCCCATCTGAAAAATGTGGAATAATCTTCTGTATTTTAAATTATTCCTTAATAATTACATTGTGTAATTATTTTATTGCACATTTTCAGGCAAGGATTGATCGTTGACCAAGCAAAACAAGCTTTAGAAGATCGCTAAGAAACAAGACTGTTGGTAGTAGTTTTGTAAATGTTAAAAGGGGAACACACAAAAGGCTGAAGAAAATTTAACAGTTCTGAGAAATTTAGAATATATTTACCGATATATATTCAAAATGTCTGTATAAAATATATCTCAGTATATTTTAACTCACTTTATTGTATTTGCTAAGTTTCCTGAAGCAACTCCATTGTTAACCTGAAAAAATATTTTCCCTTTTCCCGGCATTTTTATTGTGATATTCTAATGGCAATACGTTTTTGCATACAAACTGATCAAATATATTTATTGGTTGCAATCCAAGCTTTATCAGTAGGCAACATTATAAGTCTGTTCTTGTCTGTCTTTGAGCAGAACTCTTTCATGATTTTACTACAAGAACAGAAGTTCTAACTGATTTAAAGGAAGCAAAATATAAAACATTGCATTTGTCAACATTAGTATGGCATAAGCACAATAGCCTTTCATCTGAGAACAAAAAGAAGATAATGAATGCATCCACAGCATGAAATATTAAAATCAAAGACTATGTAATCAGGAAAACAGAATTATAGAAAAATTTACCATAATAAAAATAAAAGCTCAGTAAGACTCAAACTGTTACTGAAGACACTTCAGGCATGCAAAAACATCCCACATACAAAACATATTACGCGTATATGCACAGTGTCTCCTGTCTCCTGCTTTTCAAATCAATGCCTAATATGCCTATGTCAACTTTTAATGTATTTTAAACACATTTAATAAATATTGAACCTTGGTTCATATTAAGTTATACAGAAGTCACTCTCACAATCACACATGGAAAGAAGTGGTCTTAATTGCCAGCTAGAAAACAGAGCTTGTAGATGGTCTATTTTTGTAATGGTCTCACACCCATCAGAAAAGGAAACTGATTTGTAGCTGAAATCCTTGGAGATGCTTTGTAAATAATAATTAGCCTCAAGATCTTCATGCCAGTAGAATTATCCAATTTAAGCAAATGTGTATAATAAACAGAAAACATCTAATCAAAATTGTTTCAGCAAGGTCACACATTTTGGAGTAGGATCACCTTTCCTCTGCCTGTTTTGTAAGATACCTACTTGTATAAAGCTTAAAGGAAAATTACTTTTCAGAGCAATTAAGGCAATCTTTCAGTACAAGTTATTACAGGTATTATGTAGGTAACTTCTGTATGTATCTGAATTATGTTTCTAAAAATAAACTACATCCAGGACACACAGAGTATCAAATATTAACCTGTATACATACAAGAAGAAATACATACTAAAGTATGTGTTTGAGTATGTAGGTATAAGTTTGTTTCTTACAAATTTCCCTAATCAGAAGAGCCTCTAAAACCTGTTTCTCAGGTTAAAAAGAGAGAAGAGACTGGACTATAATGATGAATGTGCTTTTGTCTGCCTGCTTCACTGGTTAAGTATAGTAGTGAACTCATTCTCATCTATGAAGCAGAACCAGTAAAAGCTTATGTAGGAATAACCATACTGCAAAGAATAGAATCCACACAATAAGGATTTGAAAGATGTAAAGGGATCATTTAGTTTGTCCTCCTACATAGAGTCAAGTTGTAAAGACTTACAATGTCACCAGTATGTGCCCTTACAAATCAGTTTAAAATGGATCTTCAGTCTCCAAAGATGGCATATCAGAACATTTTTCCTAATATTAACCTAGATTATCTTTTCTACAAATAAGTTCCTTCTTCTACCTCAATTAGAGGTCACTGTGCTCTTCTGAACAACTTTTATATACTGGGAGACTGCTGTTATGTTTTTCAGTCTTTTCTAAAATTCCTTCCTTCACTTATTATTTTAATCCTCTCCCTGGAGTCCCTTTAACTTGCCTGCATTTTAAAGTGGGGCATTCAAAACAGGATGCAGCACTAATGTAGGTCTCTCTAAAGTCAAGTAAAGCAGAATGATTGTCTTCTGCTTCTGACATACTACAATTCCTTTTAACATGTCCTAAAATACTTCGCAACAAAATTACAGTTAGATCATGGTCAATTTGTAATCCAATATAACTCCCCAGCCCTTTTATATACTGTTGTTCCCTCGCCAGTTGTATCTCACTTTGGATTAGTTTGTCTGATTTCTCCTTCTAAAGTCTATGATTTTGTACTTGCCTTCAGTAGGTATTATCTTGCTTGTTTTAGATAATTTTCTTCATCTATCCAGATCACTTTGAACTCAATGCTGTTAGGGCAGGGGCTTGCAATACTCGCAGTCTGGCAGTGAAAATACTAGCAGAACTATGGCTACAATAAGCCTGCACAGAATCAAACGCCCCTCTCAGACCCACTGAAACACTAACAGAGCCTTTTTCCAAGGTCAATTTTAAGACGTCACCCAGGACAATGGCTTAAGTCTTACTCGAATCAATATCACCTGCATTCTCTCCCTAATATTCCCATATGCCAACTACCCCACTGAAGATGGAAAAAACTGTAGTTTGACATGAGAGCTTTGTAGTTATTCCTAGGAACAGAATATTGGAATATAAGCCCAAGAGACATGTAAGAAGACCTTAATATCTGTGTACTTTAAACTCTTGCTCTTCTTGATGTTTTTCATCTTACCAACATAAGGATGGATGTCATTCTGGGACATTGTTTCCTCTGACAGAAGGTTGTGGATGTCCATTGCTATTTTTGAAGATGCTGTATGCATTCTTTATTTGAAGCATATCCTAGTAACATAGGTCCACAGCTTAATCTGTTGCACATATAGCAGTTGTCAAATAATGGGATGTGTGTTTGGAAGGCTCAGAAAAGATGAAGTTTTCTCCAGAGTTGTATGGAACTAGGCCCTGTAAAATCACTGTGAAATCAGAGGTAAAACATCTCCATGGAGTAGAGCCTCCACTCTGGTAAGGGTGTAGATAACTTTGACTGCTGTAAGCAACATGGGCCCTGAGACAGAGGAGCTTAAAGAAACAGGAGTCGTCTCATGTGCTCACAGTTATATTACACAAAGACATCTCAGTGAGATGGGATGTGCTGACTGTGAGTTTTGCAGTGTTTGTTAGCAAACTATCACAGTTTATTAAGTAGCACATCACATGCTTTTTTTAAAAAAAAAAAAATCTTTGAAGTCTCCCAGTCTTTATGCTCTTTGATAAATGACAGTGTCTGTCATTACTTATCCATCCTTGATTGATTCATTCCAAGCATCTGTCATCCTTATTGCATTAGCTGCATGTATAAAAATGAATGAATCCAGTTGTCACTGGCGTATGGTTCATAATGGGCACCAACAGGTTACATTATTCAAGCAGTTACATGAGGCTGCTAAAAGCAGAAGGCCAAGAGGTTGGGAGACACTGGGAGCAGGGAATGGCTGCTACCATTCGGAGTCCTACCTGACATTAATGGAGCCCTTGATGTGACACACCCACGTGACATAAGAATGTTGCTAGTATAACTGTTGATTTTTGTCAAAAGCCAAGGAGATGTTAACTGCTATGAGCATAACTGGTGTGTGATTTGCCTCAAGATTTTGACTGGGGGGGGGAGGGGGCATTAGATTTGTTTTATTGTTTCACTAACTTTTCCTGTTAAAATTTCATGAGAATTACTTTGGTAGTTACTCATCTTCTCTAGGAGCATGAGGTCCACATAAGTAGGTAAGTATACTGTGAACATGTAAGCTTATTACTCAGTCAATTTGGTGCTCAGAAGAAAGATGCTGTTCTTTGGAATATTATGAAGGTATTTATTTCTTGAGAAAACTCTATAATGTCTAATTAAGATTACTTATTTTAATATACGGAATTGTGTAAGTTTCTGTAAAAGGCACCAAGATCACCAGCACCATTTTATTTTCAAAGAAAATACAGATACAAACTACAGTTTTTCATCAGTTTGAAGATGTACTTTTACTGAGGATTTATGGTTGCTAAAACAATGTGAAATTTTAGCCAACTGTTTAAATTATAGTTACCATATGAGGACATTTAAAGCGGAGCATACCTACTATTAATGTCTGTCCTATTTGCTGCCTTGTAGTATAGATGCTTAATGTATTGTTTTTCAGCACTGTAAAGTTTTAAAGTGCTGTATCAGTTTTCATCATAAAAATTCCATTCTCTGCACCACCCATAAGGATGAATGAAGATTGAAATCTTTCTGTGGAAAATTCAGCAAATGAAACATAAGCTTCTTAAGAATAAGTAATATAATTTAAAGAAAATTAAATCATATTCATTACCCCTAAGTAGCTTTCCAAGAGAAAAATCGTCAAATGACACTTTTAGAAAAAAAGTACTGGGAAGAAATTCAATGCTATAGAATGTTTCCTCTCTTACTGCATGAAACTTTATTGGTTTCATACAGCTGAATATTTTAAGAGGTCTTCGGAGAATACATATGCTATATATATAAACATATATTAAGATGAGTTTATGGTTAATAACTTGTGCAATCTGATTAATATATTCATAATTTGAGGATATTTATTTTGAATTCTATTAGTGTCCTCACCACTTAATACCAACCCACCTGCTACCATCTCCCCTTCCCCAAATAGACTCACCTTGTTTTCAGACTCTCTTTATCCATTCCTGTCTCACTCCTCCCTGTGGCTCCTGCACTAAAAGCAATCCTTCAACATCTTCTCTGTCATTGCTCAAGTTCTTCTCTTCCCTCAATCTGTCTTTTTATTCATTTTCTGTTTTGAGCTTCTTTCCTCCTACCAAAATCAGTACCAAAATCCCTCCCATGCTTCCAACAGAGATTTCTCCAACCCTTTTCCTCCACAATTTCTACCCTATTCCTGCCTTTTGTTACGACTCCCTCTCACCGCTGTTTCTTCTATATTAGCTTGTTATTGAATATGGCTCATGGATACTAACTGAGGATAGCGATAGCTGAATTTTAGCTAGATGAATAAAAAGAAAATCTAGTCACTATTTATTGAGTATATTTTCTTCAGTGCTGTAATTCAGTTTGGTAATAAAACACATTCTCCTCTTCTTGTATTAGCTAGCACAAGTCATTTTGTTTTTAAGTGTTGCACGCAGACATGTAAGACTGGAACAGCAATCCAACAAATTTTATATTCAGTGCAAAGAACCTCAACAAAAACATAATTAATGCAACACAATGTTTGAGATTTTAAGCCAACAAAAGCCAGACCATTTAGAGCTAAGGTTCCCATAGCAACCTTACCCTATCTCCTCCTGTGTCTGTGTGATAGGGTCTTTTTTTACATGACCACATATTGCTAGAGAATGTGCTGTATTATTCCATAAATAGAACATCAGTTTAATAGGTAAGTGAACTACACAAGGACTTAGAAAATTGTCTGTCTTCAAAAGAAATTAAATCCGTGTGGCTTGCAGAGGTACTGTATGTATATAAACACTACCAGAAGTTTTCCTGTAAGCTTCAACACAATATTTCAACATCATTAATATAAATGATGCCTGCAAGTGGCATAACTATAAACATGCCAAAAATTCAATTATCTATTTCCCTGTATATAGATGAAAAAGTCGAGGATTTTTTTTGGTATTTCTTTAAAAATACCTTTCTATACATGGAGACTCTTCAATTATAAGGGACTATTTTTCAGAGTAGGCAACTACCTAAAAGTATATAGGAACTCAAACAAGGCAGTCAGACTTCAGGACCACCTTAACATCAAATCTGCACCTTACATTCTTCAGCTGTGGTATTTTGATGCAAAACTGTCTCAGAGAACCTACGAATATCTTGTTACAGGCCAAGTATAAGGCACCCAACTCATGAGTTTTGATTTCTACCTCTGGATGCTGGTTTAGGCAGTGCAGGTCAAAACTAATGAAACACCAAGTTTCCACCAGATCTAGAGCAAGGCAAGAAAATTGAGATCCCTCATAAGTTACCAGTAATCTTGAAGTACGTTTTTGGAATTGAAAATGTTTTGTATGACACTGATACAAAACTCTGCAAAGCAGACAGCAATCAGTTAGTTTGGAGAGGATTTCAAAACAATAATAATGCAACGAAGATAAACAAGAAATATAATTGACATATTCCTGATGCAAATGAGAGAAACATAATCTATTTCCTCAGTTGGGCTCTAACATAAGTTTTCCATATTCAGTTTCTTTGTAAACAAGCTTAAAGACCTGGTTAACACTCCGTTGTTAGCATCCAGGCAGGTGGATACTCTCAGCATTCCACCGTTAGCACTGAAGAAATTTGACAATCAGCAACGAGATGACTAGCAAATCCCTGAAGCATCTCCTTTCTCATAATAATATATGAACAATAATGGACAATGTGTCCAAACACAAGTGGATGGCAGCCTGAAATATTGAATAGTTCCCCAGAGAAATAATAACAAGGAACTATTCAACTAATATCCTTTTGCTGGCTCACAAGGACATTACAAAGCAGTAATCGTATTGTGCTAGGCTGGATTTAACTTCGATGGAACTAGCACATTTAATTGTAAACCTCCACTTAAGATAGTAAAGGTTATTTTCACGCAAATGAAAAAGCAAACGCCTGACATCTTAAGGTCTTCACAAAGAGTTTTCATCTAGATAGAGATTTCAGTAGGCACAACAGAGAAGTAGCTCTGTTTGAAAACACAGAAACAATAAATGAAAAAGAAGGAAAAACATAATAAAGAAAATAAGCTCAAAAGTTTAAAGAATGTAAGTGTGTGACCTCTGAAGTCAAGAGAACAAGACAGCGCGCAGGCTGAAGTGTTTTTTTCATACTATGAACAGGGGAACCAAGTTATCTAAGTCTTCTTATACCCAAGGAAGTAGAGCCTTGCAAATTCTCTTAAGTAAACAGAGCAGCAACAAGAATATTTGGCCTCCTTACCTGTTTGTCCTCTTAGCTGGAAAAGTCCACAACATTTCCTATAACAGGTCAATACACCCTTAACCTATGCACTACAAAGTTCACAACTAACAGCACATAATTTTCCCTCCTGACAAAAATTGCTGTAGCTCCTTGCTCCCAGGAGAGCACAGCCTGGGTGCGACGCACACCACATGCTCCAGCTGACTGCAGCCTGGGACAGACCCTCATCAGCCCTCTGGTGAGGGCTGATTTCACCTCCCGGTGAAAGCATTGTTCCCTTGCTGGGTTTTAGTGTGTGTCCGTTTAAGTTTTCTTCACAAACAACTACTTACGCAGCTGCCTGGGGAAAGCAGGCTTTGAAAAGGGCCAGGGGAACATCTTCCCTGCACTCCTGAGAGGAAGGAAAAGTCTCGATGGGTGCAAAGAGGTAAAAGCAATGCCTCTGGTCCAGAAACAGCTCCAACTCTCACTCAGCCGAGGAACCTTCTAGCAACTGTCAGGGTTCGGGGACAGCACAGACAGGGCACGGCACGGCAGGGGTTCGGGCGTTTCCCCGGACCCGCCCAACGGCCGCCCCCAACCGCCGCTGACCGTTGGCGACCGTTGGGCGGCCCCGGGGCCCGGCCACCTGCGCGCCTCAGCGCTCCCCGCGCCGCCCGCCCCCTCCCCGGGCGACCTCACGTCGTGTGGCGAGCAGAGGTGGCTTTTTTATCGCCCTCCGAGCTGGCAGCCTGCTGCCATGTGCCAGCCACCCCTTCCACACCCTCACCCCCCCCCCAAAAAAAAAGAAAAGTGCGTGTGTAACAAAACCGGGGGTTACAGCGACAGTTAAACCCAGCTATGTGCTCCTGTAAGAGTCGTTTGCAAATCTTGTGCACGCAACCATTATTTTCAAGTAGAAAACTCACAAGCCCCTTTTCTTTCCTAGGCAGTGGGTCAAGCCATTGTTACTTGATCTGTTTGGTATGGGCCTTATAAATACCTACATTTCCAATGTTACTCAACACATATTTGTAAGTATTCTTGTCAGCACATATATAAAAATGTGGTACTAGTTTTGAAACACTTAGGCAAATATATAAAAATATATTAGGGTTGCAAACAACAAATATTTTTGTTTCTATAAACCAGTAATAAGCAAAAACTGCACCAAAGGATGTCTCCATTTGCTTATAATGTATGTGAACATGTAATAATAACCTTCCACAATGGTAAGTGCAAGGAGATAAAGTTAGCATTATCATCAACATTTCCCCTTCTTGGCTTACAAATATTATCTTGATGCTTTTATGCTCCATGTCTACTGTCTTCGGGATATTTGCAAGCCATAATGCCATGGGTAGTGTGAGCATACAAGATACCATAGAACCATTTTGGAACACTGTAATGGCATTTCGATACAGAACTCTCTGTTTTATGAAATAACCACAATTTCTAACTATGATAAATGCACTTGGAAATTTGCAGTATGCATTTCAGACATAAAAATTGTGTGGATACTAGAGATCTTCAACTTAGAGAAGGCTGCGGGGACACCTTACAGTGGCCTTCCAGTACCTAAAGGGGGCCTTCAGGAAAGCTGGGGAGGGACTCTTTGTCAGGGTGTGTAGGGATAGGACAAGGAGTAATGGCTTTAAACTAAAATTGGATATTTAGATTAGATATGGGAAGATTAGATTAGATATAGGGAAGAAATTCTTCACTCAGATGGTAGTGAGGCACTGGAACTGGATGCCAAGAGAAGTTGTGGATGCCCCATCCCTGGAGGTGTTGAAGGCCAGGTTGAGCAACCTGGTCTGGTGGGAGGTGTCCCTGCCCATGGGCAGGGATTGGAATAAAATAATCTTTAAGGTCCCTTCCATCCCCAACCATTCTGTGATTCTATGATCTAGCATCTGTGATTGTCTGAAGCATGGCTACTGGGGAAAGGTAAGTTTAAATCTTTATTGGAGCTTCTGTTTACAATAATGTAGCTTTTAAATCTGTTTTATTTTTTTTTCTCATATGACCAAAAAGGTAATAAGCAATTACTTGTATAAGCAATTACTTGTATTATCAATGACCTATCAGTGCTGCAAGATGTGATAAATTAACCCTTAGATTACTATTTTTTTTGCTTTAATGAACCATCAAGAAAGTTAAGAACCAGCAGTCACCTGTAAGAGAGAAAAAAAAATTTAGTCTTTTGCTCAATTTCAAATTAAGCACTAATACAAGATCTTGAAAGTTGACAAAGGTAATTTAGGCAGGTCTCAGACAGGAGTTGTCGAATACAGAAACTCCTTCAATTATGAAAGCAAGGAATCTGAAGTGCTGGAAAGAGTAGAGCTCAAGCTGAGAAGAGAAAAATACTCTGGATGAGAATATGTAAGAGAGAAGAAGATCCAAATCAAGCTTTTAAATCCATCAGCAGGACCAGTTGGTGAGTGATTTGGAAGATTGGTCAATTTACTTGGTCAATTTAATGTGAAACTAGAAAATCAGCACTTGGCCTTACTTTGTATTTTAGCAAACAGCTGCAATAATACTGATAATACAGACTAATGTTTGTAAAACATATGGATGAAGTGAGGTGCTGTTAACAACAAAGTATCCTATATACATATTATCTCAAATTACCTGCCCTGAGAGATAAGGATTATTTAAATAAATGCTATTATAAAAATAAAATGCTGTTATAGCTACCTGGCTCATGATAATTCAGTCTTTGAGGTATTCACAGCCTCTAGTGCCTTAAAGTTCTTCTAACAAAGTCAGAAATACGACTATCCTCACTTAAAGGAACATAATCACAGACAGTGGGATTCGTCATTCTTGTCTTTAGATGACTACAGAACTAGTGTACATGTGAGCTAGGGGTCTGCCTTTCTTTTGTGCTTAATAGAAATAGGTACTTTGAAAGTGTGATTTATTTCAGATATTTTTAGATGTCTACTTGGGATGAATTGTTTCATCAAATCTGTTTCTTTCCATTTACTGTAAAGGGAATCTAGATGCCTAGCTCAGATGTAGATTTCTATAGCATAGGAGTCTCTGATTAAGTGAATCATATAAGCTGGCTATGTGAGTTCCAGAGTAGCATTTGAATCACACAAACGTCCCCAGCCTTGAGGAGGAGAGTATTGGATAATTTTATATTTCTATGCCACATCCAGTGTCTCAGATATTAATTGATTTTTTTTTTTTCATTCCGTTCCTCACTGATGTTTCTGGGCAGGTTCTTTTCTCTGCTGCTTTTGGACCCTGATTTATGTTCAGAATATGCCTACGTGTCGTGCTGTGAGTAGGCACAGTCTTTCTAGGCCTGTGCTGAAAGCTAATACAACCTCATGCTGCCAGTGCTCTGAGCCAGCCATGAGTGTGCTCGCTCTGTGCACAGCCTAGGCTAATTAACTGTGCCAGACAGCAACCTTGTTAGCTCTGGCATGGTGAGACATTTACTGCACTCACACATCTCTTGGTCAGCACCGAATATAGGCAGGGTGATCAGGGGCCTGTCTAAAGTACAACATGTAAACAGAGCTGCAGAAATTGTAGAACCCTTCCATCTGCTTTTATTATTATTATTATAATTTTTGCAGCTACACAGTCTGCTTGTTGTTTGGCTACAATTATCATTATGTATTAGAGTAGATAATAGGGTAAGTAAAATAGAAAGAGCTAGTAATGTCTGGAAATTGGTGAATTTCTTAGAAGCTTATTTCTTCTGTGTGATATAGCTGAGTTAACAACTTTAACAAAACAGTGTCCAGTCTTATAGATAGCCAAAAGTTGATATTCACTAGTGTGAGTAACAAGTAACTCAACAAGAGCAATTTTAAACTCATAGTGTTTCAGATTAGAGAATGTCATACACTGGGCAAAGGATATGACATACCTTCATTGGGGTGTAGTAAGACTGAGATCCTGCAGTGGGATGGCCTCTATAAGAACTTTGTGTTAATCTCCCCAGGAAATTCAAGAGGCAGCTTCACCTCATGCATCATATAGCAATCTGCATCTACAAGCATTGCATCCATGTTATTCTTCACCCTTTTTCTTCACTTAATCACTTACTGTGTAAACAGCTATATGACAGTTTTCCTTAACTGTTGTGTTGACTGCTGGGAACAGGGAACTTGTACCCAGCAAATAACTTCCTTATCCTGTCTCACAAATATACCATTTTGCTTTTGGAAGCAGTATCTTTAATCAGTTTTAGTTAGGATTTATCTCTTCTGCCATCTCTGGATTGAAAATTTCATCATAACTTTTTCATCTTGTGAAATTACATGGTTATGGCCATGTTTTATAGCGCTGTCCTGTGCGTTTCATGAAGGTAATTACAAAATTTTAGGCAAGGATAAGGATTTGTAGACAACTTATTCCTGCATGAGAGTGAGGTGGAACACTGTCCTTCCAAAAAAAATACTTAGAAAGTAAGTCAAAGGATTATGGGTTTTGATTTTTATTCCCTTACAAAGCTGAAACCACAGAATGTCTCTTCAAGTTTTCGAGGGAGTGTTCTAATTAGTCAACTGAAGAACAGTTCCTACTATAAATGCTAATAGGCAATCTTGGTTTTCTAAACTAGGTATGTGCAGTAATAAAAGAGCAAGTACCCTTGTAAATGACTTTGTTACCTTTTCAAATCATTCTTTTAGAACTATATTTTCATTTTTATGAAGCTTATCTTGGCTTATGAAGCTTATCTTGGCTTATGAAGCTTATCTTGGCTAGATTGTGCGATTAACATACTTTTGTTTAGAGAACAACAAAAACACCTGTTTTGTCAGTCTTAATCTTTAAAATAGGATAAATGAACTATGGAAAGTATGTATTAATATTTCACTCTTCAGAAAAAATTACAAATCTTACAAAAGTGCCCTGTCATGTTCTTAAACTCTGTAATACAAGGATCCACAGTACTAGCACAGAAGTAGCCCCAGCCAGTATAAGATATCAGGAGGTATAGCACTATTTCATGACAGAACTTTTCTATGACTGACATGTAGTGGATGTTTTATAGTGGAGTTTTAGTGGACTGCATTTAGTGATGCTGTATTCTCACAATAGCATGCAGAAGCTTTGATATACCCTAGCCGAACTTTGATTTCAGTTTCACATGGGATTGTCAATTTTTTCATGTAAAGACTCAAGGATTTTACAGATCCAACAGTTTTTCTTAGTTTGTCACAAGGGGGCAGATCAGTACTGTTCAAGTTTATCGTTTTTTTTCCCTAACAATCAGCAGTAGCAATCTACAAAAGATGTATATTCGGACTGATAATTTGAGAAACCCTGAAGGACATTGTTGCAAACAGTTTAATTTTAACATGAATACTGAATTATTAGGGTTTTACTGAAATAGTTTGATTACAGAATGAGTGTTTGATTTGGAAGATTGTATTTGTAACCTTAAAATTCAAGAAATCAAATTAAACAATATAGTATAATGGGTTTTCCACTCTACTTATTTCACTGCTCACATAGTGTTCTATCAAACACTGCAAATGGTTAGCTATTGCCACTTTTGTATCATATAACTTAAAAATGCAAATGAGAAACATTTGATTCTTTAAAGCTTGCTTCCAAAACTTCTGTCTCTTTCACAGTTCCTGGTACTTCTGTGATAATAGTGTGTAGTATAGTACCTTTTAAAAATAAATTTGATTTGTGAAGATAAATTAAAAAGGTAGAAATTTGGTTCCAGAAATACACCTCTTTCTTAAAAAAACAAACCTCTCTTTTACCCTTCACTTTTTGCAAACAGTGTATTCTTACCTCAGACTGCATCCCTCTGTTTATTTGCTTTGACTAAGATAACTCAATAGCCCACTCAGTTGAAGGATGTAAACCAATTTAACTTGAATATTCATCATTTCCTGTGTCTTTTTTTTTCTCTCTCTTTTATGGATTCTACACATTCCTTGCTTTTCATTCTCTGCTGAAAAGTAACATTCTAGGCTTCCTTTTTTGATATTCACCGAATTCAAAGCAGCAGCATTCAATCTTACTTGTTATGGTTGGGCCTCACTATGTTTACATACGCATATGTATACTGAAAGAGGAAGAGAGCTCCAGCTTACTGATCTTTCAAGATAAGGCTGATCTTTCAAGATAAGGCTGTGCTCAAGACCTTAAACACATAGTACAAGCTAGTACCTGGCTTGAAAGGATCCCCTGCATTTTGATCTAGGAAGAGAAAAGTGCTTTTCGTATGAGAGGGAAAATAGAAATAAATGTATTGAATACACTGCATGTTGTAAAGGAAGGCCAAATTTGTATTTCTGTTAAAATTTTCCCTGAATTCTGTTGTAGCATGATAATATTTCCTGTGCTGGGAAGTTGTAGACTGGACATGCACTGTAGCACTTTGAGCAAGTATTTTTATAATATACATACTAAACAACATCTAATTTTTAATACCAATGATTGTAGCAAAATAAATATATAAACAATATATCAATATATTTAGAAGCTGTTACCAGGAAAAACATAAAAGTATTATCTAGTTCTGACCACATATGACAGAAATGTGACCACTGTCATGTGGTAAAAGGAAATTAGAAGAAAAACAGATGATATGAAAAGCCTACCTGAATTTCAGGGACGGATTTCACCAAAATCCTGTTTTCCACAGCATGGAATACTGTACAGACAGAAACTTCTATCTGTCAAACTCTTAAGCAATAAAATTTTAAGCACTTGCCTCTTAAGTATTTGCAAAATAAGACAATTCAGAAGGTTGCAATTTGATGACAAACAGTGGTTTTAAAGCGTAAATACAACCCACCTCTAGAAGTATCAGACCTCCTATGTAAGACAAGACAAGGAAAAAATGAACCTTAATTTTAGTAGGGTTGCAATCAATCTTTACTAGAAGGTGGAAAGAAATTTTCGATGAAATAAAATTTCTCAAACTAAATAAAAATAACAAGTCTGACACTGAGATCACATGTAGAAAATTCCAGCTTAGATATTTAAGGTATGAGAATTCTATAGGAAACCGAAAACAGAATCTAGTTAGTAGTACCACCTTGTTTTTTTTCTCTTTCTCTCTGTATAAATAAATATACATGTATTGTGATAGCAGTTCTTTCAAACAAATTAGCATTTGACTACAATATTTGGCACATTAAATTCTAATCCCATATTCAAAATCAAATTATTTAAATAGGATTAAAATATTCATAAATATATATTCATGAATCTTCAGATGTCAGGTTTTGTTACAAATAAGCAAATACTTTAAATATCCGTTCCCAGTTTGCAGGTCAAAGATACATGGGATGAAGTACAGAGTGGTAATTGTTCTGAGATCAAAAGACAGGCATTAAAAAACTTTGTTGAAATTTGTGCTCTGTTTTTAAAATAACAAGATTTCAACTGGCCTTTGCTTCTTTTTTTTTTTTTTTTTTTTTTTTTTCCCCTACATCAGAACAGTGTTATTTAGACATATATAACTATTATGTACAATTCTCTTGTTTTAAAGTGTCCCTTGGGAATAGTTAATGAGAGAAACAGAAATGTATTAATTATGCCAAATATTTATTCCATGCTGCCATTACTCCTACTGGTAAATCTAGCGTGTACTGACCTTATTCATTGTATCCAGGACATTATGTAAGGGAAAAGTATGCATAATGTTGTTGTGGACAGTACATCCCACACTTACACAGAATCAAAGTATTCTTTAAGACATTTTGTAGAATCTAACCAGTGATACAGACCAGATGGCAAACTTTCAGCATACTGTGTTTGCAGATTTCAGCTGAGCCTTCTAAGAAATCTTTCTGGATGTGAATGGACTTTCTACTCTCTATATGTTTTAAAACATCTTTGAGGATTTCTTGCAGATCTTTTCTCTTTAATTTTGAATTCAGGAACAAAGTGTAATGCCCAGAAACCTTTGGAAAACAGTGACAAAGGCTATGGTAAGTGCTTTTTTGTTGTTGTTTGTTTTTAAATTCAGATTTATATTATGGCACTAGAAAAAAAAACACTTTAGAAAAATAATTTTGAAGCTTAATTCAGTGGATACATTTATTCTGTTGTTTAATACATTTTCACTGATTTTCTACATTCTCAGCACTTTATGAATGAAGACCCCAGGTCATGTATTCTGTTGTTAATGGTTATGCTGTTTGACTTGGATTTTCTAGAGATATATGGTGATACATACATTTGTAGTATATGCATATATGTGAGCTGCATGGCATTTTGTAAGTTTATTGCATTTAGAAAAAAAGTAATTCATCTTCTATCTTATTTTTTGAGGAAGTTATTTTTATTACTTTTATTGATCTCATGTATATATTTCTATAAGAAGAAAGAGGGCATACAACTGAATGGAAATTATAGAGTTTAGAAAGTCATTAAAAAGCAGAAAAGGGTACCATGCATTTTATATCTTATCCAGTTTTGCAGTGAAAATGTCTAGAAACCATCTTTAAATGAAAGCTTAGTCTGTAAAGGATGTTGAGGAAACACTGTGTCACAGAGCATCAGATTTGTTCCCTCTATGATCTCTTTGGAGGACACAGGGTGTAAGTGGAAAATGGAAAAGTTTCTGAATTATTTTCATGAGAAATATATATGGTTTGTTTTACCCACCTATTTTATATGGGGATCTAAGCCCATAAGTGTTGATAACTTCTTAAGAAAAGGCAATGAGAGATGGTTGTCGCTCATGTCTTCAGGACCGTATGAGAGAATGGCCACTTGTAAGTAGTGGAAAGGAAACAGGAAATGAACGTGCAATGCTCCACGTGCCTAAATTTCAATTCTGAATGGAGGCACAAAAATGGGAACTTTGCTGTGTAGTGGCACTGTGGTTGTGCTGTAGGGCTGAGAAAGTTAACATAATGCTGTTGGAATATTCTTAAACTATTTCTTTCTATCCCAATCTTAATACACTAAAATGTCGTTTATTGCTCCAGCTGATGACTATTTCTGAAAAGGCTGCCCCATCTCAGAACAGCTGAGGGTTGGCTTCCTGCTTGGTGGAAAGCTCTCTAGTAGAGACTCAGCTTTATGGAAGTAGCTGAAAGGTCAGCTGTGAAAAAATGAAGGGTACTTCTTTATTGGTAAATTAAGCTGGTCCAAAATAATAGCCTCAGCACTGCCACATGATTATACAGTTAAATTGTTGGAGCAAGGCCCTGTGACAACTTTGGTTTGTACCCACTAACACTTCCCTAGGTAGTGCCTGGGAAAGGTTCGGGTTAGCACAGGCCAGGGACGACTCCCACTAGGCACATTATTATCTACAGATTTAGCCAGGGATGGTGAAGCCACAAGTCCAGACTCAGTGTAATGAAGCTGGTAAAATGAAGATGTGTAAAGACTGGTATGAAAGGGTGTATTTCCAAAGGAGTCATATAACAACCAGTAGAATGAGAGCCCCTGTGATATGTCTTGCTTTACAGGGTACAGAACTATGCTCTGGGTGCTATGTGCCACGTGGCCCATTCTGCACTGGCTTTGAGGTGTGATCTCCACATGTGGTGCATGTATGTGAAATGTAAAGAGTTATAAATATATAATCAGATTATTTCTGGTCCTTGTCATGCACCTAATGTTTTCTTTTGCGAAAAGTCAAAATATATTTACATGAGAATGGGTGCTATATATTTGCCCTGAGATTCTAAATAGTTAGCTATTGCTTGCTATAAATGGATAATAATAAGCTTTGAAATCTAGATGAATAAACTTTCTTTGAAATGTTTATGTTTAGAAAATAAGCTTATTTTAAACACTAATATCAGGACTGTGATAGTTTTGGTCACCAGTTGCACAATTAGACCTCCTAAGTGACAAACTTCAGCAGTTTGCAAAAGAAATGAAGCCCTATGCCTCTAGGTGGCATTATGTAGTCATTTAATAACTATGGAAAGCATAGAAAGCTAACAACTGAAACAGATGATGTGAAAACCAGTAACTATTACTGCACCACAATAAATCTTTTTGTTTTCAAGAAATAATAATGTTTTTTAACGGTGTCACTGCAAGAGCAAGACCTAAGATACAAAATTTGAATATTATTTTTCTAACGGAATGCTGGTAATTGCTAGCTTATTAACTCAGATTAATACACATTTAAAAGGATTTCTATAGAAAATATAGTAATATTAAAAAAGGGGACAAATAACAAAGGCATTATGAGTACAATGCACTCATACAGTGTAAGTTTTTTTCTGCAGTTCCTCCATTTGTATGCAGCCTCGGCTTAGAGCTACAGATGGGTCTTGGTTAAAACCCTGGAGATGAATAACTCCAAACCCTGATGATATTCAACACTCATTTCCAGTTACAAATTTCACAAATGTTCCCCATAGCTAGAACAGGACAAGCTCCTGGAATCAATTACTCGTAATCTTTAGTGTGCTTGGAATCCAGTCTCAGATCCAAAATTTGCAGCCTTAGTATACTCTCTACCAAGAGTACTGCGGCCCTTGGGACTTTGTTAACAAAGTCTATTCAGTCTACCAGTTGCTATGATTGCTTCATAATGAGAGAAAATATCCATGAGAAACTAGTTTTCAAATGCCTGAGATCTGCAGACAATGCATGTAAGCCAGAGGATTGTCTTAGTAATGGCCCCAATTCTGATCAGGCCTATAGCTGTTGTTGATTCACTTTTATAGATTAGGGCACATTTGGTCTTTAAATTTCTCAAGAATTTTGATAAAAAATTGAGTTTTACTTATCTGTAAGATTTGTTTATAGGTGCTTTTAGTTTAAGCTTCTTAAAATTTTCTTATTTCTGAAGTGTATTATTAAACAGATGAAACAATACTTACCTTGACCAAACTGTGTAGTCCTTTTCACCTTTACTTGATTAATGAGTCCTGACACTAGTTATGGTGAGAAAAAGGTAAGCTTTGTTTCGGTTCTTTGCTGTCCAGTAGGTCAGCATCTGGATGCTACATTTCCAAATTACAGGAGAGCCTACCTGTCAGGTCCATGATGTGCACAGCCTATCACAGGGTAAGAGGGCTTCAAGAATAAAGTTTTAGCTTGGAACCATGCCTAACAGTGTGGCTTCTCTAAGCCCAGGACTGCGCTAAGTGATATGACTGCTGCATGTCCCCATGAGTCTGTAACAGCGCGCAAATGTACAGCTGGTACAGGCCAGCCAGCCAGCTGCACATGGTGTACTCACTGCTGGGGCAGGAGATTGGCAGTGACAGGACTATCGGTCCTTGAGATGCAGGTGCAGCCGTGGGAGAACCTGAAACTCCTGTCAAATGAAGATCATGCTCCATGTAAGGTACGCGACATGTCTGCCAAAAGAAGAGGTGTTGTTCTCCAGTAGTACCTACAAAACAAGAAAGGGAGCTCTTCCTTTTAAGATTTCCCACAGTTTTTGCTGAATGTCATGTTTTTCTGAATGAAGGAGTCTTAATAACAGATAGAGTTTGGTGATGCATATCTTATATGGTTGGTAATGGTACTGGCAAGATGTGGAGAGATACATCAGTGTTCAGTTCATGGTGGAAATCCTCCAACTGTGGAACTGGTGTCTTTCAGATCCAGGAGGATGCCAAAATCTGCAGGCAGCCGTTTTAGTGCCTGAGTAGGCAAATTCTTCAGTTGATCACTAGAGGAAGAAGGTTTCCATCCCATATGCTTTTAGTATTTGTCATAGTATTTGAGTAGAAGGTATAAAAGTATGCATTATTTTGTTTTTTATTCATTTTAGATTTAACCTAATAAAGTCTTATTCAAATACAGGTATAAGAGATGTAACCTGTTCTTTCACCTGTTGCACTCATTCACTCTGTGCATGATAATAGTCTAACATCTCTTCTGTAGTGTATTGGGACATCTACGTACAAATGTAGCTAATATAGCATCATAAATCTGTCTGCTACTGACAGAACTATCTCTGAAGTAGTTGATTTTTCTTTTGGGGGAGGGTCTTTTTTTTTTTTTTTTTTCCTTTGGTACACACTGAATATGATTTACTGTTCTTTATAAAGATCTGATGTAAATAAGGCTTGCATTTGATTAATAAAACTTCCCTGAGATAACCAGAATGCTTTCAAGAGGTTTTAGTGTTTTGTTCTAGGCCTTTCCTTGTTTATACTGGCTTCTGCTGTTGTAAGCATGACCACAGAGATAGTTTACTTCAAGTTCAAGTAGAAAAGTTGGGTTAAAATTTGGAGAAAATCTTTACTAGCTTAGCTAAATGCATTTGTTCCTGAGGTACATCTCTCTATTGACCCTTAGTCAACAGGTCTCAGCAGTCTTCACTGTCTGTGGCATGATTTTCTGGTGAAACAGAAGAGCTTAAGAAAAAAATGAAAAACCCGGGGCCACTAAATATAATGAAAATGGACAAAGCCCATGAACAGAAGATCAGCTGTTTGAAATAGCTGCTGAAATGAAAACTTCAAGTTTGTGAAGGAAATACAATTGTGTTTTTGGAGTGGACAGATACCTGGGATCTAGAAACAACAGTTAAGACAGCAAAGGTGAACGTTGTATCATCAAATCATAAAATCTCAAATTTCAGATATCAGAGTGTGATAGTCTGAAGTGTCCTCTCTTCAAGTATCAGCTTTCTCAGAGTCATACTCCTTGTATGAAGAGCAATTGTTGGACTACTTCTTCTGACCAGTAAAAAAGTGATGCATTTCTATGTAGCCACTACCAGTATCTTGAATTAGTCCCAGAGAGGTAGGACAGAGTTGGAGCAATATTTTCATATTATAATATATTGAAAGGTTGCAATATATAGTTATACTGATGGAGTTAGACTAATAACAGAAGCTAATTGTGGAAGCACCGTGCTGTTGTGTTTGTTTGTTTGTTTTTTAACAAATAGTGCATTACTGAGGTGTAGCATAGAAAGAAGATTGGGAAGGAGCGGGCAGTCCAGAAGAATGGGTATCACCATAATTCCATTTCTTTTTCTGAAGGTCAGGTGAAGGCTGCCTTGATTTGATGGCAGCTGAACAGAAAACAAACGTGCTTACATTCCAGAGGAATTAATTCAATGATTGTGGTAAAGTCAAAGAAGAGGAATCTTGGAGGGTTTGTTCATTAGGGATTTCTTGGAACAACATTTTTGTGTTTCTTCTTTTCCTTTTATGTGCTTTAACTCATTTATTTTTATCCTATTCAAACAATATAGAAAAAAAATATATATATTGTCTTTTGTTTTCGAAGTTGTTATTTATAAATATTGTTTGCTATATAAATATTGTATGCTTATTTGGTTGTAACAAGCAGATAATTTCATAATATTTATAAATTTCTAATTTGCAAAAATAATGATGTTGGAGAAATAATGAAACTATGAAAAATTTATTCTGCTGCTTTCTCTTGTACTTATTCATCGAAGAAACCTAAGGTGAGATCTGGGATGTCAGAAATATTTACATAAAGAACAGGGAGATGTTCATATTCACTTCTATAAATGCATTTAAATTTTACTCATATATGTTTGGGCTGATTTTTTTTTTTTTTTTTTTGACAGAGATATACTGCCCCTTCCTCTCTTGTTCCCTTCCAAAAGAAAATGCTCTGAAGACACAACATTCATGCAATATTCTGGACTTTCAGAAATGAATGTTGCTCCCACACAGGGGTCATATCTGAGTTAAAGGCCTGAGTGAAGCTGGAGTGATTATAGAAAGCTGCTTTCTACTTCAGTGTAGTAACTGGCTTCAATTTCAATCAGCACAGAAAACTACTTAAAATCCCATTGTTTTATTATTTCTCATCATATTTCTGTTCTGATATTACAACAGACCATTAATATGTCTTGTTTTAATGGCTTTTGAAGTTCATTTACATATTTGGAGGCAAACAGATTTTTTTTTAATGTATCTTTCTATATAAATGTATCAACATAATTGAATCACCATGTTTGTAGGCAAAGGCCTGCCTTGCTGGCTGTCTCTTGCCTTATGTTAAAGTCCCTGACTTTGTTACAAATGCCAGAAATGAACCTCAGTGCAGGTGAAAGCTTGGAACTCGTATGCATACTGAAGAGTGTTTATTTTTCTTGGACTTGGTGAGACATATATTTAACAATGTCCGTCAGCTGGCACTGTAAGCCAAACTGATTGCACAGAACAGTCATTTATGTCTTGTTAGGTTCTTAGACTGCCCTCATCACTGAAATTTCGATATTCATGCTACAATGCATTGAGCAATATCTGCTCCAGCTCTTCAATTTTTTTTTTTTAATTTTATTTTTTATTTTATTTTTTATTTTTTTTGGTCAGCATTAGGACATTTTTCTTCCCTGTCCTGGTTGGTTGGTTCGCCTATTTCCCTTCTGGGCTTTTGCTTATTGCTCAACAGAGAAGGTACAATTCCTACTGGTATTTAAGGTGAAGGATGCAGAGCTCTCTTTATCAGATTTTTCCTCCTTTTTTTGACAAGCAAGCTATTTGTTTGGCTTCTCTGTTTTATAGAGCACTAAAATTCTATGTGACAAACCAGCCGTATCCTTCAGCTACAGCAGAATTAATCTTGTCTTTAGATGTTCAGGTTCTGCTTCAGCACTTTGTTACCCTCTGTTGAGAATGATTTATTTCACTTGTTTTGCAATGTTTTTCTGATTTGTCTTGTTTTTAACTTAGAATGGTCATGTAGTTCTATTCTGCTTGAGTTAATTCTCAGATATGTCACCATGGTCTGGTGAGTATTAGCTTTTTTATCTATTGCTTGTTTTCTTGAAGGCTAAACAGTCCCTAGAAGAGTCTTAGTGATGGTGTCTTGCAGATCTGTTACCTGCTAGAAATATTTTATATCGCAATCCATCACACGTGCAACACTAAAAAACAAACAATGCAGAAGCCCTTTGTGGATGATGTGGAGGGCATCCTTTTGACAGAAATACAGAAGATTAATTTGAGATACATGAGTGTCTACCTTAACTTTCTAGAAAGATTTACTTAGGCCTGAGGGAGAAAGAAAACCTGCTTAATATGAAAGAGTTGTGGGAAAAACATAACAATATAAAGGAAATGTAAATTTCTAAAGGTATGTATGTGGGAGGGAAGCTCAAAACACTTATAGATCTTGGCCTCCCGCTTTCTATAAAAGGAGAAATGTGAGGGCAATATTTGCCAAAAAAAGATCTGTTTCTTTTTAAGGGAATCTTAGGCTTAATATAGATTCTAGGGATAATACAACATACTCTGTTTATCAGCTCTGAATATATAATTGAATCATACATTTCCTCAATATCACTTAATTATGAAGTTCAAGAGATTCTTTGGACTTTTCTTAGATAAACAGTGACAGATGTTGTGCTTCTTCAGCATTGGAAGACCTGTGTCACTTAAATCACCTGGAGAGTGCTGTCAGTTTGAACAACCATCAGTGCAGCTTGCTGATTGACCCTCTTTTATTTAGTAATGTACTAACCATGAAGACTTAGATCTTGACATACAAGAAGTCTTGAAAACATAAAAATAACCATAACTGTAGGCATTTCTGGGAAAACAAAACAAAACAAAAACTGATTTATTTACTTTATAGTTTAAAAAATAGTACTAGATATATTCATGACATTAATATAAATTATTACTCCATGAAAATTATAAATATAAATTGTGGAATTGTGCTGGAGATCAGATTATTATGACATTACTAAATCACAAATGAGTGTTTAATCATATCTTGTCTTGAAGCTGGAACAATTCACTGTGAACCAACTCTGTGCACCTAATTTCATGACTGATTTAGGTGAGACAAAATCTGCTCTGATGTGCTACTCTTCATTTTGTGTGCTGACTCCATCCTTGGAGATACTCAGAGCTGTCTGGACATGGTCCTGGGCAGTCTGCTTAGGGTCAAATTGCTTGAGCAGGAGGATTGGAAGATGACCTCCAGAGGTCCCTCTGAGTCTTAATCATTCTGTGATTCTGTGCCATTTTACATAAATAAATGAATAAATTTTGCAAATAAAAAGTAGCAATATTTGTATAGAAAAAGGTGGTGTAATAAAGCAAATAATATAATCTGTGTATAAATTTATTGAGCCAGTAGTAGCTCTGGCTTCTCTGCTCAACCTTCTTTGTTCTGGTATGCTTTTGACTACTGAAAGATGGGATACTCAGGAGTTAGCTGGATGTAGACCTACCTAAATTATCCTGCTAATGAAAAGGAAGAAAACCTACATGGCTAGCAATGGTAATTGTTGCTTGCAGTTGACCTGGTGTGTACCTCCTTCTGTTGAGGTTGCTTATATCCTGAAAGCCAATAGTGTACAGGATACAGAATGTTTAAATGTCTCTGTTTGTCTCTCTTTCAGTTTCCAGGCAAAGATGCCTTGCTAGGCTTTCTGCAGTGCTTATGCTACCACTGGCTCAGGTTCCTCTGTGTATCCCAGCTCTTGATTTCTGCATCATTCAGTTACTTATTTCCCTATTGGTTAGGGATTCGCTATCTCATCTCCCATCACACTATTTTAGTTTTTCTAAAAACCTGCATTTTTTATTTACAAGGACTGAAACTGTAGTAACTTCTTCCAGCTTGCAGGGTTTTTCTTCTTGGTAATTTGCGTAACTAGGCAAGTATTGGACACTACTCCAGCAAGATTATCAGATGTGGATTCTAGGTTTTGGTTCAGGTGGATTTACTAAGTAATTGTATTGTCAACATATATGGAAGAAAGGGGGTTACCACTATGAACTTATCACAGAATCCCAGAACTGCTGAGATTGGCAGAGCCCTCTGGAGGCCATCTGCCCCAACCCCTGCTCAAACATGGCCACCCCAGGCTGCCCAGGATCATGATCAGGAGGCTTTTGAAGATCACCAAAGAGAGAGACTCCACAGCCTCTCTGGGTGGCCTGTGCCAGGGCTCAGTCACCACCCACACAGTGAAGTGCTTCCTGATGTTCCGAGGGAATCTCCTGTCTTCAAGCTTGTGCCCGTTGCTTCTTGTCCTGGCATTGGGCACCACTGAAAAGAGCCTGGCTCCATCCTCTCTGCACCCTCCCTTCAGGTATGTATACACTTTGGTGAGATCCTCCCTGAGACTCCTCTTCTTCAGGCTGAACAGTGCCAGCTCTCTCAGCCTCTCCTCAAAGAGCTTCATCATCTTGGTGGCTTTTTTTTTTTTTTTTTTTAATTCCTATTGTTATTCTCCTGTTAAAATTCTGCTTTCTAAATTCTCTTCCAGTGGTCAATAAAAAAAAAGCAAACTAATTCTCTCCTAATGCTCCCAAGTGAACTGTCTCTTAGAGAACTGTCCTCAACACTGCTGCTTAAAAACAAGGCATTTCGAAAGATCATTTCATTTTTGAGTTTCACTGGCAAACTGTGTCTGCATGCAGATGAGTGGAACAGCAATTTAACTGAGCCCTCCTTGTAATTGTTCACCAAATTCTTAAATAATAGGAAATAGAAATGAGTGCTTCAGTAGATTCCTCTTCCCCACACTCTGAAAGTAAAACCATAAAGTGTAATTTATGGCAAATGTACCGAGATACCTCAAGAACAAGGCCTGTTGTTTGCTGTACAGTTTGGTAGAACTGAGCTGGTTTGCAATGCATCTTCCTCTTTATATTTCAAGCATCAAGTCTTTGATACTTCACAGAGAATATAATCTTGGATTTCAAAGCCCTGCATCCACCCTCTCGCAGAGATGTTCTTCAAGCATGGGTTTGTGCCTGACTCTATATACTTTATCCCTTCCCTCTTGTTTTCCTCAGTTTGTGCAACTTAGTCTTGCAAATGACTGTCTTTGAGAGGCGTATGTGGCCAGTTTGGTAATGGGACTGGAGACTGTTCTTCATGAAAAAGGTAGTCGGACTGTAATTTACATCTGCAGTGCATTGGTGGCTCATCCCTGGGGCAAAATTAGGAAAGGCTGCTCCTGTCAGCTGACCCTTTCCTAGGTACGGAAGTCCAGGTGGGTACCAATTTTGAACCTCATGGGCTGCTTATATGTATTTGAGCCACTAACTTTCTCCTCAGCAATTGAAGTCCTACAGATCCACAGATAATATAGTAGCAATTTTGGGCTTCTGTCAACAAAATCTGCAAGAGTACTAATGATATAAGAGACTTGGCTTAAAATGCCTTATGTAAACTAGGTATGACCAGTCAGCACTTGACCGGACAGGTGTACATGGAACTGAGCTGGTAGCAGAAACCAGTGTGGTGTGGGAAATGCAATTAGAGCCTGGGGATGTGCAGTGGAAGCAGCTTCCCTCAGCCCGCAGGAAACCCAGCCAGGGAACAGCGGATGCTGCAGAAATGTCTGCAAGGAAAACAGCCCTTTCCTGGTCCTCTCCCACCGTCTCCCCTGAATTAACCCTAACATGCAGATAGGTGGCACTGTGTTCTTGGAGATGTCAAAGGCAGAACTTCCCTCCTATGAGCAGCCAGGAGAGCATGTTTGCAAGGACAGAGGTGCTGTTCTTGGTGATCGAGTCCTTAGGTGTTGCAGCTTTAATAGTGTGTATCAGATGGACGGCTTTGTTTGCAGCAAATAAATACTTCTGGGCTACGTATTTATTGTTAAACACTCATAGGTGTACAAAGACTGCCATGTTTCACCCCGAAGTGCTGTATTTCATTCGAAGATGACACATTCATAGAGGGGAGAGTTCTGGTAAAAAGTGCATCTACAGCAGAGGGATCTTACTAAGTTCTGATGATATCTGTACTGCTACATAACTGCAATGAGGGAATTGCATCTATTTGATAATCAGTTTTCCTACAAGCTGCTTGAACTAATGAAGGCAACACAGCAGAATTGAAGCCATCTTAAAGATAAATGGCCAGGCCCTTCAGTGGTATAAAGCAGTTGTTGATCTACTGACAGTAATGAAGCTACAGTTTTCTGGTTCACAGCTTCTTAGATTTTTGAAAAGTGTGAGGTACTAAGGGGGTTGAACACAGTTAAGCTGAACTGGATGTTTTATTTGGTCATATTCCATTAAAAGTGTAAGTGAAGTTTGTTTCACTAAAAGCAAATGTTTATAAGATTTTTCATGTGTGTTACTAACAATTACCACTGGCAGTTGATACCTTCATGTTTCTTTCCAAGTGTTTTTTCACATAAATTTGCTTCAAACTAGTAGTAAGTGGAAGGTGATATTTGGATTACATTACAGTAATTGGTAACAAATCCATTGGACTCCCTTCAGGGATGAACAATGCACAGACAAATCTCAAGAAAATACAGGTCTAGTGTTATTCAGTGGGATTATTCATGAAACATATTCTAGGTGTCTTTTCAAGGAAATATTCAATCTTCAAAATAGTATTCTATTTTTAGCTAAATTTATCTGCATTTATCCATATTTATCTGACTGATAATCTTATGTCACAGGCTTACCCAGGTAGGGTGCTTGTTTAATTGCTTGATTATTTTTTAACAACTGTATGCAATTTGAGCGTGTCCTTTCATAATATGCAAATATCTGCTAAGGGATAGTGAAAAGTTCACAGAATTTAGTCTATAAGAGAGAAGGCTCAGAACCAACTTGATTTTTAATAACCTACATAGGGAGAAGTGGTTTAAAATTGTTTTCACTCTGTGATTCAAGGACATCTGTGCACTGTTTCCAAGGGGGTCATGGAAAAAAAAAAAAGACCAAAAAAGAAAGAAGAAAAAAAAAAAAAAAAAAAAAAAAGGTTACC